>NW_027436719.1:0-300000 GCF_047716275.1 Strix uralensis | reverse complement strand
CACAGGGAAGGTGCTAGCAGGGAATTCTCTGCCTGCCTTTCCCCAGTGCTCTGCAAGCTCTCCAGGACAACATAAAATCTGGGGCTCTGTGCTTTCTTTCGTTCTGAAGAAGTGTTACTGTTTTCTGCACAAAAGCGATTCTGCGAAGCAATGTGAACACTTCTGTTTCCCAGGCACAGAGAACGTGCTAGCAGGGAATTCTCTGCCTGCCTTTCCCCAGTGCTCTGCAAGCTCTCCAGGACAACATAAAATCTGGGGCTCTGTGCTTTCTTTCGTTCAGAACAAGTGTTACTGTTTTCTGCACAAAAGCGATTCTGCGAAGCAATGTGAACACTTCTGTTTCCCAGGCACAGAGAAGGTGCTAGCAGGGAATTCTCTGCCTGCCTTTCCCCAGTGCTCTGCAAGCTCTCCAGGACAACATAAAATCTGGGGCTCTGTGCTTTCTTTTGTTCTGAACAAGTGTTACTGTTTTCTGCACAAAAGCGATTCTGCGAAGCAATGTGAACACTTCTGCTTCCCAGGCACAGAGAAGGTGCTAGCAGGGAATTCTCTGCCTGCTTTTCCCCAGTACTCTGCAAGCTCTCCAGCACAACATAAAATCTGGGGCTCTGTGCTTTCTTTCGTTCTGAACAAGTGTTACTGTTTTCTGCACAAAATCGATTCTGCGAAGGAATGTGAACAGGCACAGAGAAGGTGCTAGCAGGGAATTCTCTGCCTGCCTTTCCCCAGTGCTCTGCAAGCTCTCCAGGACAACAGCAAATCTGGGGCTCTGTGCTTTCTTTCGTTCTGAACAAGTGTTACTGTTTTCTGCACAAAAGCGATTCTGCGAAGCAATGTGAACACTTCTGTTTCCCACGCACCGAGAACGTGCTAGCAGGGAATTCTCTGCCTGCTTTTCCCCAGTGCTCTGCAAGCTCTCCAGGACAACATAAAATCTGGGGCTCTGTGCTTTCTTTCGTTCTGAACAAGTGTTATTGTTTTCTGCACAAAAGCGATTCTGCGAAGCAATGTGAAGACTTCTGCTTCCCAGGCACAGAGAAGGTGCTAGCAGGGAATTCTCTGCCTGCTTTTCCCCAGTGCTCTGCAAGCTCTCCAGGACAACATAAAATCTGGGGCTCTGTGCTTTCTTTCGTTCTGAACAAGTGTTACTGTTTTCTGCACAAAAGCGATTCTGCGAAGCAATGTGAACACTTCTGCTTCCCAGGCACAGAGAAGGTGCTAGCAGGGAATTCTCTGCTTGCTTTTCCCCAGTGCTCTGCAAGCTCTCCAGGACAACATAAAATCTGGGGCTCTGTGCTTTCTTTTGTTCTGAACAAGTGTTAGTGTTTTCTGCACAAAAGCGATTCTGCGAAGCAATGTGAACACTTCTGTTTCCCAGGCACAGAGAAGGTGCTAGCAGGGAATTCTCTGCCTGCCTTTCCCCAGTGCTCTGCAAGCTCTCCAGGACAACAGCAAATCTGGGGCTCTGTGCTTTCTTTCGTTCTGAACAAGTGTTACTGTCTTCTGCACAAAAGCGATTCTGCGAAGCAATGGGAACACTTCTGCTTCCCAGGCACAGAGAAGGTGCTAGCAGGGAATTCTCTGCCTGCCTTTCCCCAGTGCTCTGCAAGCTCTCCAGGACAACATAAAATCTGGGGCTCTGTGCTTTCTTTCGTTCTGAACAAGTGTTACTGTTTTCTGCAGAAAAGTCATTCTGCGAAGCAATGTGAAGACTTCTGCTTCCCAGGCACAGAGAAGGTGCTAGCAGGGAATTCTCTGCCTGCCTTTCCCCAGTGCTCTGCAAGCTCTCCAGGACAACAGCAAATCTGGGGCTCTGTGCTTTCTTTCGTTCTGAACAAGTGTTACTGTTTTCTGCACAAAAGCGATTCTGCGAAGCAATGTGAACAGGCACAGAGAACGTGCTAGCAGGGAATTCTCTGCCTGCCTTTCCCCAGTGCTCTGCAAGCTCTCCAGGACAACAGCAAATCTGCGGCTCTGTGCTTTCTTTCGTTCAGAACAAGTGTTACTGTTTTCTGCACAAAAGCGATTCTGCGAAGCAATGGGAACACTTCTCTTTCCCAGGCACAGGGAAGGTGCTAGCAGGGAATTCTCTGCCTGCCTTTCCCCAGTGCTCTGCAAGCTCTCCAGCACAACATAAAATCTGGGGCTCTGTGCTTTCTTTCGTTCTGAACAAGTGTTATTGTTTTCTGCACAAAAGCGATTCTGCGAAGCAATGTGAACACTTCTGTTTCCCAGGCACAGAGAAGGTGCTAGCAGGGAATTCTCTGCCTGCTTTTCCCCAGTGCTCTGCAAGCTCTCCAGGACAACATAAAATCTGGGGCTCTGTGCTTTCTTTCGTACTGACCAAGTGTTACTGTTTTCTGCACAAAAGCGATTCTGCGAAGCAATGTGAACACTTCTGCTTCCCAGGCACAGAGAAGGTGCTAGCAGGGAATTCTCTGCCTGCCTTTCCCCAGTGCTCTGCAAGCTCTCCAGGACAACATAAAATCTGGGGCTCTGTGCTTTCTTTCGTTCTGAACAAGTGTTACTGTTTTCTGCACAAAAGCGATTCTGCGAAGCAATGGGAACACTTCTGCTTCCCAGGCACAGAGAAGGTGCTAGCAGGGAATTCTCTGCCTGCCTTTCCCCAGTGCTCTGCAAGCTCTCCAGGACAACATAAAATCTGGGGCTCTGTGCTTTCTTTCGTTCTGAACAAGTGTTATTGTTTTCTGCACAAAAGCGATTCTGCGAAGCAATGTGAAGACTTCTGCTTCCCAGGCACAGAGAAGGTGCTAGCAGGGAATTCTCTGCCTGCCTTTCCCCAGTGCTCTGCAAGCTCTCCAGGACAACATAAAATCTGGGGCTCTGTGCTTTCTTTCGTTCTGAAGAAGTGTTACTGTTTTCTGCACAAAAGCGATTCTGCGAAGCAATGTGAACACTTCTGCTTCCCAGGCACAGAGAAGGTGCTAGCAGGGAATTCTCTGCCTGCCTTTCCCCAGTGCTCTGCAAGCTCTCCAGGACAACATAAAATCTGGGGCTCTGTGCTTTCTTTCGTTCTGAACAAGTGTTACTGTTTTCTGCAGAAAAGTCATTCTGCGAAGCAATGTGAACACTTCTGCTTCCCAGGCACAGAGAAGGTGCTGGCAGGGAATTCTCTGCCTGCCTTTCCCCAGTGCTCTGCAAGCTCTCCAGGACAACATAAAATCTGGGGCTCTGTGCTTTCTTTTGTTCTGAACAAGTGTTAGTGTTTTCTGCACAAAAGCGATTCTGCGAAGCAATGTGAACAGGCACAGAGAAGGTGCTAGCAGGGAATTCTCTGCCTGCCTTTCCCCAGTGCTCTGCAAGCTCTCCAGGACAACAGCAAATCTGCGGCTCTGTGCTTTCTTTCGTTCAGAACAAGTGTTACTGTTTTCTGCACAAAAGCGATTCTGCGAAGCAATGGGAACACTTCTCTTTCCCAGGCACAGGGAACGTGCTAGCAGGGAATTCTCTGCCTGCCTTTCCCCAGTGCTCTGCAAGCTCTCCAGGACAACATAAAATCTGGGGCTCTGTGCTTTCTTTCGTTCTGAACAAGTGTTACTGTTTTCTGCAGAAAAGTCATTCTGCGAAGCAATGTGAACACTTCTGCTTCCCAGGCACAGAGAAGGTGCTGGCAGGGAATTCTCTGCCTGCCTTTCCCCAGTGCTCTGCAAGCTCTCCAGGACAACATAAAATCTGGGGCTCTGTGCTTTCTTTTGTTCTGAACAAGTGTTACTGTTTTCTGCACAAAAGCGATTCTGCGAAGCAATGTGAACACTTCTGTTTCCCAGGCACCGAGAACGTGCTAGCAGGGAATTCTCTGCCTGCTTTTCCCCAGTGCACTGCAAGCTCTCCAGGACAACATAAAATCTGGGGCTCTGTGCTTTCTTTCCTTCTGAACAAGTGTTAGTGTTTTCTGCACAAAAGCGATTCTGCGAAGCAATGTGAACAGGCACAGAGAAGGTGCTAGCAGGGAATTCTCTGCCTGCCTTTCCCCAGTGCTCTGCAAGCTCTCCAGGACAACAGCAAATCTGCGGCTCTGTGCTTTCTTTCGTTCAGAACAAGTGTTACTGTTTTCTGCACAAAAGCGATTCTGCGAAGCAATGGGAACACTTCTCTTTCCCAGGCACAGGGAAGGTGCTAGCAGGGAATTCTCTGCCTGCCTTTCCCCAGTGCTCTGCAAGCTCTCCAGGACAACATAAAATCTGGGGCTCTGTGCTTTCTTTCGTTCTGAAGAAGTGTTACTGTTTTCTGCACAAAAGCGATTCTGCGAAGCAATGTGAACACTTCTGTTTCCCAGGCACAGAGAACGTGCTAGCAGGGAACTCTCTGCCTGCCTTTCCCCAGTGCTCTGCAAGCTCTCCAGGACAACATAAAATCTGGGGCTCTGTGCTTTCTTTCGTTCAGAACAAGTGTTACTGTTTTCTGCACAAAAGCGATTCTGCGAAGCAATGGGAACACTTCTGCTTCCCAGGCACAGAGAAGGTGCTAGCAGGGAATTCTCTGCCTGCCTTTCCCCAGTGCTCTGCAAGCTCTCCAGGACAACATAAAATCTGGGGCTCTGTGCTTTCTTTCCTTCTGAACAAGTGTTACTGTTTTCTGCACAAAAGCGATTCTGCGAAGCAATGTGAACACTTCTGCTTCCCAGGCACAGAGAAGGTGCTAGCAGGGAATTCTCTGCCTGCTTTTCCCCAGTACTCTGCAAGCTCTCCAGCACAACATAAAATCTGGGGCTCTGTGCTTTCTTTCGTTCTGAACAAGTGTTACTGTTTTCTGCACAAAATCGATTCTGCGAAGGAATGTGAACAGGCACAGAGAAGGTGCTAGCAGGGAATTCTCTGCCTGCCTTTCCCCAGTGCTCTGCAAGCTCTCCAGGACAACAGCAAATCTGGGGCTCTGTGCTTTCTTTCGTTCTGAACAAGTGTTACTGTTTTCTGCACAAAAGCGATTCTGCGAAGCAATGTGAACACTTCTGTTTCCCACGCACCGAGAACGTGCTAGCAGGGAATTCTCTGCCTGCTTTTCCCCAGTGCTCTGCAAGCTCTCCAGGACAACATAAAATCTGGGGCTCTGTGCTTTCTTTCGTTCTGAACAAGTGTTATTGTTTTCTGCACAAAAGCGATTCTGCGAAGCAATGTGAAGACTTCTGCTTCCCAGGCACAGAGAAGGTGCTAGCAGGGAATTCTCTGCCTGCTTTTCCCCAGTGCTCTGCAAGCTCTCCAGGACAACATAAAATCTGGGGCTCTGTGCTTTCTTTCGTTCTGAACAAGTGTTACTGTTTTCTGCACAAAAGCGATTCTGCGAAGCAATGTGAACACTTCTGCTTCCCAGGCACAGAGAAGGTGCTAGCAGGGAATTCTCTGCTTGCTTTTCCCCAGTGCTCTGCAAGCTCTCCAGGACAACATAAAATCTGGGGCTCTGTGCTTTCTTTCGTTCTGAAGAAGTGTTACTGTTTTCTGCACAAAAGCGATTCTGCGAAGCAATGTGAACACTTCTGTTTCCCAGGCACAGAGAACGTGCTAGCAGGGAACTCTCTGCCTGCCTTTCCCCAGTGCTCTGCAAGCTCTCCAGGACAACATAAAATCTGGGGCTCTGTGCTTTCTTTCGTTCAGAACAAGTGTTACTGTTTTCTGCACAAAAGCGATTCTGCGAAGCAATGGGAACACTTCTGCTTCCCAGGCACAGAGAAGGTGCTAGCAGGGAATTCTCTGCCTGCCTTTCCCCAGTGCTCTGCAAGCTCTCCAGGACAACATAAAATCTGGGGCTCTGTGCTTTCTTTCCTTCTGAACAAGTGTTACTGTTTTCTGCACAAAAGCGATTCTGCGAAGCAATGTGAACACTTCTGCTTCCCAGGCACAGAGAAGGTGCTAGCAGGGAATTCTCTGCCTGCTTTTCCCCAGTACTCTGCAAGCTCTCCAGCACAACATAAAATCTGGGGCTCTGTGCTTTCTTTCGTTCTGAACAAGTGTTACTGTTTTCTGCACAAAATCGATTCTGCGAAGGAATGTGAACAGGCACAGAGAAGGTGCTAGCAGGGAATTCTCTGCCTGCCTTTCCCCAGTGCTCTGCAAGCTCTCCAGGACAACAGCAAATCTGGGGCTCTGTGCTTTCTTTCGTTCTGAACAAGTGTTACTGTTTTCTGCACAAAAGCGATTCTGCGAAGCAATGTGAACACTTCTGTTTCCCACGCACCGAGAACGTGCTAGCAGGGAATTCTCTGCCTGCTTTTCCCCAGTGCTCTGCAAGCTCTCCAGGACAACATAAAATCTGGGGCTCTGTGCTTTCTTTCGTTCTGAACAAGTGTTATTGTTTTCTGCACAAAAGCGATTCTGCGAAGCAATGTGAAGACTTCTGCTTCCCAGGCACAGAGAAGGTGCTAGCAGGGAATTCTCTGCCTGCTTTTCCCCAGTGCTCTGCAAGCTCTCCAGGACAACATAAAATCTGGGGCTCTGTGCTTTCTTTCGTTCTGAACAAGTGTTACTGTTTTCTGCACAAAAGCGATTCTGCGAAGCAATGTGAACACTTCTGCTTCCCAGGCACAGAGAAGGTGCTAGCAGGGAATTCTCTGCTTGCTTTTCCCCAGTGCTCTGCAAGCTCTCCAGGACAACATAAAATCTGGGGCTCTGTGCTTTCTTTTGTTCTGAACAAGTGTTAGTGTTTTCTGCACAAAAGCGATTCTGCGAAGCAATGTGAACACTTCTGTTTCCCAGGCACAGAGAAGGTGCTAGCAGGGAATTCTCTGCCTGCCTTTCCCCAGTGCTCTGCAAGCTCTCCAGGACAACAGCAAATCTGGGGCTCTGTGCTTTCTTTCGTTCTGAACAAGTGTTACTGTTTTCTGCACAAAAGCGATTCTGCGAAGCAATGGGAACACTTCTGCTTCCCAGGCACAGAGAAGGTGCTAGCAGGGAATTCTCTGCCTGCCTTTCCCCAGTGCTCTGCAAGCTCTCCAGGACAACATAAAATCTGGGGCTCTGTGCTTTCTTTCGTTCTGAACAAGTGTTACTGTTTTCTGCAGAAAAGTCATTCTGCGAAGCAATGTGAAGACTTCTGCTTCCCAGGCACAGAGAAGGTGCTAGCAGGGAATTCTCTGCCTGCCTTTCCCCAGTGCTCTGCAAGCTCTCCAGGACAACAGCAAATCTGGGGCTCTGTGCTTTCTTTCGTTCTGAACAAGTGTTACTGTTTTCTGCACAAAAGCGATTCTGCGAAGCAATGTGAACAGGCACAGAGAAGGTGCTAGCAGGGAATTCTCTGCCTGCCTTTCCCCAGTGCTCTGCAAGCTCTCCAGGACAACAGCAAATCTGCGGCTCTGTGCTTTCTTTCGTTCAGAACAAGTGTTACTGTTTTCTGCACAAAAGCGATTCTGCGAAGCAATGGGAACACTTCTCTTTCCCAGGCACAGGGAAGGTGCTAGCAGGGAATTCTCTGCCTGCCTTTCCCCAGTGCTCTGCAAGCTCTCCAGCACAACATAAAATCTGGGGCTCTGTGCTTTCTTTCGTTCTGAACAAGTGTTATTGTTTTCTGCACAAAAGCGATTCTGCGAAGCAATGTGAACACTTCTGTTTCCCAGGCACAGAGAAGGTGCTAGCAGGGAATTCTCTGCCTGCTTTTCCCCAGTGCTCTGCAAGCTCTCCAGGACAACATAAAATCTGGGGCTCTGTGCTTTCTTTCGTACTGACCAAGTGTTACTGTTTTCTGCACAAAAGCGATTCTGCGAAGCAATGTGAACACTTCTGCTTCCCAGGCACAGAGAAGGTGCTAGCAGGGAATTCTCTGCCTGCCTTTCCCCAGTGCTCTGCAAGATCTCCAGGACAACATAAAATCTGGGGCTCTGTGCTTTCTTTCGTTCTGAACAAGTGTTACTGTTTTCTGCACAAAAGCGATTCTGCGAAGCAATGTGAACACTTCTGCTTCCCAGGCACAGAGAAGGTGCTAGCAGGGAATTCTCTGCCTGCCTTTCCCCAGTGCTCTGCAAGCTCTCCAGGACAACATAAAATCTGGGGCTCTGTGCTTTCTTTCGTTCTGAACAAGTGTTATTGTTTTCTGCACAAAAGCGATTCTGCGAAGCAATGTGAAGACTTCTGCTTCCCAGGCACAGAGAAGGTGCTAGCAGGGAATTCTCTGCCTTCCTTTCCCCAGTGCTCTGCAAGCTCTCCAGGACAACATAAAATCTGGGGCTCTGTGCTTTCTTTCGTTCTGAAGAAGTGTTACTGTTTTCTGCACAAAAGCGATTCTGCGAAGCAATGTGAACACTTCTGCTTCCCAGGCACAGAGAAGGTGCTAGCAGGGAATTCTCTGCCTGCCTTTCCCCAGTGCTCTGCAAGCTCTCCAGGACAACATAAAATCTGGGGCTCTGTGCTTTCTTTCGTTCTGAACAAGTGTTACTGTTTTCTGCAGAAAAGTCATTCTGCGAAGCAATGTGAACACTTCTGCTTCCCAGGCACAGAGAAGGTGCTGGCAGGGAATTCTCTGCCTGCCTTTCCCCAGTGCTCTGCAAGCTCTCCAGGACAACATAAAATCTGGGGCTCTGTGCTTTCTTTTGTTCTGAACAAGTGTTAGTGTTTTCTGCACAAAAGCGATTCTGCGAAGCAATGTGAACAGGCACAGAGAAGGTGCTAGCAGGGAATTCTCTGCCTGCCTTTCCCCAGTGCTCTGCAAGCTCTCCAGGACAACAGCAAATCTGCGGCTCTGTGCTTTCTTTCGTTCAGAACAAGTGTTACTGTTTTCTGCACAAAAGCGATTCTGCGAAGCAATGGGAACACTTCTCTTTCCCAGGCACAGGGAAGGTGCTAGCAGGGAATTCTCTGCCTGCCTTTCCCCAGTGCTCTGCAAGCTCTCCAGGACAACAGCAAATCTGGGGCTCTGTGCTTTCTTTCGTTCTGAACAAGTGTTACTGTTTTCTGCACAAAAGCGATTCTGCGAAGCAATGTGAACACTTCTGTTTCCCACGCACCGAGAACGTGCTAGCAGGGAATTCTCTGCCTGCTTTTCCCCAGTGCTCTGCAAGCTCTCCAGGACAACATAAAATCTGGGGCTCTGTGCTTTCTTTCGTTCTGAACAAGTGTTATTGTTTTCTGCACAAAAGCGATTCTGCGAAGCAATGTGAAGACTTCTGCTTCCCAGGCACAGAGAAGGTGCTAGCAGGGAATTCTCTGCCTGCTTTTCCCCAGTGCTCTGCAAGCTCTCCAGGACAACATAAAATCTGGGGCTCTGTGCTTTCTTTCGTTCTGAACAAGTGTTACTGTTTTCTGCACAAAAGCGATTCTGCGAAGCAATGTGAACACTTCTGCTTCCCAGGCACAGAGAAGGTGCTAGCAGGGAATTCTCTGCTTGCTTTTCCCCAGTGCTCTGCAAGCTCTCCAGGACAACATAAAATCTGGGGCTCTGTGCTTTCTTTTGTTCTGAACAAGTGTTAGTGTTTTCTGCACAAAAGCGATTCTGCGAAGCAATGTGAACACTTCTGTTTCCCAGGCACAGAGAAGGTGCTAGCAGGGAATTCTCTGCCTGCCTTTCCCCAGTGCTCTGCAAGCTCTCCAGGACAACAGCAAATCTGGGGCTCTGTGCTTTCTTTCGTTCTGAACAAGTGTTACTGTTTTCTGCACAAAAGCGATTCTGCGAAGCAATGGGAACACTTCTGCTTCCCAGGCACAGAGAAGGTGCTAGCAGGGAATTCTCTGCCTGCCTTTCCCCAGTGCTCTGCAAGCTCTCCAGGACAACATAAAATCTGGGGCTCTGTGCTTTCTTTCGTTCTGAACAAGTGTTACTGTTTTCTGCAGAAAAGTCATTCTGCGAAGCAATGTGAAGACTTCTGCTTCCCAGGCACAGAGAAGGTGCTAGCAGGGAATTCTCTGCCTGCCTTTCCCCAGTGCTCTGCAAGCTCTCCAGGACAACAGCAAATCTGGGGCTCTGTGCTTTCTTTCGTTCTGAACAAGTGTTACTGTTTTCTGCACAAAAGCGATTCTGCGAAGCAATGTGAACAGGCACAGAGAAGGTGCTAGCAGGGAATTCTCTGCCTGCCTTTCCCCAGTGCTCTGCAAGCTCTCCAGGACAACAGCAAATCTGCGGCTCTGTGCTTTCTTTCGTTCAGAACAAGTGTTACTGTTTTCTGCACAAAAGCGATTCTGCGAAGCAATGGGAACACTTCTGCTTCCCAGGCACAGGGAAGGTGCTAGCAGGGAATTCTCTGCCTGCCTTTCCCCAGTGCTCTGCAAGCTCTCCAGCACAACATAAAATCTGGGGCTCTGTGCTTTCTTTCGTTCTGAACAAGTGTTATTGTTTTCTGCACAAAAGCGATTCTGCGAAGCAATGTGAACACTTCTGTTTCCCAGGCACAGAGAAGGTGCTAGCAGGGAATTCTCTGCCTGCTTTTCCCCAGTGCTCTGCAAGCTCTCCAGGACAACATAAAATCTGGGGCTCTGTGCTTTCTTTCGTACTGACCAAGTGTTACTGTTTTCTGCACAAAAGCGATTCTGCGAAGCAATGTGAACACTTCTGCTTCCCAGGCACAGAGAAGGTGCTAGCAGGGAATTCTCTGCCTGCCTTTCCCCAGTGCTCTGCAAGCTCTCCAGGACAACATAAAATCTGGGGCTCTGTGCTTTCTTTCGTTCTGAACAAGTGTTACTGTTTTCTGCACAAAAGCGATTCTGCGAAGCAATGTGAACACTTCTGCTTCCCAGGCACAGAGAAGGTGCTAGCAGGGAATTCTCTGCCTGCCTTTCCCCAGTGCTCTGCAAGCTCTCCAGGACAACATAAAATCTGGGGCTCTGTGCTTTCTTTCGTTCTGAACAAGTGTTATTGTTTTCTGCACAAAAGCGATTCTGCGAAGCAATGTGAAGACTTCTGCTTCCCAGGCACAGAGAAGGTGCTAGCAGGGAATTCTCTGCCTTCCTTTCCCCAGTGCTCTGCAAGCTCTCCAGCACAACATAAAATCTGGGGCTCTGTGCTTTCTTTCGTTCTGAAGAAGTGTTACTGTTTTCTGCACAAAAGCGATTCTGCGAAGCAATGTGAACACTTCTGCTTCCCAGGCACAGAGAAGGTGCTAGCAGGGAATTCTCTGCCTGCCTTTCCCCAGTGCTCTGCAAGCTCTCCAGGACAACATAAAATCTGGGGCTCTGTGCTTTCTTTCGTTCTGAACAAGTGTTACTGTTTTCTGCAGAAAAGTCATTCTGCGAAGCAATGTGAACACTTCTGCTTCCCAGGCACAGAGAAGGTGCTGGCAGGGAATTCTCTGCCTGCCTTTCCCCAGTGCTCTGCAAGCTCTCCAGGACAACATAAAATCTGGGGCTCTGTGCTTTCTTTTGTTCTGAACAAGTGTTAGTGTTTTCTGCACAAAAGCGATTCTGCGAAGCAATGTGAACAGGCACAGAGAAGGTGCTAGCAGGGAATTCTCTGCCTGCCTTTCCCCAGTGCTCTGCAAGCTCTCCAGGACAACAGCAAATCTGCGGCTCTGTGCTTTCTTTCGTTCAGAACAAGTGTTACTGTTTTCTGCACAAAAGCGATTCTGCGAAGCAATGGGAACACTTCTCTTTCCCAGGCACAGGGAAGGTGCTAGCAGGGAATTCTCTGCCTGCCTTTCCCCAGTGCTCTGCAAGCTCTCCAGGACAACATAAAATCTGGGGCTCTGTGCTTTCTTTCGTTCTGAACAAGTGTTACTGTTTTCTGCAGAAAAGTCATTCTGCGAAGCAATGTGAACACTTCTGCTTCCCAGGCACAGAGAAGGTGCTGGCAGGGAATTCTCTGCCTGCCTTTCCCCAGTGCTCTGCAAGCTCTCCAGGACAACATAAAATCTGGGGCTCTGTGCTTTCTTTTGTTCTGAACAAGTGTTACTGTTTTCTGCACAAAAGCGATTCTGCGAAGCAATGTGAACACTTCTGCTTCCCAGGCACAGAGAAGGTGCTGGCAGGGAATTCTCTGCCTGCCTTTCCCCAGTGCTCTGCAAGCTCTCCAGGACAACATAAAATCTGGGGCTCTGTGCTTTCTTTCGTTCTGAACAAGTGTTATTGTTTTCTGCACAAAAGCGATTCTGCGAAGCAATGTGAACACTTCTGCTTCCCAGGCACAGAGAAGGTGCTAGCAGGGAATTCTCTGCCTGCCTTTCCCCAGTGCTCTGCAAGCTCTCCAGGACAACATAAAATCTGGGGCTCTGTGCTTTCTTTCCTTCTGAACAAGTGTTACTGTTTTCTGCACAAAAGCGATTCTGCGAAGCAATGTGAACAGGCACAGAGAAGGTGCTAGCAGGGAATTCTCTGCCTGCCTTTCCCCAGTGCTCTGCAAGCTCTCCAGGACAACAGCAAATCTGCGGCTCTGTGCTTTCTTTCGTTCAGAACAAGTGTTACTGTTTTCTGCACAAAAGCGATTCTGCGAAGCAATGGGAACACTTCTCTTTCCCAGGCACAGGGAAGGTGCTAGCAGGGAATTCTCTGCCTGCCTTTCCCCAGTGCTCTGCAAGCTCTCCAGCACAACATAAAATCTGGGGCTCTGTGCTTTCTTTCGTACTGAACAAGTGTTATTGTTTTCTGCACAAAAGTGATTCTGCGAAGGAATGTGAACACTTCTGTTTCCCAGGCACAGAGAAGGTGCTAGCAGGGAATTCTCTGCCTGCTTTTCCCCAGTGCTCTGCAAGCTCTCCAGGACAACATAAAATCTGGGGCTCTGTGCTTTCTTTCGTACTGACCAAGTGTTAATGTTTTCTGCACAAAAGCGATTCTGCGAAGCAATGTGAACACTTCTGCTTCCCAGGCACAGAGAAGGTGCTAGCAGGGAATTCTCTGCCTGCCTTTCCCCAGTGCTCTGCAAGCTCTCCAGGACAACAGCAAATCTGGGGCTCTGTGCTTTCTTTCGTTCTGAACAAGTGTTACTGTTTTCTGCACAAAAGCGATTCTGCGAAGCAATGGGAAGACTTCTGCTTCCCAGGCACAGAGAAGGTGCTAGCAGGGAATTCTCTGCCTGCCTTTCCCCAGTGCTCTGCAAGCTCTCCAGGACAACATAAAATCTGGGGCTCTGTGCTTTCTTTCGTTCTGAACAAGTGTTACTGTTTTCTGCAGAAAAGTCATTCTGCGAAGCAATGTGAACACTTCTGCTTCCCAGGCACAGAGAAGGTGCTGGCAGGGAATTCTCTGCCTGCCTTTCCCCAGTGCTCTGCAAGCTCTCCAGGACAACATAAAATCTGGGGCTCTGTGCTTTCTTTTGTTCTGAACAAGTGTTAGTGTTTTCTGCACAAAAGCGATTCTGCGAAGCAATGTGAACACTTCTGTTTCCCAGGCACCGAGAACGTGCTAGCAGGGAATTCTCTGCCTGCTTTTCCCCAGTGCTCTGCAAGGTCTCCAGGACAACATAAAATCTGGGGCTCTGTGCTTTCTTTCGTTCTGAACAAGTGTTATTGTTTTATGCACAAAAGCGATTCTGCGAAGCAATGTGAACACTTCTGCTTCCCAGGCACAGAGAAGGTGCTAGCAGGGAATTCTCTGCCTGCCTTTCCCCAGTGCTCTGCAAGCTCTCCAGGACAACAGCAAATCTGGGGCTCTGTGCTTTCTTTCGTTCTGAACAAGTGTTACTGTTTTCTGCACAAAAGCGATTCTGCGAAGCAATGTGAACACTTCTGCTTCCCAGGCACAGAGAAGGTGCTAGCAGGGAATTCTCTGCCTGCCTTTCCCCAGTGCTCTGCAAGCTCTCCAGGACAACATAGAATCTGGGGCTCTGTGCTTTCTTTCGTTCTGAACAAGTGTTATTGTTTTCTGCACAAAAGCGATTCTGCGAAGCAATGTGAACACTTCTGTTTCCCAGGCACAGAGAAGGTGCTAGCAGGGAATTCTCTGCCTGCTTTTCCCCAGTGCTCTGCAAGCTCTCCAGGACAACATAAAATCTGGGGCTCTGTGCTTTCTTTCGTACTGACCAAGTGTTACTGTTTTCTGCACAAAAGCGATTCTGCGAAGCAATGTGAACACTTCTGCTTCCCAGGCACAGAGAAGGTGCTAGCAGGGAATTCTCTGCCTGCCTTTCCCCAGTGCTCTGCAAGCTCTCCAGGACAACATAAAATCTGGGGCTCTGTGCTTTCTTTCGTTCTGAACAAGTGTTACTGTTTTCTGCACAAAAGCGATTCTGCGAAGCAATGGGAACACTTCTGCTTCCCAGGCACAGAGAAGGTGCTAGCAGGGAATTCTCTGCCTGCCTTTCCCCAGTGCTCTGCAAGCTCTCCAGGACAACATAAAATCTGGGGCTCTGTGCTTTCTTTCGTTCTGAACAAGTGTTATTGTTTTCTGCACAAAAGCGATTCTGCGAAGCAATGTGAAGACTTCTGCTTCCCAGGCACAGAGAAGGTGCTAGCAGGGAATTCTCTGCCTGCCTTTCCCCAGTGCTCTGCAAGCTCTCCAGGACAACATAAAATCTGGGGCTCTGTGCTTTCTTTCGTTCTGAAGAAGTGTTACTGTTTTCTGCACAAAAGCGATTCTGCGAAGCAATGTGAACACTTCTGCTTCCCAGGCACAGAGAAGGTGCTAGCAGGGAATTCTCTGCCTGCCTTTCCCCAGTGCTCTGCAAGCTCTCCAGGACAACATAAAATCTGGGGCTCTGTGCTTTCTTTCGTTCTGAACAAGTGTTACTGTTTTCTGCAGAAAAGTCATTCTGCGAAGCAATGTGAACACTTCTGCTTCCCAGGCACAGAGAAGGTGCTGGCAGGGAATTCTCTGCCTGCCTTTCCCCAGTGCTCTGCAAGCTCTCCAGGACAACATAAAATCTGGGGCTCTGTGCTTTCTTTTGTTCTGAACAAGTGTTAGTGTTTTCTGCACAAAAGCGATTCTGCGAAGCAATGTGAACAGGCACAGAGAAGGTGCTAGCAGGGAATTCTCTGCCTGCCTTTCCCCAGTGCTCTGCAAGCTCTCCAGGACAACAGCAAATCTGCGGCTCTGTGCTTTCTTTCGTTCAGAACAAGTGTTACTGTTTTCTGCACAAAAGCGATTCTGCGAAGCAATGGGAACACTTCTCTTTCCCAGGCACAGGGAACGTGCTAGCAGGGAATTCTCTGCCTGCCTTTCCCCAGTGCTCTGCAAGCTCTCCAGGACAACATAAAATCTGGGGCTCTGTGCTTTCTTTCGTTCTGAACAAGTGTTACTGTTTTCTGCAGAAAAGTCATTCTGCGAAGCAATGTGAACACTTCTGCTTCCCAGGCACAGAGAAGGTGCTGGCAGGGAATTCTCTGCCTGCCTTTCCCCAGTGCTCTGCAAGCTCTCCAGGACAACATAAAATCTGGGGCTCTGTGCTTTCTTTTGTTCTGAACAAGTGTTACTGTTTTCTGCACAAAAGCGATTCTGCGAAGCAATGTGAACACTTCTGTTTCCCAGGCACCGAGAACGTGCTAGCAGGGAATTCTCTGCCTGCTTTTCCCCAGTGCACTGCAAGCTCTCCAGGACAACATAAAATCTGGGGCTCTGTGCTTTCTTTCCTTCTGAACAAGTGTTAGTGTTTTCTGCACAAAAGCGATTCTGCGAAGCAATGTGAACAGGCACAGAGAAGGTGCTAGCAGGGAATTCTCTGCCTGCCTTTCCCCAGTGCTCTGCAAGCTCTCCAGGACAACAGCAAATCTGCGGCTCTGTGCTTTCTTTCGTTCAGAACAAGTGTTACTGTTTTCTGCACAAAAGCGATTCTGCGAAGCAATGGGAACACTTCTCTTTCCCAGGCACAGGGAAGGTGCTAGCAGGGAATTCTCTGCCTGCCTTTCCCCAGTGCTCTGCAAGCTCTCCAGGACAACATAAAATCTGGGGCTCTGTGCTTTCTTTCGTTCTGAAGAAGTGTTACTGTTTTCTGCACAAAAGCGATTCTGCGAAGCAATGTGAACACTTCTGTTTCCCAGGCACAGAGAACGTGCTAGCAGGGAACTCTCTGCCTGCCTTTCCCCAGTGCTCTGCAAGCTCTCCAGGACAACATAAAATCTGGGGCTCTGTGCTTTCTTTCGTTCAGAACAAGTGTTACTGTTTTCTGCACAAAAGCGATTCTGCGAAGCAATGTGAACACTTCTGTTTCCCAGGCACAGAGAAGGTGCTAGCAGGGAATTCTCTGCCTGCCTTTCCCCAGTGCTCTGCAAGCTCTCCAGGACAACATAAAATCTGGGGCTCTGTGCTTTCTTTTGTTCTGAACAAGTGTTACTGTTTTCTGCACAAAAGCGATTCTGCGAAGCAATGTGAACACTTCTGCTTCCCAGGCACAGAGAAGGTGCTAGCAGGGAATTCTCTGCCTGCTTTTCCCCAGTACTCTGCAAGCTCTCCAGCACAACATAAAATCTGGGGCTCTGTGCTTTCTTTCGTTCTGAACAAGTGTTACTGTTTTCTGCACAAAATCGATTCTGCGAAGGAATGTGAACAGGCACAGAGAAGGTGCTAGCAGGGAATTCTCTGCCTGCCTTTCCCCAGTGCTCTGCAAGCTCTCCAGGACAACAGCAAATCTGGGGCTCTGTGCTTTCTTTCGTTCTGAACAAGTGTTACTGTTTTCTGCACAAAAGCGATTCTGCGAAGCAATGTGAACACTTCTGTTTCCCACGCACCGAGAACGTGCTAGCAGGGAATTCTCTGCCTGCTTTTCCCCAGTGCTCTGCAAGCTCTCCAGGACAACATAAAATCTGGGGCTCTGTGCTTTCTTTCGTTCTGAACAAGTGTTATTGTTTTCTGCACAAAAGCGATTCTGCGAAGCAATGTGAAGACTTCTGCTTCCCAGGCACAGAGAAGGTGCTAGCAGGGAATTCTCTGCCTGCTTTTCCCCAGTGCTCTGCAAGCTCTCCAGGACAACATAAAATCTGGGGCTCTGTGCTTTCTTTCGTTCTGAACAAGTGTTACTGTTTTCTGCACAAAAGCGATTCTGCGAAGCAATGTGAACACTTCTGCTTCCCAGGCACAGAGAAGGTGCTAGCAGGGAATTCTCTGCTTGCTTTTCCCCAGTGCTCTGCAAGCTCTCCAGGACAACATAAAATCTGGGGCTCTGTGCTTTCTTTTGTTCTGAACAAGTGTTAGTGTTTTCTGCACAAAAGCGATTCTGCGAAGCAATGTGAACACTTCTGTTTCCCAGGCACAGAGAAGGTGCTAGCAGGGAATTCTCTGCCTGCCTTTCCCCAGTGCTCTGCAAGCTCTCCAGGACAACAGCAAATCTGGGGCTCTGTGCTTTCTTTCGTTCTGAACAAGTGTTACTGTTTTCTGCACAAAAGCGATTCTGCGAAGCAATGTGAACACTTCTGTTTCCCAGGCACAGAGAAGGTGCTAGCAGGGAATTCTCTGCCTGCCTTTCCCCAGTGCTCTGCAAGCTCTCCAGGACAACATAAAATCTGGGGCTCTGTGCTTTCTTTCGTTCTGAACAAGTGTTACTGTTTTCTGCAGAAAAGTCATTCTGCGAAGCAATGTGAAGACTTCTGCTTCCCAGGCACAGAGAAGGTGCTAGCAGGGAATTCTCTGCCTGCCTTTCCCCAGTGCTCTGCAAGCTCTCCAGGACAACAGCAAATCTGGGGCTCTGTGCTTTCTTTCGTTCTGAACAAGTGTTACTGTTTTCTGCACAAAAGCGATTCTGCGAAGCAATGTGAACAGGCACAGAGAAGGTGCTAGCAGGGAATTCTCTGCCTGCCTTTCCCCAGTGCTCTGCAAGCTCTCCAGGACAACAGCAAATCTGCGGCTCTGTGCTTTCTTTCGTTCAGAACAAGTGTTACTGTTTTCTGCACAAAAGCGATTCTGCGAAGCAATGGGAACACTTCTCTTTCCCAGGCACAGGGAAGGTGCTAGCAGGGAATTCTCTGCCTGCCTTTCCCCAGTGCTCTGCAAGCTCTCCAGGACAACATAAAATCTGGGGCTCTGTGCTTTCTTTCGTTCTGAACAAGTGTTATTGTTTTCTGCACAAAAGCGATTCTGCGAAGCAATGTGAACACTTCTGTTTCCCAGGCACAGAGAAGGTGCTAGCAGGGAATTCTCTGCCTGCTTTTCCCCAGTGCTCTGCAAGCTCTCCAGGACAACATAAAATCTGGGGCTCTGTGCTTTCTTTCGTACTGACCAAGTGTTACTGTTTTCTGCACAAAAGCGATTCTGCGAAGCAATGTGAACACTTCTGCTTCCCAGGCACAGAGAAGGTGCTAGCAGGGAATTCTCTGCCTGCCTTTCCCCAGTGCTCTGCAAGCTCTCCAGGACAACATAAAATCTGGGGCTCTGTGCTTTCTTTCGTTCTGAACAAGTGTTACTGTTTTCTGCACAAAAGCGATTCTGCGAAGCAATGGGAACACTTCTGCTTCCCAGGCACAGAGAAGGTGCTAGCAGGGAATTCTCTGCCTGCCTTTCCCCAGTGCTCTGCAAGCTCTCCAGGACAACATAAAATCTGGGGCTCTGTGCTTTCTTTCGTTCTGAACAAGTGTTATTGTTTTCTGCACAAAAGCGATTCTGCGAAGCAATGTGAAGACTTCTGCTTCCCAGGCACAGAGAAGGTGCTAGCAGGGAATTCTCTGCCTGCCTTTCCCCAGTGCTCTGCAAGCTCTCCAGGACAACATAAAATCTGGGGCTCTGTGCTTTCTTTCGTTCTGAAGAAGTGTTACTGTTTTCTGCACAAAAGCGATTCTGCGAAGCAATGTGAACACTTCTGCTTCCCAGGCA
Organism: Strix uralensis; assembly: GCF_047716275.1. Classification (NCBI taxonomy): domain Eukaryota; kingdom Metazoa; phylum Chordata; class Aves; order Strigiformes; family Strigidae; genus Strix; species Strix uralensis. The sequence goes on along the minus strand of NW_027436719.1, from coordinate 281,401 downwards.
CAGAGAAGGTGCTAGCAGGGAATTCTCTGCCTGCCTTTCCCCAGTGCTCTGCAAGCTCTCCAGGACAACATAAAATCTGGGGCTCTGTGCTTTCTTTCGTTCTGAACAAGTGTTACTGTTTTCTGCAGAAAAGTCATTCTGCGAAGCAATGTGAACACTTCTGCTTCCCAGGCACAGAGAAGGTGCTGGCAGGGAATTCTCTGCCTGCCTTTCCCCAGTGCTCTGCAAGCTCTCCAGGACAACATAAAATCTGGGGCTCTGTGCTTTCTTTTGTTCTGAACAAGTGTTAGTGTTTTCTGCACAAAAGCGATTCTGCGAAGCAATGTGAACAGGCACAGAGAAGGTGCTAGCAGGGAATTCTCTGCCTGCCTTTCCCCAGTGCTCTGCAAGCTCTCCAGGACAACAGCAAATCTGCGGCTCTGTGCTTTCTTTCGTTCAGAACAAGTGTTACTGTTTTCTGCACAAAAGCGATTCTGCGAAGCAATGGGAACACTTCTCTTTCCCAGGCACAGGGAAGGTGCTAGCAGGGAATTCTCTGCCTGCCTTTCCCCAGTGCTCTGCAAGCTCTCCAGGACAACATAAAATCTGGGGCTCTGTGCTTTCTTTCGTTCTGAACAAGTGTTACTGTTTTCTGCAGAAAAGTCATTCTGCGAAGCAATGTGAACACTTCTGCTTCCCAGGCACAGAGAAGGTGCTGGCAGGGAATTCTCTGCCTGCCTTTCCCCAGTGCTCTGCAAGCTCTCCAGGACAACATAAAATCTGGGGCTCTGTGCTTTCTTTTGTTCTGAACAAGTGTTACTGTTTTCTGCACAAAAGCGATTCTGCGAAGCAATGTGAACACTTCTGTTTCCCAGGCACCGAGAACGTGCTAGCAGGGAATTCTCTGCCTGCTTTTCCCCAGTGCTCTGCAAGCTCTCCAGGACAACATAAAATCTGGGGCTCTGTGCTTTCTTTCGTTCTGAACAAGTGTTATTGTTTTCTGCACAAAAGCGATTCTGCGAAGCAATGTGAACACTTCTGCTTCCCAGGCACAGAGAAGGTGCTAGCAGGGAATTCTCTGCCTGCCTTTCCCCAGTGCTCTGCAAGCTCTCCAGGACAACATAAAATCTGGGGCTCTGTGCTTTCTTTCCTTCTGAACAAGTGTTACTGTTTTCTGCACAAAAGCGATTCTGCGAAGCAATGTGAACAGGCACAGAGAAGGTGCTAGCAGGGAATTCTCTGCCTGCCTTTCCCCAGTGCTCTGCAAGCTCTCCAGGACAACAGCAAATCTGCGGCTCTGTGCTTTCTTTCGTTCAGAACAAGTGTTACTGTTTTCTGCACAAAAGCGATTCTGCGAAGCAATGGGAACACTTCTCTTTCCCAGGCACAGGGAAGGTGCTAGCAGGGAATTCTCTGCCTGCCTGTCCCCAGTGCTCTGCAAGCTCTCCAGCACAACATAAAATCTGGGGCTCTGTGCTTTCTTTCGTACTGAACAAGTGTTATTGTTTTCTGCACAAAAGTGATTCTGCGAAGCAATGTGAACACTTCTGTTTCCCAGGCACAGAGAAGGTGCTAGCAGGGAATTCTCTGCCTGCTTTTCCCCAGTGCTCTGCAAGCTCTCCAGGACAACATAAAATCTGGGGCTCTGTGCTTTCTTTCGTACTGACCAAGTGTTAATGTTTTCTGCACAAAAGCGATTCTGCGAAGCAATGTGAACACTTCTGCTTCCCAGGCACAGAGAAGGTGCTAGCAGGGAATTCTCTGCCTGCCTTTCCCCAGTGCTCTGCAAGCTCTCCAGGACAACAGCAAATCTGGGGCTCTGTGCTTTCTTTCGTTCTGAACAAGTGTTACTGTTTTCTGCACAAAAGCGATTCTGCGAAGCAATGGGAAGACTTCTGCTTCCCAGGCACAGAGAAGGTGCTAGCAGGGAATTCTCTGCCTGCCTTTCCCCAGTGCTCTGCAAGCTCTCCAGGACAACATAAAATCTGGGGCTCTGTGCTTTCTTTCGTTCTGAAGAAGTGTTAGTGTTTTCTGCATAAAAGCGATTCTGCGAAGCAATGTGAACACTTCTGCTTCCCAGGCACAGAGAAGGTGCTAGCAGGGAATTCTCTGCCTGCCTTTCCCCAGTGCTCTGCAAGCTCTCCAGGACAACATAAAATCTGGGGCTCTGTGCTTTCTTTCGTTCTGAACAAGTGTTACTGTTTTCTGCAGAAAAGTCATTCTGCGAAGCAATGTGAACACTTCTGCTTCCCAGGCACAGAGAAGGTGCTGGCAGGGAATTCTCTGCCTGCCTTTCCCCAGTGCTCTGCAAGCTCTCCAGGACAACATAAAATCTGGGGCTCTGTGCTTTCTTTTGTTCTGAACAAGTGTTAGTGTTTTCTGCACAAAAGCGATTCTGCGAAGCAATGTGAACACCTCTGTTTCCCAGGCACCGTGAACGTGCTAGCAGGGAATTCTCTGCCTGCTTTTCCCCAGTGCTCTGCAAGGTCTCCAGGACAACATAAAATCTGGGGCTCTGTGCTTTCTTTCGTTCTGAACAAGTGTTATTGTTTTATGCACAAAAGCGATTCTGCGAAGCAATGTGAACACTTCTGCTTCCCAGGCACAGAGAAGGTGCTAGCAGGGAATTCTCTGCCTGCCTTTCCCCAGTGCTCTGCAAGCTCTCCAGGACAACAGCAAATCTGGGGCTCTGTGCTTTCTTTCGTTCTGAACAAGTGTTACTGTTTTCTGCACAAAAGCGATTCTGCGAAGCAATGTGAACACTTCTGCTTCCCAGGCACAGAGAAGGTGCTAGCAGGGAATTCTCTGCCTGCTTTTCCCCAGTGCTCTGCAAGCTCTCCAGGACAACATAGAATCTGGGGCTCTGTGCTTTCTTTTGTTCTGAACAAGTGTTAGTGTTTTCTGCACAAAAGCGATTCTGCGAAGCAATGTGAACACTTCTGTTTCCCAGGCACAGAGAAGGTGCTAGCAGGGAATTCTCTGCCTGCCTTTCCCCAGTGCTCTGCAAGCTCTCCAGGACAACATAAAATATGGGGCTCTGTGCTTTCTTTCCTTCTGAACAAGTGTTACTGTTTTCTGCACAAAAGCGATTCTGCCAAGCAATGTGAACAGGCACAGAGAAGGTGCTAGCAGGGAATTCTCTGCCTGCCTTTCCCCAGTGCTCTGCAAGCTCTCCAGGACAACATAAAATCTGGGGCTCTGTGCTTTCTTTCGTTCTGAACAAGTGTTACTGTTTTCTGCAGAAAAGTCATTCTGCGAAGCAATGTGAACACTTCTGCTTCCCAGGCACAGAGAAGGTGCTGGCAGGGAATTCTCTGCCTGCCTTTCCCCAGTGCTCTGCAAGCTCTCCAGGACAACATAAAATCTGGGGCTCTGTGCTTTCTTTTGTTCTGAACAAGTGTTAGTGTTTTCTGCACAAAAGCGATTCTGCGAAGCAATGTGAACACTTCTGTTTCCCAGGAACCGAGAACGTGCTAGCAGGGAATTCTCTGCCTGCTTTTCCCCAGTGCTCTGCAAGGTCTCCAGGACAACATAAAATCTGGGGCTCTGTGCTTTCTTTCGTTCTGAACAAGTGTTATTGTTTTATGCACAAAAGCGATTCTGCGAAGCAATGTGAACACTTCTGCTTCCCAGGCACAGAGAAGGTGCTAGCAGGGAATTCTCTGCCTGCCTTTCCCCAGTGCTCTGCAAGCTCTCCAGGACAACAGCAAATCTGGGGCTCTGTGCTTTCTTTCGTTCTGAACAAGTGTTACTGTTTTCTGCACAAAAGCGATTCTGCGAAGCAATGTGAACACTTCTGCTTCCCAGGCACAGAGAAGGTGCTAGCAGGGAATTCTCTGCCTGCCTTTCCCCAGTGCTCTGCAAGCTCTCCAGGACAACATAGAATCTGGGGCTCTGTGCTTTCTTTTGTTCTGAACAAGTGTTAGTGTTTTCTGCACAAAAGCGATTCTGCGAAGCAATGTGAACACTTCTGTTTCCCAGGCACAGAGAAGGTGCTAGCAGGGAATTCTCTGCCTGCCTTTCCCCAGTGCTCTGCAAGCTCTCCAGGACAACATAAAATCTGGGGCTCTGTGCTTTCTTTCCTTCTGAACAAGTGTTACTGTTTTCTGCACAAAAGCGATTCTGCCAAGCAATGTGAACAGGCACAGAGAAGGTGCTAGCAGGGAATTCTCTGCCTGCCTTTCCCCAGTGCTCTGCAAGCTCTCCAGGACAACAGCAAATCTGGGGCTCTGTGCTTTCTTTCGTACTGAACAAGTGTTACTGTTTTCTGCACAAAAGCGATTCTGCGAAGCAATGTGAACACTTCTGCTTCCCAGGCACAGAGAAGGTGCTAGCAGGGAATTCTCTGCTTGCTTTTCCCCAGTGCTCTGCAAGCTCTCCAGGACAACATAAAATCTGGGGCTCTGTGCTTTCTTTCGTTCTGAACAAGTGTTATTGTTTTCTGCACAAAAGCGATTCTGCGAAGCAATGTGAAGACTTCTGCTTCCCAGGCACAGAGAAGGTGCTAGCAGGGAATTCTCTGCCTGCCTTTCCCCAGTGCTCTGCAAGCTCTCCAGGACAACAGCAAATCTGGGGCTCTGTGCTTTCTTTTGTTCTGAACAAGTGTTACTGTTTTCTGCACAAAAGCGATTCTGCGAAGCAATGGGAACACTTCTCTTTCCCAGGCACAGGGAACGTGCTAGCAGGGAATTCTCTGCCTGCCTTTCCCCAGTGCTCTGCAAGCTCTCCAGCACAACATAAAATCTGGGGCTCTGTGCTTTCTTTCGTTCTGAACAAGTGTTACTGTTTACTGCACAAAAGCGATTCTGCGAAGCAATGTGAACACTTCTGCTTCCCAGGCACAGAGAAGGTGCTAGCAGGGAATTCTCTGCCTGCCTTTCCCCAGTGCTCTGCAAGCTCTCCAGGACAACAGCAAATCTGGGGCTCTGTGCTTTCTTTCGTTCTGAACAAGTGTTACTGTTTTCTGCACAAAAGCGATTCTGCGAAGCAATGGGAACACTTCTGCTTCCCAGGCACAGAGAAGGTGCTAGCAGGGAATTCTCTGCCTGCCTTTCCCCAGTGCTCTGCAAGCTCTCCAGGACAACATAAAATCTGGGGCTCTGTGCTTTCTTTCGTTCTGAACAAGTGTTATTGTTTTCTGCACAAAAGCGATTCTGCGAAGCAATGTGAACACTTCTGTTTCCCAGGCACAGAGAAGGTGCTAGCAGGGAATTCTCTGCCTGCTTTTCCCCAGTGCTCTGCAAGCTCTCCAGGACAACATAAAATCTGGGGCTCTGTGCTTTCTTTTGTTCTGAACAAGTGTTACTGTTTTCTGCACAAAAGCGATTCTGCGAAGCAATGTGAACACTTCTGCTTCCCAGGCACAGAGAAGGTGCTAGCAGGGAATTCTCTGCCTGCCTTTCCCCAGTGCTCTGCAAGCTCTCCAGGACAACAGCAAATCTGGGGCTCTGTGCTTTCTTTCGTTCTGAACAAGTGTTACTGTTTTCTGCACAAAAGCGATTCTGCGAAGGAATGGGAACACTTCTGCTTCCCAGGCACAGAGAAGGTGCTAGCAGGGAATTCTCTGCCTGCCTTTCCCCAGTGCTCTGCAAGCTCTCCAGGACAACATAAAATCTGGGGCTCTGTGCTTTCTTTCGTTCTGAACAAGTGTTATTGTTTTCTGCACAAAAGCGATTCTGCGAAGCAATGTGAAGACTTCTGCTTCCCAGGCACAGAGAAGGTGCTAGCAGGGAATTCTCTGCCTGCCTTTCCCCAGTGCTCTGCAAGCTCTCCAGGACAACATAAAATCTGGGGCTCTGTGCTTTCTTTCGTTCTGAACAAGTGTTACTGTTTTCTGCACAAAAGCGATTCTGCGAAGCAATGTGAACACTTCTGCTTCCCAGGCACAGAGAAGGTGCTAGCAGGGAATTCTCTGCCTGCTTTTCCCCAGTGCTCTGCAAGCTCTCCAGGACAACATAAAATCTGGGGCTCTGTGCTTTCTTTCGTTCTGAACAAGTGTTACTGTTTTCTGCAGAAAAGTCATTCTGCGAAGCAATGTGAACACTTCTGCTTCCCAGGCACAGAGAAGGTGCTGGCAGGGAATTCTCTGCCTGCCTTTCCCCAGTGCTCTGCAAGCTCTCCAGGACAACATAAAATCTGGGGCTCTGTGCTTTCTTTTGTTCTGAACAAGTGTTAGTGTTTTCTGCACAAAAGCGATTCTGCGAAGCAATGTGAACAGGCACAGAGAAGGTGCTAGCAGGGAATTCTCTGCCTGCCTTTCCCCAGTGCTCTGCAAGCTCTCCAGGACAACAGCAAATCTGCGGCTCTGTGCTTTCTTTCGTTCAGAACAAGTGTTACTGTTTTCTGCACAAAAGCGATTCTGCGAAGCAATGGGAACACTTCTCTTTCCCAGGCACAGGGAAGGTGCTAGCAGGGAATTCTCTGCCTGCCTTTCCCCAGTGCTCTGCAAGCTCTCCAGGACAACATAAAATCTGGGGCTCTGTGCTTTCTTTCGTTCTGAACAAGTGTTACTGTTTTCTGCACAAAAGCGATTCTGCGAAGCAATGTGAACACTTCTGTTTCCCAGGCACCGAGAACGTGCTAGCAGGGAATTCTCTGCCTGCTTTTCCCCAGTGCTCTGCAAGCTCTCCAGGACAACATAAAATCTGGGGCTCTGTGCTTTCTTTCGTTCTGAACAAGTGTTATTGTTTTCTGCACAAAAGCGATTCTGCGAAGCAATGTGAACACTTCTGCTTCCCAGGCACAGAGAAGGTGCTAGCAGGGAATTCTCTGCCTGCTTTTCCCCAGTGCTCTGCAAGCTCTCCAGGACAACAGCAAATCTGGGGCTCTGTGCTTTCTTTCGTTCTGAACAAGTGTTACTGTTTTCTGCACAAAAGCGATTCTGCGAAGCAATGTGAACACTTCTGCTTCCCAGGCACAGAGAAGGTGCTAGCAGGGAATTCTCTGCCTGCCTTTCCCCAGTGCTCTGCAAGCTCTCCAGGACAACATAAAATCTGGGGCTCTGTGCTTTCTTTTGTTCTGAACAAGTGTTAGTGTTTTCTGCACAAAAGCGATTCTGCGAAGCAATGTGAACACTTCTGCTTCCCAGGCACAGAGAAGGTGCTAGCAGGGAATTCTGTGCCTGCCTTTCCCCAGTGCTCTGCAAGCTCTCCAGGACAACATAAAATCTGGGGCTCTGTGCTTTCTTTCGTTCTGAACAAGTGTTACTGTTTTCTGCACAAAAGCGATTCTGCGAAGCAATGTGAACAGGCACAGAGAAGGTGCTAGCAGGGAATTCTCTGCCTGCCTTTCCCCAGTGCTCTGCAAGCTCTCCAGGACAACAGCAAATCTGGGGCTCTGTGCTTTCTTTCGTTCTGAACAAGTGTTACTGTTTTCTGCACAAAAGCGATTCTGCGAAGCAATGGGAACACTTCTGCTTCCCAGGCACAGAGAAGGTGCTAGCAGGGAATTCTCTGCCTGCCTTTCCCCAGTGCTCTGCAAGCTCTCCAGGACAACATAAAATCTGGGGCTCTGTGCTTTCTTTCGTTCTGAAGAAGTGTTACTGTTTTCTGCATAAAAGCGATTCTGCGAAGCAATGTGAACACTTCTGCTTCCCAGGCACAGAGAAGGTGCTAGCAGGGAATTCTCTGCCTGCCTTTCCCCAGTGCTCTGCAAGCTCTCCAGGACAACATAAAATCTGGGGCTCTGTGCTTTCTTTCGTTCTGAACAAGTGTTACTGTTTTCTGCAGAAAAGTCATTCTGCGAAGCAATGTGAACACTTCTGCTTCCCAGGCACAGAGAAGGTGCTGGCAGGGAATTCTCTGCCTGCCTTTCCCCAGTGCTCTGCAAGCTCTCCAGGACAACATAAAATCTGGGGCTCTGTGCTTTCTTTTGTTCTGAACAAGTGTTAGTGTTTTCTGCACAAAAGCGATTCTGCGAAGCAATGTGAACACTTCTGTTTCCCAGGCACCGAGAACGTGCTAGCAGGGAATTCTCTGCCTGCTTTTCCCCAGTGCTCTGCAAGGTCTCCAGGACAACATAAAATCTGGGGCTCTGTGCTTTCTTTCGTTCTGAACAAGTGTTATTGTTTTATGCACAAAAGCGATTCTGCGAAGCAATGTGAACACTTCTGCTTCCCAGGCACAGAGAAGGTGCTAGCAGGGAATTCTCTGCCTGCCTTTCCCCAGTGCTCTGCAAGCTCTCCAGGACAACAGCAAATCTGGGGCTCTGTGCTTTCTTTCGTTCTGAACAAGTGTTACTGTTTTCTGCACAAAAGCGATTCTGCGAAGCAATGTGAACACTTCTGCTTCCCAGGCACAGAGAAGGTGCTAGCAGGGAATTCTCTGCCTGCCTTTCCCCAGTGCTCTGCAAGCTCTCCAGGACAACATAGAATCTGGGGCTCTGTGCTTTCTTTTGTTCTGAACAAGTGTTAGTGTTTTCTGCACAAAAGCGATTCTGCGAAGCAATGTGAACACTTCTGTTTCCCAGGCACAGAGAAGGTGCTAGCAGGGAATTCTCTGCCTGCCTTTCCCCAGTGCTCTGCAAGCTCTCCAGGACAACATAAAATCTGGGGCTCTGTGCTTTCTTTCCTTCTGAACAAGTGTTACTGTTTTCTGCACAAAAGCGATTCTGCCAAGCAATGTGAACAGGCACAGAGAAGGTGCTAGCAGGGAATTCTCTGCCTGCCTTTCCCCAGTGCTCTGCAAGCTCTCCAGGACAACATAAAATCTGGGGCTCTGTGCTTTCTTTCGTTCTGAACAAGTGTTACTGTTTTCTGCAGAAAAGTCATTCTGCGAAGCAATGTGAACACTTCTGCTTCCCAGGCACAGAGAAGGTGCTGGCAGGGAATTCTCTGCCTGCCTTTCCCCAGTGCTCTGCAAGCTCTCCAGGACAACATAAAATCTGGGGCTCTGTGCTTTCTTTTGTTCTGAACAAGTGTTAGTGTTTTCTGCACAAAAGCGATTCTGCGAAGCAATGTGAACACTTCTGTTTCCCAGGAACCGAGAACGTGCTAGCAGGGAATTCTCTGCCTGCTTTTCCCCAGTGCTCTGCAAGGTCTCCAGGACAACATAAAATCTGGGGCTCTGTGCTTTCTTTCGTTCTGAACAAGTGTTATTGTTTTATGCACAAAAGCGATTCTGCAAAGCAATGTGAACACTTCTGCTTCCCAGGCACAGAGAAGGTGCTAGCAGGGAATTCTCTGCCTGCCTTTCCCCAGTGCTCTGCAAGCTCTCCAGGACAACAGCAAATCTGGGGCTCTGTGCTTTCTTTCGTTCTGAACAAGTGTTACTGTTTTCTGCACAAAAGCGATTCTGCGAAGCAATGTGAACACTTCTGCTTCCCAGGCACAGAGAAGGTGCTAGCAGGGAATTCTCTGCCTGCCTTTCCCCAGTGCTCTGCAAGCTCTCCAGGACAACATAGAATCTGGGGCTCTGTGCTTTCTTTTGTTCTGAACAAGTGTTAGTGTTTTCTGCACAAAAGCGATTCTGCGAAGCAATGTGAACACTTCTGTTTCCCAGGCACAGAGAAGGTGCTAGCAGGGAATTCTCTGCCTGCCTTTCCCCAGTGCTCTGCAAGCTCTCCAGGACAACATAAAATCTGGGGCTCTGTGCTTTCTTTCCTTCTGAACAAGTGTTACTGTTTTCTGCACAAAAGCGATTCTGCCAAGCAATGTGAACAGGCACAGAGAAGGTGCTAGCAGGGAATTCTCTGCCTGCCTTTCCCCAGTGCTCTGCAAGCTCTCCAGGACAACAGCAAATCTGGGGCTCTGTGCTTTCTTTCGTACTGAACAAGTGTTACTGTTTTCTGCACAAAAGCGATTCTGCGAAGCAATGTGAACACTTCTGCTTCCCAGGCACAGAGAAGGTGCTAGCAGGGAATTCTCTGCTTGCTTTTCCCCAGTGCTCTGCAAGCTCTCCAGGACAACATAAAATCTGGGGCTCTGTGCTTTCTTTCGTTCTGAACAAGTGTTATTGTTTTCTGCACAAAAGCGATTCTGCGAAGCAATGTGAAGACTTCTGCTTCCCAGGCACAGAGAAGGTGCTAGCAGGGAATTCTCTGCCTGCCTTTCCCCAGTGCTCTGCAAGCTCTCCAGGACAACAGCAAATCTGGGGCTCTGTGCTTTCTTTTGTTCTGAACAAGTGTTACTGTTTTCTGCACAAAAGCGATTCTGCCAAGCAATGGGAACACTTCTCTTTCCCAGGCACAGGGAACGTGCTAGCAGGGAATTCTCTGCCTGCCTTTCCCCAGTGCTCTGCAAGCTCTCCAGCACAACATAAAATCTGGGGCTCTGTGCTTTCTTTTGTTCTGAACAAGTGTTACTGTTTACTGCACAAAAGCGATTCTGCGAAGCAATGTGAACACTTCTGCTTCCCAGGCACAGAGAAGGTGCTAGCAGGGAATTCTCTGCCTGCCTTTCCCCAGTGCTCTGCAAGCTCTCCAGGACAACAGCAAATCTGGGGCTCTGTGCTTTCTTTCGTTCTGAACAAGTGTTACTGTTTTCTGCACAAAAGCGATTCTGCGAAGCAATGGGAACACTTCTGCTTCCCAGGCACAGAGAAGGTGCTAGCAGGGAATTCTCTGCCTGCCTTTCCCCAGTGCTCTGCAAGCTCTCCAGGACAACATAAAATCTGGGGCTCTGTGCTTTCTTTCGTTCTGAACAAGTGTTATTGTTTTCTGCACAAAAGCGATTCTGCGAAGCAATGTGAACACTTCTGTTTCCCAGGCACAGAGAAGGTGCTAGCAGGGAATTCTCTGCCTGCTTTTCCCCAGTGCTCTGCAAGCTCTCCAGGACAACATAAAATCTGGGGCTCTGTGCTTTCTTTTGTTCTGAACAAGTGTTACTGTTTTCTGCACAAAAGCGATTCTGCGAAGCAATGTGAACACTTCTGCTTCCCAGGCACAGAGAAGGTGCTAGCAGGGAATTCTCTGCCTGCCTTTCCCCAGTGCTCTGCAAGCTCTCCAGGACAACAGCAAATCTGGGGCTCTGTGCTTTCTTTCGTTCTGAACAAGTGTTACTGTTTTCTGCACAAAAGCGATTCTGCGAAGCAATGTGAACACATCTGTTTCCCAGGCACAGAGAAGGTGCTAGCAGGGAATTCTCTGCCTGCCTTTCCCCAGTGCTCTGCAAGCTCTCCAGGACAACATAAAATCTGGGGCTCTGTGCTTTCTTTCGTTCTGAAGAAGTGTTACTGTTTTCTGCACAAAAGCGATTCTGCGAAGCAATGTGAACACTTCTGCTTCCCAGGCACAGAGAAGGTGCTAGCAGGGAATTCTCTGCCTGCTTTTCCCCAGTGCTCTGCAAGCTCTCCAGGACAACATAAAATCTGGGGCTCTGTGCTTTCTTTCGTTCTGAACAAGTGTTACTGTTTTCTGCACAAAATCGATTCTGCGAAGCAATGTGAACACTTCTGCTTCCCAGGCACAGAGAAGGTGCTGGCAGGGAATTCTCTGCCTGCCTTTCCCCAGTGCTCTGCAAGCTCTCCAGGACAACATAAAATCTGGGGCTCTGTGCTTTCTTTTGTTCTGAACAAGTGTTAGTGTTTTCTGCACAAAAGCGATTCTGCGAAGCAATGTGAACACTTCTGTTTCCCAGGAACCGAGAACGTGCTAGCAGGGAATTCTCTGCCTGCTTTTCCCCAGTGCTCTGCAAGGTCTCCAGGACAACATAAAATCTGGGGCTCTGTGCTTTCTTTCGTTCTGAACAAGTGTTATTGTTTTATGCACAAAAGCGATTCTGCGAAGCAATGTGAACACTTCTGCTTCCCAGGCACAGAGAAGGTGCTAGCAGGGAATTCTCTGCCTGCCTTTCCCCAGTGCTCTGCAAGCTCTCCAGGACAACAGCAAATCTGGGGCTCTGTGCTTTCTTTCGTTCTGAACAAGTGTTACTGTTTTCTGCACAAAAGCGATTCTGCGAAGCAATGTGAACACTTCTGCTTCCCAGGCACAGAGAAGGTGCTAGCAGGGAATTCTCTGCCTGCCTTTCCCCAGTGCTCTGCAAGCTCTCCAGGACAACATAGAATCTGGGGCTCTGTGCTTTCTTTTGTTCTGAACAAGTGTTAGTGTTTTCTGCACAAAAGCGATTCTGCGAAGCAATGTGAACACTTCTGTTTCCCAGGCACAGAGAAGGTGCTAGCAGGGAATTCTCTGCCTGCCTTTCCCCAGTGCTCTGCAAGCTCTCCAGGACAACATAAAATCTGGGGCTCTGTGCTTTCTTTCCTTCTGAACAAGTGTTACTGTTTTCTGCACAAAAGCGATTCTGCCAAGCAATGTGAACAGGCACAGAGAAGGTGCTAGCAGGGAATTCTCTGCCTGCCTTTCCCCAGTGCTCTGCAAGCTCTCCAGGACAACAGCAAATCTGGGGCTCTGTGCTTTCTTTCGTACTGAACAAGTGTTACTGTTTTCTGCACAAAAGCGATTCTGCGAAGCAATGTGAACACTTCTGCTTCCCAGGCACAGAGAAGGTGCTAGCAGGGAATTCTCTGCTTGCTTTTCCCCAGTGCTCTGCAAGCTCTCCAGGACAACATAAAATCTGGGGCTCTGTGCTTTCTTTCGTTCTGAACAAGTGTTATTGTTTTCTGCACAAAAGCGATTCTGCGAAGCAATGTGAAGACTTCTGCTTCCCAGGCACAGAGAAGGTGCTAGCAGGGAATTCTCTGCCTGCCTTTCCCCAGTGCTCTGCAAGCTCTCCAGGACAACAGCAAATCTGGGGCTCTGTGCTTTCTTTTGTTCTGAACAAGTGTTACTGTTTTCTGCACAAAAGCGATTCTGCGAAGCAATGGGAACACTTCTCTTTCCCAGGCACAGGGAACGTGCTAGCAGGGAATTCTCTGCCTGCCTTTCCCCAGTGCTCTGCAAGCTCTCCAGCACAACATAAAATCTGGGGCTCTGTGCTTTCTTTCGTTCTGAACAAGTGTTACTGTTTACTGCACAAAAGCGATTCTGCGAAGCAATGTGAACACTTCTGCTTCCCAGGCACAGAGAAGGTGCTAGCAGGGAATTCTCTGCCTGCCTTTCCCCAGTGCTCTGCAAGCTCTCCAGGACAACAGCAAATCTGGGGCTCTGTGCTTTCTTTCGTTCTGAACAAGTGTTACTGTTTTCTGCACAAAAGCGATTCTGCGAAGCAATGGGAACACTTCTGCTTCCCAGGCACAGAGAAGGTGCTAGCAGGGAATTCTCTGCCTGCCTTTCCCCAGTGCTCTGCAAGCTCTCCAGGACAACATAAAATCTGGGGCTCTGTGCTTTCTTTCGTTCTGAACAAGTGTTATTGTTTTCTGCACAAAAGCGATTCTGCGAAGCAATGTGAACACTTCTGTTTCCCAGGCACAGAGAAGGTGCTAGCAGGGAATTCTCTGCCTGCTTTTCCCCAGTGCTCTGCAAGCTCTCCAGGACAACATAAAATCTGGGGCTCTGTGCTTTCTTTTGTTCTGAACAAGTGTTACTGTTTTCTGCACAAAAGCGATTCTGCGAAGCAATGTGAACACTTCTGCTTCCCAGGCACAGAGAAGGTGCTAGCAGGGAATTCTCTGCCTGCCTTTCCCCAGTGCTCTGCAAGCTCTCCAGGACAACAACAAATCTGGGGCTCTGTGCTTTCTTTCGTTCTGAACAAGTGTTACTGTTTTCTGCACAAAAGCGATTCTGCGAAGCAATGGGAACACTTCTGCTTCCCAGGCACAGAGAAGGTGCTAGCAGGGAATTCTCTGCCTGCCTTTCCCCAGTGCTCTGCAAGCTCTCCAGGACAACATAAAATCTGGGGCTCTGTGCTTTCTTTTGTTCTGAACAAGTGTTATTGTTTTCTGCACAAAAGCGATTCTGCGAAGCAATGTGAAGACTTCTGCTTCCCAGGCACAGAGAAGGTGCTAGCAGGGAATTCTCTGCCTGCCTTTCCCCAGTGCTCTGCAAGCTCTCCAGGACAACATAAAATCTGGGGCTCTGTGCTTTCTTTCGTTCTGAAGAAGTGTTACTGTTTTCTGCACAAAAGCGATTCTGCGAAGCAATGTGAACACTTCTGCTTCCCAGGCACAGAGAAGGTGCTAGCAGGGAATTCTCTGCCTGCTTTTCCCCAGTGCTCTGCAAGCTCTCCAGCACAACATAAAATCTGGGGCTCTGTGCTTTCTTTCGTTCTGAACAAGTGTTACTGTTTTCTGCAGAAAAGTCATTCTGCGAAGCAATGTGAACACTTCTGCTTCCCAGGCACAGAGAAGGTGCTGGCAGGGAATTCTCTGCCTGCCTTTCCCCAGTGCTCTGCAAGCTCTCCAGGACAACATAAAATCTGGGGCTCTGTGCTTTCTTTTGTTCTGAACAAGTGTTAGTGTTTTCTGCACAAAAGCGATTCTGCGAAGCAATGTGAACAGGCACAGAGAAGGTGCTAGCAGGGAATTCTCTGCCTGCCTTTCCCCAGTGCTCTGCAAGCTCTCCAGGACAACAGCAAATCTGCGGCTCTGTGCTTTCTTTCGTTCAGAACAAGTGTTACTGTTTTCTGCACAAAAGCGATTCTGCGAAGCAATGGGAACACTTCTCTTTCCCAGGCACAGGGAAGGTGCTAGCAGGGAATTCTCTGCCTGCCTTTCCCCAGTGCTCTGCAAGCTCTCCAGGACAACATAAAATCTGGGGCTCTGTGCTTTCTTTCGTTCTGAACAAGTGTTACTGTTTTCTGCACAAAAGCGATTCTGCGAAGCAATGGGAACACTTCTGTTTCCCAGGCACCGAGAACGTGCTAGCAGGGAATTCTCTGCCTGCTTTTCCCCAGTGCTCTGCAAGCTCTCCAGGACAACATAAAATCTGGGGCTCTGTGCTTTCTTTCGTTCTGAACAAGTGTTATTGTTTTCTGCACAAAAGCGATTCTGCCAAGCAATGTGAACACTTCTGCTTCCCAGGCACAGAGAAGGTGCTAGCAGGGAATTCTCTGCCTGCTTTTCCCCAGTGCTCTGCAAGCTCTCCAGGACAACAGCAAATCTGGGGCTCTGTGCTTTCTTTCGTTCTGAACAAGTGTTACTGTTTTCTGCACAAAAGCGATTCTGCGAAGCAATGTGAACACTTCTGCTTCCCAGGCACATAGAAGGTGCTAGCAGGGAATTCTCTGCCTGCCTTTTCCCAGTGCTCTGCAAGCTCTCCAGGACAACAACAAATCTGGGGCTCTGTGCTTTCTTTCGTTCTGAACAAGTGTTACTGTTTTCTGCACAAAAGCGATTCTGCGAAGCAATGGGAACACTTCTGCTTCCCAGGCACAGAGAAGGTGCTAGCAGGGAATTCTGTGCCTGCCTTTCCCCAGTGCTCTGCAAGCTCTCCAGGACAACATAAAATCTGGGGCTCTGTGCTTTCTTTCGTTCTGAACAAGTGTTACTGTTTTCTGCACAAAAGCGATTCTGCGAAGCAATGTGAACAGGCACAGAGAAGGTGCTAGCAGGGAATTCTCTGCCTGCCTTTCCCCAGTGCTCTGCAAGCTCTCCAGGACAACAGCAAATCTGGGGCTCTGTGCTTTCTTTCGTTCAGAACAAGTGTTACTGTTTTCTGCACAAAAGCGATTCTGCGAAGCAATTGGAACACTTCTCTTTCCCAGGCACAGGGAAGGTGCTAGCAGGGAATTCTCTGCCTGCCTTTCCCCAGTGCTCTGCAAGCTCTCCAGGACAACATAAAATCTGGGGCTCTGTGCTTTCTTTCGTTCTGAACAAGTGTTACTGTTTTCTGCACAAAAGCGATTCTGCGAAGCAATGTGAACACTTCTGTTTCCCAGGCACAGAAAACGTGCTAGCAGGGAATTCTCTGCCTGCTTTTCCCCAGTGCTCTGTAAGCTCTCCAGGACAACATAAAATCTGGGGCTCTGTGCTTTCTTTCGTTCTGAACAAGTGTTACTGTTTTCTGCACAAAAGCGATTCTGCGAAGCAATGTGAACACTTCTGTTTCCCAGGCACAGAGAAGGTGCTAGCAGGGAATTCTCTGCCTGCCTTTCCCCAGTGCTCTGCAAGCTCTCCAGGACAACATAAAATCTGGGGCTCTGTGCTTTCTTTCGTTCTGAACAAGTGTTACTGTTTTCTGCACAAAAGCGATTCTGCGAAGCAATGTGAAGACTTCTGCTTCCCAGGCACAGAGAAGGTGCTAGCAGGGAATTCTCTGCCTGCCTTTACCCAGTGCTCTGCAAGCTCTCCAGGACAACATAGAATCTGGGGCTCTGTGCTTTCTTTCGTTCTGAACAAGTGTTACTGTTTTCTGCACAAAAGCGATTCTGCGAAGCAATGTGAACACTTCTGCTTCCCAGGCACATAGAAGGTGCTAGCAGGGAATTCTCTGCCTGCTTTTCCCCAGTGCTCTGCAAGCTCTCCAGGACAACATAAAATCTGGGGCTCTGTGCTTTCTTTCGTTCTGAACAAGTGTTACTGTTTTCTGCACAAAAGCGATTCTGCGAAGCAATGTGAACAGGCACAGAGAAGGTGCTAGCAGGGAATTCTCTGCCTGCCTTTCCCCAGTGCTCTGCAAGCTCTCCAGGACAACATAAAATCTGGGGCTCTGTGCTTTCTTTCCTTCTGAACAAGTGTTACTGTTTTCTGCACAAAAGCGATTCTGCGAAGCAATGTGAACACTTCTGCTTCCCAGGCACATAGAAGGTGCTAGCAGGGAATTCTCTGCCTGCTTTTCCCCAGTGCTCTGCAAGCTCTCCAGGACAACATAAAATCTGGGGCTCTGTGCTTTCTTTCGTTCTGAACAAGTGTTACTGTTTTCTGCACAAAAGCGATTCTGCGAAGCAATGGGAACAGGCACAGAGAAGGTGCTAGCAGGGAATTCTCTGCCTGCCTTTCCCCAGTGCTCTGCACGCTCTCCAGGACAACATAAAATCTGGGGCTCTGTGCTTTCTTTCGTTCTGAACAAGTGTTATTGTTTTCTGCACAAAAGCGATTCTGCGAAGCAATGTGAAGACTTCTGTTTCCCAGGCACAGAGAAGGTGCTAGCAGGGAATTCTCTGCCTGCCTTTCCCCAGTGCTCTGCAAGCTCTCCAGGACAACATAAAATCTGGGGCTCTGTGCTTTCTTTTGTTCTGAACAAGTGTTAGTGTTTTCTGCACAAAAGCGATTCTGCGAAGGAATGTGAACAGGCACAGAGAAGGTGCTAGCAGGGAATTCTCTGCCTGCCTTTCCCCAGTGCTCTGCAAGCTCTCCAGGACAACATAAAATCTGGGGCTCTGTGCTTTCTTTCGTTCTGAACAAGTGTTATTGTTTTCTGCACAAAAGCGATTCTGCGAGGCAATGTGAACACTTCTGTTTCCCAGGCACCGAGAACGTGCTAGCAGGGAATTCTCTGCCTGCCTTTCCCCAGTGCTCTGCAAGCTCTCCAGGACAACATAAAATCTGGGGCTCTGTGCTTTCTTTCGTTCTGAACAAGTGTTATTGTTTTCTGCACAAAAGCGATTCTGCGAAGCAATGTGAACACTTCTGCTTCCCAGGCACAGAGAAGGTGCTAGCAGGGAATTCTCTGCCTGCCTTTCCCCAGTGCTCTGCAAGCTCTCCAGGACAACATAAAATCTGGGGCTCTGTGCTTTCTTTCGTTCTGAACAAGTGTTACTGTTTTCTGCACAAAAGCGATTCTGCGAAGCAATGTGAAGACTTCTGCTTCCCAGGCACAGAGAAGGTGCTAGCAGGGAATTCTCTGCCTGCCTTTACCCAGTGCTCTGCAAGCTCTCCAGGACAACATAGAATCTGGGGCTCTGTGCTTTCTTTCGTTCTGAACAAGTGTTAGTGTTTTCTGCACAAAAGCGATTCTGCGAAGCAATGTGAAGACTTCTGCTTCCCAGGCACAGAGAAGGTGCTAGCAGGGAATTCTCTGCCTGCCTTTCCCCAGTGCTCTGCAAGCTCTCCAGGACAACATAAAATCTGGGGCTCTGTGCTTTCTTTCGTTCTGAACAAGTGTTACTGTTTTCTGCACAAAAGCGATTCTGCGAAGCAATGTGAACAGGCACAGAGAAGGTGCTAGCAGGGAATTCTCTGCCTGCCTTTCCCCAGTGCTCTGCAAGCTCTCCAGGACAACATAAAATCTGGGGCTCTGTGCTTTCTTTCGTTCTGAACAAGTGTTACTGTTTTCTGCACAAAAGCGATTCTGCGAAGCAATGTGAAGACTTCTGCTTCCCAGGCACAGAGAAGGTGCTAGCAGGGAATTCTCTACCTGCCTTTCCCCAGTGCTCTGCAAGCTCTCCAGGACAACATAAAATCTGGTGCTCTGTGCTTTCTTTCGTTCTGAACAAGTGTTACTCTTTTCTGCACAAAAGCGATTCTGCGAAGCAATGTGAACACTTCTGTTTCCCAGGCACCGAGAACGTGCTAGCAGGGAATTCTCTGCCTGCTTTTCCCCAGTGCTCTGCAAGGTCTCCAGGACAACATAAAATCTGGGGCTCTGTGCTTTCTTTCGTTCTGAACAAGTGTTATTGTTTTCTGCACAAAAGCGATTCTGCGAAGCAATGTGAACACTTCTGCTTCCCAGGCACAGAGAAGGTGCTAGCAGGGAATTCTCTGCCTGCCTTTCCCCAGTGCTCTGCAAGCTCTCCAGGACAACATAAAATCTGGGGCTCTGTGCTTTCTTTTGTTCTGAACAAGTGTTAGTGTTTTCTGCACAAAAGCGATTCTGCGAAGCAATGTGAACAGGCACAGAGAAGGTGCTAGCAGGGAATTCTCTGCCTGCCTTTCCCCAGTGCTCTGCAAGCTCTCCAGGACAACAGCAAATCTGCGGCTCTGTGCTTTCTTTCGTTCAGAACAAGTGTTACTGTTTTCTGCACAAAAGCGATTCTGCGAAGCAATGGGAACACTTCTCTTTCCCAGGCACAGGGAAGGTGCTAGCAGGGAATTCTCTGCCTGCCTTTCCCCAGTGCTCTGCAAGCTCTCCAGGACAACATAAAATCTGGGGCTCTGTGCTTTCTTTCGTTCTGAACAAGTGTTACTGTTTTCTGCACAAAAGCGATTCTGCGAAGCAATGTGAACACTTCTGTTTCCCAGGCACCGAGAACGTGCTAGCAGGGAATTCTCTGCCTGCTTTTCCCCAGTGCTCTGCAAGCTCTCCAGGACAACATAAAATCTGGGGCTCTGTGCTTTCTTTCGTTCTGAACAAGTGTTATTGTTTTCTGCACAAAAGCGATTCTGCCAAGCAATGTGAACACTTCTGCTTCCCAGGCACAGAGAAGGTGCTAGCAGGGAATTCTCTGCCTGCTTTTCCCCAGTGCTCTGCAAGCTCTCCAGGACAACAGCAAATCTGGGGCTCTGTGCTTTCTTTCGTTCTGAACAAGTGTTACTGTTTTCTGCACAAAAGCGATTCTGCGAAGCAATGGGAACACTTCTGCTTCCCAGGCACATAGAAGGTGCTAGCAGGGAATTCTCTGCCTGCCTTTCCCCAGTGCTCTGCAAGCTCTCCAGGACAACATAGAATCTGGGGCTCTGTGCTTTCTTTTGTTCTGAACAAGTGTTAGTGTTTTCTGCACAAAAGCGATTCTGCGAAGCAATGTGAACACTTCTGCTTCCCAGGCACAGAGAAGGTGCTAGCAGGGAATTCTGTGCCTGCCTTTCCCCAGTGCTCTGCAAGCTCTCCAGGACAACATAAAATCTGGGGCTCTGTGCTTTCTTTCGTTCTGAACAAGTGTTACTGTTTTCTGCACAAAAGCGATTCTGCGAAGCAATGTGAACAGGCACAGAGAAGGTGCTAGCAGGGAATTCTCTGCCTGCCTTTCCCCAGTGCTCTGCAAGCTCTCCAGGACAACAGCAAATCTGGGGCTCTGTGCTTTCTTTCGTTCAGAACAAGTGTTACTGTTTTCTGCACAAAAGCGATTCTGCGAAGCAATTGGAACACTTCTCTTTCCCAGGCACAGGGAAGGTGCTAGCAGGGAATTCTCTGCCTGCCTTTCCCCAGTGCTCTGCAAGCTCTCCAGGACAACATAAAATCTGGGGCTCTGTGCTTTCTTTCGTTCTGAACAAGTGTTACTGTTTTCTGCACAAAAGCGATTCTGCGAAGCAATGTGAACACTTCTGTTTCCCAGGCACAGAAAACGTGCTAGCAGGGAATTCTCTGCCTGCTTTTCCCCAGTGCTCTGTAAGCTCTCCAGGACAACATAAAATCTGGGGCTCTGTGCTTTCTTTCGTTCTGAACAAGTGTTACTGTTTTCTGCACAAAAGCGATTCTGCGAAGCAATGTGAACACTTCTGTTTCCCAGGCACAGAGAAGGTGCTAGCAGGGAATTCTCTGCCTGCCTTTCCCCAGTGCTCTGCAAGCTCTCCAGGACAACATAAAATCTGGGGCTCTGTGCTTTCTTTCGTCTGAACAAGTGTTACAGTTTTCTGCACAAAAGCGATTCTGCGAAGCAATGTGAACAGGCACAGAGAATGTGCTAGCAGGGAATTCTGTGCCTGCCTTTCCCCAGTGCTCTGCAAGCTCTCCAGGACAACATAAAATCTGGGGCTCTGTGCTTTCTTTCGTCTGAACAAGTGTTACTGTTTTCTGCACAAAAGCGATTCTGCGAAGCAATGTGAAGACTTCTGCTTCCCAGGCACAGAGAAGGTGCTAGCAGGGAATTCTCTGCCTGCCTTTACCCAGTGCTCTGCAAGCTCTCCAGGACAACATAGAATCTGGGGCTCTGTGCTTTCTTTCGTTCTGAACAAGTGTTACTGTTTTCTGCACAAAAGCGATTCTGCGAAGCAATGTGAACACTTCTGCTTCCCAGGCACATAGAAGGTGCTAGCAGGGAATTCTCTGCCTGCTTTTCCCCAGTGCTCTGCAAGCTCTCCAGGACAACATAAAATCTGGGGCTCTGTGCTTTCTTTCGTTCTGAACAAGTGTTACTGTTTTCTGCACAAAAGCGATTCTGCGAAGCAATGTGAACACTTCTGCTTCCCAGGCACAGAGAAGGTGCTAGCAGGGAATTCTCTGCTTGCTTTTCCCCAGTGCTCTGCAAGCTCTCCAGGACAACATAAAATCTGGGGCTCTGTGCTTTCTTTCGTTCTGAACAATTGTTATTGTTTTCTGCACAAAAGCGATTCTGCGAAGCAATGTGAAGACTTCTGCTTCCCAGGCACAGAGAAGGTGCTAGCAGGGAATTCTCTGCCTGCCTTTCCCCAGTGCTCTGCAAGCTCTCCAGGACAACATAAAATCTGGGGCTCTGTGCTTTCTTTCGTTCTGAACAAGTGTTACTTTTTCTGCACAAAAGCGATTCTGCGAAGCAATGTGAACACTTCTGTTTCCCAGGCACCGAGAACGTGCTAGCAGGGAATTCTCTGCCTGCTTTTCCCCAGTGCTCTGCAAGCTCTCCAGGACAACATAAAATCTGGGGCTCTGTGCTTTCTTTCGTTCTGAACAAGTGTTATTGTTTTCTGCACAAAAGCGATTCTGCGAAGCAATGTGAACACTTCTGCTTCCCAGGCACAGAGAAGGTGCTAGCAGGGAATTCTCTGCCTGCCTTTCCCCAGTGCTCTGCAAGCTCTCCAGGACAACAGCAAATCTGGGGCTCTGTGCTTTCTTTCGTTCTGAACATGTGTTACTGTTTTCTGCACAAAAGCGATTCTGCGAAGCAATGTGAAGACTTCTGCTTCCCAGGCACAGAGAAGGTGCTAGCAGGGAATTCTCTGCCTGCCTTTCCCCAGTGCTCTGCAAGCTCTCCAGCACAACATAAAATCTGGGGCTCTGTGCTTTCTTTCGTTCTGAACAAGTGTTACTGTTTTCTGCACAAAAGCGATTCTGCGAAGCAATGTGAACAGGCACAGAGAAGGTGCTAGCAGGGAATTCTCTGCCTGCCTTTCCCCAGTGCTCTGCAAGCTCTCCCGGACAACATAAAATCTGGGGCTCTGTGCTTTCTTTCGTTCTGAACAAGTGTTACTGTTTTCTGCACAAAAGCGATTCTGCGAAGCAATGGGAACACTTCTCTTTCCCAGGCACAGGGAAGGTGCTAGCAGGGAATTCTCTGCCTGCCTTTCCCCAGTGCTCTGCAAGCTCTCCAGGACAACATAAAATCTGGGGCTCTGTGCTTTCTTTCGTTCTGAACAAGTGTTACTGTTTTCTGCACAAAAGCGATTCTGCGAAGCAATGGGAACACTTCTGCTTCCCAGGCACAGAGAAGGTGCTAGCAGGGAATTCTCTGCCTGCCTTTCCCCAGTGCTCTGCAAGCTCTCCAGGACAACATAAAATCTGGGGCTCTGTGCTTTCTTTCGTTCTGAACAAGTGTTACTGTTTTCTGCACAAAAGCGATTCTGCGAAGCAATGTGAACACTTCTGTTTCCCAGGCACAGAGAAGGTGCTAGCAGGGAATTCTCTGCCTGCCTTTCCCCAGTGCTCTGCAAGCTCTCCAGGACAACATAAAATCTGGGGCTCTGTGCTTTCTTTCGTCTGAACAAGTGTTACTGTTTTCTGCACAAAAGCGATTCTGCGAAGTAATGTGAACAGGCACAGAGAAGGTGCTAGCAGGGAATTCTGTGCCTGCCTTTCCCCAGTGCTCTGCAAGCTCTCCAGGACAACATAAAATCTGGGGCTCTGTGCTTTCTTTCGTCTGAACAAGTGTTACTGTTTTCTGCACAAAAGCGATTCTGCGAAGCAATGTGAAGACTTCTGCTTCCCAGGCACAGAGAAGGTGCTAGCAGGGAATTCTCTGCCTGCCTTTAGCCAGTGCTCTGCAAGCTCTCCAGGACAACATAGAATCTGGGGCTCTGTGCTTTCTTTTGTTCTGAACAAGTGTTAGTGTTTTCTGCACAAAAGCGATTCTGCGAAGCAATGTGAAGACTTCTGCTTCCCAGGCACGGAGAAGGTGCTAGCAGGGAATTCTCTGCCTGCCTTTCCCCAGTGCTCTGCAAGCTCTCCAGGACAACATAAAATCTGGGGCTCTGTGCTTTCTTTCGTTCTGAACAAGTGTTACTGTTTTCTGCACAAAAGCGATTCTGCGAAGCAATGTGAACACTTCTGCTTCCCAGGCACATAGAAGGTGCTAGCAGGGAATTCTCTGCCTGCTTTTCCCCAGTGCTCTGCAAGCTCTCCAGGACAACATAAAATCTGGGGCTCTGTGCTTTCTTTCGTTCTGAACAAGTGTTACTGTTTTCTGCACAAAAGCGATTCTGCGAAGCAATGTGAACAGGCACAGAGAAGGTGCTAGCAGGGAATTCTCTGCCTGCCTTTCCCCAGTGCTCTGCAAGCTCTCCAGGACAACATAAAATCTGGGGCTCTGTGCTTTCTTTCGTTCTGAACAATTGTTACTGTTTTCTGCACAAAAGCGATTCTGCGAAGCAATGTGAAGACTTCTGCTTCCCAGGCACAGAGAAGGTGCTAGCAGGGAATTCTCTGCCTGCCTTTCCCCAGTGCTCTGCAAGCTCTCCAGGACAACATAAAATCTGGGGCTCTGTGCTTTCTTTCGTTCTGAACAAGTGTTACTGTTTTCTGCACAAAAGCGATTCTGCGAAGCAATGTGAACACTTCTGCTTCCCAGGCACATAGAAGGTGCTAGCAGGGAATTCTCTGCCTGCTTTTCCCCAGTGCTCTGCAAGCTCTCCAGGACAACATAAAATCTGGGGCTCTGTGCTTTCTTTCGTTCTGAACAAGTGTTACTGTTTTCTGCACAAAAGCGATTCTGCGAAGCAATGGGAACAGGCACAGAGAAGGTGCTAGCAGGGAATTCTCTGCCTGCCTTTCCCCAGTGCTCTGCACGCTCTCCAGGACAACATAAAATCTGGGGCTCTGTGCTTTCTTTCGTTCTGAACAAGTGTTACTGTTTTCTGCACAAAAGCGATTCTGCGAAGCAATGGGAACACTTCTGTTTCCCAGGCACAGAGAAGGTGCTAGCAGGGAATTCTCTGCCTGCTTTTCCCCAGTGCTCTGCAAGCTCTCCAGTACAACATAAAATCTGGGGCTCTGTGCTTTCTTTCGTTCTGAACAAGTGTTACTGTTTTCTGCACAAAAGCGATTCTGCGAAGCAATGTGAACACTTCTGCTTCCCAGGCACAGAGAAGGTGCTAGCAGGGAATTCTCTGCTTGCTTTTCCCCAGTGCTCTGCAAGCTCTCCAGCACAACATAAAATCTGGGGCTCTGTGCTTTCTTTCGTTCTGAACAAGTGTTATTGTTTTCTGCACAAAAGCGATTCTGCGAAGCAATGTGAACACTTCTGTTTCCCAGGCACAGAGAAGGTGCTAGCAGGGAATTCTCTGCCTGCCTTTCCCCAGTGCTCTGCAAGCTCTCCAGGACAACATAAAATCTGGGGCTCTGTGCTTTCTTTTGTTCTGAACAAGTGTTAGTGTTTTCTGCACAAAAGCGATTCTGCGAAGCAATGTGAAGACTTCTGCTTCCCAGGCACAGAGAAGGTGCTAGCAGGGAATTCTCTGCCTGCCTTTCCCCAGTGCTCTGCAAGCTCTCCAGGACAACATAAAATCTGGGGCTCTGTGCTTTCTTTCGTCTGAACAAGTGTTACTGTTTTCTGCACAAAAGCGATTCTGCGAAGGAATGTGAACAGGCACAGAGAAGGTGCTAGCAGGGAATTCTCTGCCTGCCTTTCCCCAGTGCTCTGCAAGCTCTCCAGGACAACATAAAATCTGGGGCTCTGTGCTTTCTTTCGTTCTGAACAAGTGTTAATGTTTTCTGCACAAAAGCGATTCTGCGAAGCAATGTGAACACTTCTGCTTCCCAGGCACAGAGAAGGTGCTAGCAGGGAATTCTCTGCCTGCCTTTCCCCAGTGCTCTGCAAGCTCTCCAGGACAACATAAAATCTGGGGCTCTGTGCTTTCTTTCGTTCTGAACAAGTGTTACTGTTTTCTGCACAAAAGCGATTCTGCGAAGCAATGTGAAGACTTCTGCTTCCCAGGCACAGAGAAGGTGCTAGCAGGGAATTCTCTGCCTGCCTTTCCCCAGTGCTCTGCAAGCTCTCCAGGACAACATAGAATCTGGGGCTCTGTGCTTTCTTTTGTTCTGAACAAGTGTTAGTGTTTTCTGCACAAAAGCGATTCTGCCAAGCAATGTGAAGACTTCTGCTTCCCAGGCACATAGAAGGTGCTAGCAGGGAATTCTCTGCCTGCTTTTCCCCAGTGCTCTGCAAGCTCTCCAGGACAACATAAAATCTGGGGCTCTGTGCTTTCTTTCGTTCTGAACAAGTGTTACTGTTTTCTGCACAAAAGCGATTCTGCGAAGCAATGGGAACAGGCACAGAGAAGGTGCTAGCAGGGAATTCTCTGCCTGCCTTTCCCCAGTGCTCTGCACGCTCTCCAGGACAACATAAAATCTGGGGCTCTGTGCTTTCTTTCGTTCTGAACAAGTGTTACTGTTTTCTGCACAAAAGCGATTCTGCGAAGCAATGGGAACACTTCTGTTTCCCAGGCACAGAGAAGGTGCTAGCAGGGAATTCTCTGCCTGCTTTTCCCCAGTGCTCTGCAAGCTCTCCAGTACAACATAAAATCTGGGGCTCTGTGCTTTCTTTCGTTCTGAACAAGTGTTACTGTTTTCTGCACAAAAGCGATTCTGCGAAGCAATGTGAACACTTCTGCTTCCCAGGCACAGAGAAGGTGCTAGCAGGGAATTCTCTGCTTGCTTTTCCCCAGTGCTCTGCAAGCTCTCCAGCACAACATAAAATCTGGGGCTCTGTGCTTTCTTTCGTTCTGAACAAGTGTTATTGTTTTCTGCACAAAAGCGATTCTGCGAAGCAATGTGAACACTTCTGTTTCCCAGGCACAGAGAAGGTGCTAGCAGGGAATTCTCTGCCTGCCTTTCCCCAGTGCTCTGCAAGCTCTCCAGGACAACATAAAATCTGGGGCTCTGTGCTTTCTTTTGTTCTGAACAAGTGTTAGTGTTTTCTGCACAAAAGCGATTCTGCGAAGCAATGTGAAGACTTCTGCTTCCCAGGCACAGAGAAGGTGCTAGCAGGGAATTCTCTGCCTGCCTTTCCCCAGTGCTCTGCAAGCTCTCCAGGACAACATAAAATCTGGGGCTCTGTGCTTTCTTTCGTCTGAACAAGTGTTACTGTTTTCTGCACAAAAGCGATTCTGCGAAGGAATGTGAACAGGCACAGAGAAGGTGCTAGCAGGGAATTCTCTGCCTGCCTTTCCCCAGTGCTCTGCAAGCTCTCCAGGACAACATAAAATCTGGGGCTCTGTGCTTTCTTTCGTTCTGAACAAGTGTTAATGTTTTCTGCACAAAAGCGATTCTGCGAAGCAATGTGAACACTTCTGCTTCCCAGGCACAGAGAAGGTGCTAGCAGGGAATTCTCTGCCTGCCTTTCCCCAGTGCTCTGCAAGCTCTCCAGGACAACAGCAAATCTGGGGCTCTGTGCTTTCTTTCGTTCTGAACAAGTGTTACTGTTTTCTGCACAAAAGCGATTCTGCGAAGCAATGTGAAGACTTCTGCTTCCCAGGCACAGAGAAGGTGCTAGCAGGGAATTCTCTGCCTGCCTTTCCCCAGTGCTCTGCAAGCTCTCCAGGACAACATAGAATCTGGGGCTCTGTGCTTTCTTTTGTTCTGAACAAGTGTTAGTGTTTTCTGCACAAAAGCGATTCTGCCAAGCAATGTGAAGACTTCTGCTTCCCAGGCACAGAGAAGGTGCTAGCAGGGAATTCTCTGCCTGCTTTTCCCCAGTGCTCTGCAAGCTCTCCAGGACAACATAAAATCTGGGGCTCTGTGCTTTCTTTCGTACTGAACAAGTGTTACTGTTTTCTGCACAAAAGCGATTCTGCGAAGCAATGTGAACACTTCTGCTTCCCAGGCACAGAGAAGGTGCTAGCAGGGAATTCTCTGCTTGCTTTTCCCCAGTGCTCTGCAAGCTCTCCAGGACAACATAAAATCTGGGGCTCTGTGCTTTCTTTCGTTCTGAACAAGTGTTATTGTTTTCTGCACAAAAGCGATTCTGCGAAGCAATGTGAAGACTTCTGCTTCCCAGGAACAGAGAAGGTGCTAGCAGGGAATTCTCTGCCTGCCTTTCCCCAGTGCTCTGCAAGCTCTCCAGGACAACAGCAAATCTGCGGCTCTGTGCTTTCTTTCGTTCTGAACAAGTGTTACTTTTTCTGCACAAAAGCGATTCTGCGAAGCAATGTGAACACTTCTGTTTAACAGGCACAGAGAAGGTGCTAGCAGGGAATTCTCTGCCTGCCTTTCCCCAGTGCTCTGCAAGCTCTCCAGGACAACATAAAATCTGGGGCTCTGTGCTTTCTTTTGTTCTGAACAAGTGTTAGTGTTTTCTGCACAAAATCGATTCTGCGAAGCAATGTGAAGACTTCTGCTTCCCAGGCACAGAGAAGGTGCTAGCAGGGAATTCTCTGCCTGCCTTTCCCCAGTGCTCTGCAAGCTCTCCAGGACAACATAAAATCTGGGGCTCTGTGCTTTCTTTCGTTCTGAACAAGTGTTACTGTTTTCTGCACAAAAGCGATTCTGCGAAGCAATGTGAACACTTCTGTTTCCCAGGCACCGAGAACGTGCTAGCAGGGAATTCTCTGCCTGCTTTTCCCCAGTGCTCTGCAAGCTCTCCAGGACAACATAAAATCTGGGGCTCTGTGCTTTCTTTCGTTCTGAACAAGTGTTATTGTTTTCTGCACAAAAGCGATTCTGCGAAGCAATGTGAACACTTCTGCTTCCCAGGCACAGAGAAGGTGCTAGCAGGGAATTCTCTGCCTGCCTTTCCCCAGTGCTCTGCAAGCTCTCCAGGACAACAGCAAATCTGGGGCTCTGTGCTTTCTTTCGTTCTGAACATGTGTTACTGTTTTCTGCACAAAAGCGATTCTGCGAAGCAATGTGAAGACTTCTGCTTCCCAGGCACAGAGAAGGTGCTAGCAGGGAATTCTCTGCCTGCCTTTCCCCAGTGCTCTGCAAGCTCTCCAGCACAACATAAAATCTGGGGCTCTGTGCTTTCTTTCGTTCTGAACAAGTGTTACTGTTTTCTGCACAAAAGCGATTCTGCGAAGCAATGTGAACAGGCACAGAGAAGGTGCTAGCAGGGAATTCTCTGCCTGCCTTTCCCCAGTGCTCTGCAAGCTCTCCCGGACAACAGCAAATCTGCGGCTCTGTGCTTTCTTTCGTTCAGAACAAGTGTTACTGTTTTCTGCACAAAAGCGATTCTGCGAAGCAATGGGAACACTTCTCTTTCCCAGGCACAGGGAAGGTGCTAGCAGGGAATTCTCTGCCTGCCTTTCCCCAGTGCTCTGCAAGCTCTCCAGGACAACAGCAAATCTGGGGCTCTGTGCTTTCTTTCGTCTGAACAAGTGTTACTGTTTTCTGCACAAAAGCGATTCTGCGAAGTAATGTGAACAGGCACAGAGAAGGTGCTAGCAGGGAATTCTGTGCCTGCCTTTCCCCAGTGCTCTGCAAGCTCTCCAGGACAACATAAAATCTGGGGCTCTGTGCTTTCTTTCGTCTGAACAAGTGTTACTGTTTTCTGCACAAAAGCGATTCTGCGAAGCAATGTGAAGACTTCTGCTTCCCAGGCACAGAGAAGGTGCTAGCAGGGAATTCTCTGCCTGCCTTTCCCCAGTGCTCTGCAAGCTCT
Organism: Strix uralensis; assembly: GCF_047716275.1. Taxonomy (NCBI): domain Eukaryota; kingdom Metazoa; phylum Chordata; class Aves; order Strigiformes; family Strigidae; genus Strix; species Strix uralensis. Next base: position 252,993 of record NW_027436719.1, on the reverse strand, counting down.
CCAGGACAACATAAAATCTGGGGCTCTGTGCTTTCTTTCGTTCTGAACAAGTGTTACTGTTTTCTGCACAAAAGCGATTCTGCGAAGCAATGTGAACACTTCTGCTTCCCAGGCACATAGAAGGTGCTAGCAGGGAATTCTCTACCTGCTTTTCCCCAGTGCTCTGCAAGCTCTCCAGGACAACATAAAATCTGGGGCTCTGTGCTTTCTTTCGTTCTGAACAAGTGTTACTGTTTTCTGCACAAAAGCGATTCTGCGAAGCAATGTGAACAGGCACAGAGAAGGTGCTAGCAGGGAATTCTCTGCCTGCCTTTCCCCAGTGCTCTGCAAGCTCTCCAGGACAACATAAAATCTGGGGCTCTGTGCTTTCTTTCGTTCTGAACAAGTGTTACTGTTTTCTGCACAAAAGCGATTCTGCGAAGCAATGTGAAGACTTCTGCTTCCCAGGCACAGAGAAGGTGCTAGCAGGGAATTCTCTGCCTGCCTTTCCCCAGTGCTCTGCAAGCTCTCCAGGACAACATAAAATCTGGGGCTCTGTGCTTTCTTTCGTTCTGAACAAGTGTTACTGTTTTCTGCACAAAAGCGATTCTGCGAAGCAATGTGAACACTTCTGCTTCCCAGGCACATAGAAGGTGCTAGCAGGGAATTCTCTGCCTGCTTTTCCCCAGTGCTCTGCAAGCTCTCCAGGACAACATAAAATCTGGGGCTCTGTGCTTTCTTTCGTTCTGAACAAGTGTTACTGTTTTCTGCACAAAAGCGATTCTGCGAAGCAATGGGAACAGGCACAGAGAAGGTGCTAGCAGGGAATTCTCTGCCTGCCTTTCCCCAGTGCTCTGCACGCTCTCCAGGACAACATAAAATCTGGGGCTCTGTGCTTTCTTTCGTTCTGAACAAGTGTTACTGTTTTCTGCACAAAAGCGATTCTGCGAAGCAATGGGAACACTTCTGTTTCCCAGGCACAGAGAAGGTGCTAGCAGGGAATTCTCTGCCTGCTTTTCCCCAGTGCTCTGCAAGCTCTCCAGTACAACATAAAATCTGGGGCTCTGTGCTTTCTTTCGTTCTGAACAAGTGTTACTGTTTTCTGCACAAAAGCGATTCTGCGAAGCAATGTGAACACTTCTGCTTCCCAGGCACAGAGAAGGTGCTAGCAGGGAATTCTCTGCTTGCTTTTCCCCAGTGCTCTGCAAGCTCTCCAGCACAACATAAAATCTGGGGCTCTGTGCTTTCTTTCGTTCTGAACAAGTGTTATTGTTTTCTGCACAAAAGCGATTCTGCGAAGCAATGTGAACACTTCTGTTTCCCAGGCACAGAGAAGGTGCTAGCAGGGAATTCTCTGCCTGCCTTTCCCCAGTGCTCTGCAAGCTCTCCAGGACAACATAAAATCTGGGGCTCTGTGCTTTCTTTTGTTCTAAACAAGTGTTAGTGTTTTCTGCACAAAAGCGATTCTGCGAAGCAATGTGAAGACTTCTGCTTCCCAGGCACAGAGAAGGTGCTAGCAGGGAATTCTCTGCCTGCCTTTCCCCAGTGCTCTGCAAGCTCTCCAGGACAACATAAAATCTGGGGCTCTGTGCTTTCTTTCGTCTGAACAAGTGTTACTGTTTTCTGCACAAAAGCGATTCTGCGAAGGAATGTGAACAGGCACAGAGAAGGTGCTAGCAGGGAATTCTCTGCCTGCCTTTCCCCAGTGCTCTGCAAGCTCTCCAGGACAACATAAAATCTGGGGCTCTGTGCTTTCTTTCGTTCTGAACAAGTGTTAATGTTTTCTGCACAAAAGCGATTCTGCGAAGCAATGGGAACACTTCTGTTTCCCAGGCACCGAGAACGTGCTAGCAGGGAATTCTCTGCCTGCTTTTCCCCAGTGCTCTGCAAGCTCTCCAGGACAACATAAAATCTGGGGCTCTGTGCTTTCTTTCGTTCTGAACAAGTGTTATTGTTTTCTGCACAAAAGCGATTCTGCGAAGCAATGTGAACACTTCTGCTTCCCAGGCACAGAGAAGGTGCTAGCAGGGAATTCTCTGCCTGCCTTTCCCCAGTGCTCTGCAAGCTCTCCAGGACAACAGCAAATCTGGGGCTCTGTGCTTTCTTTCGTTCTGAACAAGTGTTACTGTTTTCTGCACAAAAGCGATTCTGCGAAGCAATGTGAAGACTTCTGCTTCCCAGGCACAGAGAAGGTGCTAGCAGGGAATTCTCTGCCTGCCTTTCCCCAGTGCTCTGCAAGCTCTCCAGGACAACATAGAATCTGGGGCTCTGTGCTTTCTTTTGTTCTGAACAAGTGTTAGTGTTTTCTGCACAAAAGCGATTCTGCCAAGCAATGTGAAGACTTCTGCTTCCCAGGCACAGAGAAGGTGCTAGCAGGGAATTCTCTGCCTGCTTTTCCCCAGTGCTCTGCAAGCTCTCCAGGACAACATAAAATCTGGGGCTCTGTGCTTTCTTTCGTTCTGAACAAGTGTTACTGTTTTCTGCACAAAAGCGATTCTGCGAAGCAATGTGAACAGGCACAGAGAAGGTGCTAGCAGGGAATTCTCTGCCTGCCTTTCCCCAGTGCTCTGCAAGCTCTCCAGGACAACATAAAATCTGGGGCTCTGTGCTTTCTTTCGTTCTGAACAAGTGTTACTGTTTTCTGCACAAAAGCGATTCTGCGAAGCAATGTGAAGACTTCTGCTTCCCAGGCACAGAGAAGGTGCTAGCAGGGAATTCTCTGCCTGCCTTTCCCCAGTGCTCTGCAAGCTCTCCAGGACAACATAAAATCTGGGGCTCTGTGCTTTCTTTCGTTCTGAACAAGTGTTACTGTTTTCTGCACAAAAGCGATTCTGCCAAGCAATGTGGACACTTCTGCTTCCCAGGCACATAGAAGGTGCTAGCAGGGAATTCTCTGCCTGCTTTTCCCCAGTGCTCTGCAAGCTCTCCAGGACAACATAAAATCTGGGGCTCTGTGCTTTCTTTCGTTCTGAACAAGTGTTACTGTTTTCTGCACAAAAGCGATTCTGCGAAGCAATGGGAACAGGCACAGAGAAGGTGCTAGCAGGGAATTCTCTGCCTGCCTTTCCCCAGTGCTCTGCAAGCTCTCCAGGACAACAGCAAATCTGGGGCTCTGTGCTTTCTTTCGTTCTGAACAAGTGTTACTGTTTTCTGCACAAAAGCGATTCTGCGAAGCAATGGGAACACTTCTGCTTCCCAGGCACAGAGAAGGTGCTAGCAGGGAATTCTCTGCCTGCCTTTCCCCAGTGCTCTGCAAGCTCTCCAGGACAACATAAAATCTGGGGCTCTGTGCTTTCTTTCGTTCTGAACAAGTGTTACTGTTTTCTGCACAAAAGCGATTCTGCGAAGCAATGTGAACACTTCTGCTTCCCAGGCACAGAGAAGGTGCTAGCAGGGAATTCTCTGCTTGCTTTTCCCCAGTGCTCTGCAAGCTCTCCAGGACAACGGAGAATCTGGGGCTCTGTGCTTTCTTTCGTTCTGAACAAGTGTTATTGTTTTCTGCACAAAAGCGATTCTGCGAAGCAATGTGAAGACTTCTGCTTCCCAGGCACAGAGAAGGTGCTAGCAGGGAATTCTCTGCCTGCCTTTCCCCAGTGCTCTGCAAGCTCTCCAGGACAACAGCAAATCTGCGGCTCTGTGCTTTCTTTCGTTCTGAACAAGTGTTACTGTTTTCTGCACAAAAGCGATTCTGCGAAGCAATGTGAAGACTTCTGCTTCCCAGGCACAGAGAAGGTGCTAGCAGGGAATTCTCTGCCTGCCTTTCCCCAGTGCTCTGCAAGCTCTCCAGGACAACATAAAATCTGGGGCTCTGTGCTTTCTTTCGTCTGAACAAGTGTTACTGTTTTCTGCACAAAAGCGATTCTGCCAAGCAATGTGAACAGGCACAGAGAAGGTGCTAGCAGGGAATTCTCTGCCTGCCTTTCCCCAGTGCTCTGCAAGCTCTCCAGGACAACATAAAATCTGGGGCTCTGTGCTTTCTTTCGTTCTGAACAAGTGTTACTGTTTTCTGCACAAAAGCGATTCTGCCAAGCAATGTGAAGACTTCTGCTTCCCAGGCACATAGAAGGTGCTAGCAGGGAATTCTCTGCCTGCCTTTCCCCAGTGCTCTGCAAGCTCTCCAGGACAACATAAAATCTGGGGCTCTGTGCTTTCTTTCGTTCTGAACAAGTGTTATTGTTTTCTGCACAAAAGCGATTCTGCGAAGCAATGTGAACACTTCTGCTTCCCAGGCACAGAGAAGGTGCTAGCAGGGAATTCTCTGCCTGCTTTTCCCCAGTGCTCTGCAAGCTCTCCAGGACAACATAAAATCTGGGGCTCTGTGCTTTCTTTCGTACTGAACAAGTGTTACTGTTTTCTGCACAAAAGCGATTCTGCGAAGCAATGTGAACACTTCTGCTTCCCAGGCACAGAGAAGGTGCTAGCAGGGAATTCTCTGCTTGCTTTTCCCCAGTGCTCTGCAAGCTCTCCAGGACAACATAAAATCTGGGGCTCTGTGCTTTCTTTCGTTCTGAACAAGTGTTATTGTTTTCTGCACAAAAGCGATTCTGCGAAGCAATGTGAAGACTTCTGCTTCCCAGGAACAGAGAAGGTGCTAGCAGGGAATTCTCTGCCTGCCTTTCCCCAGTGCTCTGCAAGCTCTCCAGGACAACAGCAAATCTGCGGCTCTGTGCTTTCTTTCGTTCTGAACAAGTGTTACTGTTTTCTGCACAAAAGCGATTCTGCGAAGCAATGGGAACACTTCTCTTTCCCAGGCACAGGGAACGTGCTAGCAGGGAATTCTCTGCCTGCCTTTCCCCAGTGCTCTGCAAGCTCTCCAGGACAACATAAAATCTGGGGCTCTGTGCTTTCTTTCGTTCTGAACAAGTGTTACTGTTTTCTGCACAAAAGCGATTCTGCGAAGCAATGTGAACACTTCTGCTTCCCAGGCACAGAGAAGGTGCTAGCAGGGAATTCTCTGCCTGCCTTTCCCCAGTGCTCTGCAAGCTCTCCAGGACAACAGCAAATCTGGGGCTCTGTGCTTTCTTTCGTTCTGAACAAGTGTTAATGTTTTCTGCACAAAAGCGATTCTGCCAAGCAATGGGAACACTTCTGCTTCCCAGGCACATAGAAGGTGCTAGCAGGGAATTCTCTGCCTGCCTTTCCCCAGTGCTCTGCAAGCTCTCCAGGACAACATAAAATCTGGGGCTCTGTGCTTTCTTTCGTTCTGAACAAGTGTTATTGTTTTCTGCACAAAAGCGATTCTGCGAAGCAATGTGAAGACTTCTGTTTCCCAGGCACAGAGAAGGTGCTACCAGGGAATTCTCTGCCTGCTTTTCCCCAGTGCTCTGCAAGCTCTCCAGGACAACATAAAATCTGGGGCTCTGTGCTTTCTTTCGTACTGAACAAGTGTTACTGTTTTCTGCACAAAAGCGATTCTGCGAAGCAATGTGAACACTTCTGCTTCCCAGGCACAGAGAAGGTGCTAGCAGGGAATTCTCTGCTTGCTTTTCCCCAGTGCTCTGCAAGCTCTCCAGGACAACATAAAATCTGGGGCTCTGTGCTTTCTTTCGTTCTGAACAAGTGTTATTGTTTTCTGCACAAAAGCGATTCTGCGAAGCAATGTGAAGACTTCTGCTTCCCAGGCACAGAGAAGGTGCTAGCAGGGAATTCTCTGCCTGCCTTTCCCCAGTGCTCTGCAAGCTCTCCAGGACAACATAAAATCTGGGGCTCTGTGCTTTCTTTCGTCTGAACAAGTGTTACTGTTTTCTGCACAAAAGCGATTCTGCAAAGCAATGTGAACAGGCACAGAGAAGGTGCTAGCAGGGAATTCTCTGCCTGCCTTTCCCCAGTGCTCTGCAAGCTCTCCAGGACAACAGCAAATCTGCGGCTCTGTGCTTTCTTTCGTTCTGAACAAGTGTTACTGTTTTCTGCACAAAAGCGATTCTGCGAAGCAATGGGAACACTTCTCTTTCCCAGGCACAGAGAAGGTGCTAGCAGGGAATTCTCTGCCTGCCTTTCCCCAGTGCTCTGCAAGCTCTCCAGGACAACATAAAATCTGGGGCTCTGTGCTTTCTTTTGTTCTGAACAAGTGTTACTGTTTTCTGCACAAAAGCGATTCTGCGAAGCAATGTGAACACTTCTGCTTCCCAGGCACAGAGAAGGTGCTAGCAGGGAATTCTCTGCCTGCCTTTCCCCAGTGCTCTGCAAGCTCTCCAGGACAACAGCAAATCTGGGGCTCTGTGCTTTCTTTCGTTCTGAACAAGTGTTACTGTTTTCTGCACAAAAGCGATTCTGCGAAGCAATGGGAACACTTCTGCTTCCCAGGCACATAGAAGGTGCTAGCAGGGAATTCTCTGCCTGCCTTTCCCCAGTGCTCTGCAAGCTCTCCAGGACAACATAAAATCTGGGGCTCTGTGCTTTCTTTCGTTCTGAACAAGTGTTATTGTTTTCTGCACAAAAGCGATTCTGCGAAGCAATGTGAAGACTTCTGTTTCCCAGGCACAGAGAAGGTGCTAGCAGGGAATTCTCTGCCTGCTTTTCCCCAGTGCTCTGCAAGCTCTCCAGGACAACATAAAATCTGGGGCTCTGTGCTTTCTTTCGTACTGAACAAGTGTTACTGTTTTCTGCACAAAAGCGATTCTGCGAAGCAATGGGAACACTTCTCTTTCCCAGGCACAGGGAACGTGCTAGCAGGGAATTCTCTGCCTGCCTTTCCCCAGTGCTCTGCAAGCTCTCCAGGACAACATAAAATCTGGGGCTCTGTGCTTTCTTTTGTTCTGAACAAGTGTTACTGTTTTCTGCACAAAAGCGATTCTGCGAAGCAATGTGAACACTTCTGCTTCCCAGGCACAGAGAAGGTGCTAGCAGGGAATTCTCTGCCTGCCTTTCCCCAGTGCTCTGCAAGCTCTCCAGGACAACAGCAAATCTGGGGCTCTGTGCTTTCTTTCGTTCTGAACAAGTGTTACTGTTTTCTGCACAAAAGCGATTCTGCCAAGCAATGGGAACACTTCTGCTTCCCAGGCACAGAGAAGGTGCTAGCAGGGAATTCTCTGCCTGCCTTTCCCCAGTGCTCTGCAAGCTCTCCAGGACAACATAAAATCTGGGGCTCTGTGCTTTCTTTCGTTCTGAACAAGTGTTATTGTTTTCTGCACAAAAGCGATTCTGCGAAGCAATGTGAACACTTCTGTTTCCCAGGCACAGAGAAGGTGCTAGCAGGGAATTCTCTGCCTGCTTTTCCCCAGTGCTCTGCAAGCTCTCCAGGACAACATAAAATCTGGGGCTCTGTGCTTTCTTTCGTACTGAACAAGTGTTACTGTTTTCTGCACAAAAGCGATTCTGCGAAGCAATGTGAACACTTCTGCTTCCCAGGCACAGAGAAGGTGCTAGCAGGGAATTCTCTGCTTGCTTTTCCCCAGTGCTCTGCAAGCTCTCCAGGACAACATAAAATCTGGGGCTCTGTGCTTTCTTTCGTTCTGAACAAGTGTTATTGTTTTCTGCACAAAAGCGATTCTGCGAAGCAATGTGAAGACTTCTGCTTCCCAGGCACAGAGAAGGTGCTAGCAGGGAATTCTCTGCCTGCCTTTCCCCAGTGCTCTGCAAGCTCTCCAGGACAACATAAAATCTGGGGCTCTGTGCTTTCTTTCGTCTGAACAAGTGTTACTGTTTTCTGCACAAAAGCGATTCTGCAAAGCAATGTGAACAGGCACAGAGAAGGTGCTAGCAGGGAATTCTCTGCCTGCCTTTCCCCAGTGCTCTGCAAGCTCTCCAGGACAACATAAAATCTGGGGCTCTGTGCTTTCTTTCGTTCTGAACAAGTGTTACTGTTTTCTGCACAAAAGCGATTCTGCGAAGCAATGTGAAGACTTCTGCTTCCCAGGAACAGAGAAGGTGCTAGCAGGGAATTCTCTGCCTGCCTTTCCCCAGTGCTCTGCAAGCTCTCCAGGACAACATAAAATCTGGGGCTCTGTGCTTTCTTTCGTTCTGAACAAGTGTTATTGTTTTCTGCACAAAAGCGATTCTGCGAAGCAATGTGAACACTTCTGCTTCCCAGGCACAGAGAAGGTGCTAGCAGGGAATTCTCTGCCTGCTTTTCCCCAGTGCTCTGCAAGCTCTCCAGGACAACATAAAATCTGGGGCTCTGTGCTTTCTTTCGTACTGAACAAGTGTTACTGTTTTCTGCACAAAAGCGATTCTGCGAAGCAATGTGAACACTTCTGCTTCCCAGGCACAGAGAAGGTGCTAGCAGGGAATTCTCTGCTTGCTTTTCCCCAGTGCTCTGCAAGCTCTCCAGGACAACATAAAATCTGGGGCTCTGTGCTTTCTTTCGTTCTGAACAAGTGTTATTGTTTTCTGCACAAAAGCGATTCTGCGAAGCAATGTGAAGACTTCTGCTTCCCAGGAACAGAGAAGGTGCTAGCAGGGAATTCTCTGCCTGCCTTTCCCCAGTGCTCTGCAAGCTCTCCAGGACAACAGCAAATCTGCGGCTCTGTGCTTTCTTTCGTTCTGAACAAGTGTTACTGTTTTCTGCACAAAAGCGATTCTGCGAAGCAATGGGAACACTTCTCTTTCCCAGGCACAGGGAACGTGCTAGCAGGGAATTCTCTGCCTGCCTTTCCCCAGTGCTCTGCAAGCTCTCCAGGACAACATAAAATCTGGGGCTCTGTGCTTTCTTTTGTTCTGAACAAGTGTTACTGTTTTCTGCACAAAAGCGATTCTGCGAAGCAATGTGAACACTTCTGCTTCCCAGGCACAGAGAAGGTGCTAGCAGGGAATTCTCTGCCTGCCTTTCCCCAGTGCTCTGCAAGCTCTCCAGGACAACAGCAAATCTGGGGCTCTGTGCTTTCTTTCGTTCTGAACAAGTGTTACTGTTTTCTGCACAAAAGCGATTCTGCCAAGCAATGGGAACACTTCTGCTTCCCAGGCACATAGAAGGTGCTAGCAGGGAATTCTCTGCCTGCCTTTCCCCAGTGCTCTGCAAGCTCTCCAGGACAACATAAAATCTGGGGCTCTGTGCTTTCTTTCGTTCTGAACAAGTGTTATTGTTTTCTGCACAAAAGCGATTCTGCGAAGCAATGTGAAGACTTCTGTTTCCCAGGCACAGAGAAGGTGCTAGCAGGGAATTCTCTGCCTGCTTTTCCCCAGTGCTCTGCAAGCTCTCCAGGACAACATAAAATCTGGGGCTCTGTGCTTTCTTTCGTACTGAACAAGTGTTACTGTTTTCTGCACAAAAGCGATTCTGCGAAGCAATGTGAACACTTCTGCTTCCCAGGCACAGAGAAGGTGCTAGCAGGGAATTCTCTGCTTGCTTTTCCCCAGTGCTCTGCAAGCTCTCCAGGACAACATAAAATCTGGGGCTCTGTGCTTTCTTTCGTTCTGAACAAGTGTTATTGTTTTCTGCACAAAAGCGATTCTGCGAAGCAATGTGAAGACTTCTGCTTCCCAGGCACAGAGAAGGTGCTAGCAGGGAATTCTCTGCCTGCCTTTCCCCAGTGCTCTGCAAGCTCTCCAGGACAACATAAAATCTGGGGCTCTGTGCTTTCTTTCGTCTGAACAAGTGTTACTGTTTTCTGCACAAAAGCGATTCTGCGAAGCAATGTGAAGACTTCTGCTTCCCAGGAACAGAGAAGGTGCTAGCAGGGAATTCTCTGCCTGCCTTTCCCCAGTGCTCTGCAAGCTCTCCAGGACAACAGCAAATCTGCGGCTCTGTGCTTTCTTTCGTTCTGAACAAGTGTTACTGTTTTCTGCACAAAAGCGATTCTGCGAAGCAATGTGAACACTTCTGCTTCCCAGGCACAGAGAAGGTGCTAGCAGGGAATTCTCTGCCTGCCTTTCCCCAGTGCTCTGCAAGCTCTCCAGGACAACATAAAATCTGGGGCTCTGTGCTTTCTTTTGTTCTGAACAAGTGTTACTGTTTTCTGCACAAAAGCGATTCTGCGAAGCAATGTGAACACTTCTGCTTCCCAGGCACAGAGAAGGTGCTAGCAGGGAATTCTCTGCCTGCCTTTCCCCAGTGCTCTGCAAGCTCTCCAGGACAACAGCAAATCTGGGGCTCTGTGCTTTCTTTCGTTCTGAACAAGTGTTACTGTTTTCTGCACAAAAGCGATTCTGCCAAGCAATGGGAACACTTCTGCTTCCCAGGCACCGAGAACGTGCTAGCAGGGAATTCTCTGCCTGCCTTTCCCCAGTGCTCTGCAAGCTCTCCAGGACAACATAAAATCTGGGGCTCTGTGCTTTCTTTCGTTCTGAACAAGTGTTATTGTTTTCTGCACAAAAGCGATTCTGCGAAGCAATGTGAAGACTTCTGTTTCCCAGGCACAGAGAAGGTGCTAGCAGGGAATTCTCTGCCTGCTTTTCCCCAGTGCTCTGCAAGCTCTCCAGGACAACATAAAATCTGGGGCTCTGTGCTTTCTTTCGTACTGAACAAGTGTTACTGTTTTCTGCACAAAAGCGATTCTGCGAAGCAATGTGAACACTTCTGCTTCCCAGGCACAGAGAAGGTGCTAGCAGGGAATTCTCTGCTTGCTTTTCCCCAGTGCTCTGCAAGCTCTCCAGGACAACATAAAATCTGGGGCTCTGTGCTTTCTTTCGTTCTGAACAAGTGTTACTGTTTTCTGCACAAAAGCGATTCTGCGAAGGAATGTGAAGACTTCTGCTTCCCAGGCACAGAGAAGGTGCTAGCAGGGAATTCTCTGCCTGCCTTTCCCCAGTGCTCTGCAAGCTCTCCAGGACAACATAAAATCTGGGGCTCTGTGCTTTCTTTCGTTCAGAACAAGTGTTAGTGTTTTCTGCACAAAAGCGATTCTGCGAAGCAATGGGAACACTTCTCTTTCCCAGGCACAGGGAACGTGCTAGCAGGGAATTCTCTGCCTGCCTTTCCCCAGTGCTGTGCAAGCTCTCCAGGACAACATAAAATCTGGGGCTCTGTGCTTTCTTTTGTTCTGAACAAGTGTTAGTGTTTTCTGCACAAAAGCGATTCTGCGAAGCAATGTGAAGACTTCTGCTTCCCAGGCACAGAGAAGGTGCTAGCAGGGAATTCTCTGCCTGCCTTTCCCCAGTGCTCTGCAAGCTCTCCAGGACAACAGCAAATCTGGGGCTCTGTGCTTTCTTTCGTTCTGAACAAGTGTTACTGTTTTCTGCACAAAAGCGATTCTGCGAAGCAATGTGAACACTTCTGCTTCCCAGGCACAGAGAAGGTGCTAGCAGGGAATTCTCTGCCTGCCTTTCCCCAGTGCTCTGCAAGCTCTCCAGGACAACATAAAATCTGGGGCTCTGTGCTTTCTTTCGTTCTGAACAAGTGTTATTGTTTTCTGCACAAAAGCGATTCTGCGAAGCAATGTGAAGACTTCTGCTTCCCAGGCACAGAGAAGGTGCTAGCAGGGAATTCTCTGCCTGCCTTTCCCCAGTGCTCTGCAAGCTCTCCAGGACAACATAAAATCTGGGGCTCTGTGCTTTCTTTCGTTCTGAAGAAGTGTTACTGTTTTCTGCACAAAAGCGATTCTGCGAAGCAATGTGAACACTTCTGTTTCCCAGGCACAGACAACGTGCTAGCAGGGAATTCTCTGCCTGCCTTTCCCCAGTGCTCTGCAAGCTCTCCAGGACAACATAAAATCTGGGGCTCTGTGCTTTCTTTCGTTCTGAACAAGTGTTACTGTTTTCTGCAGAAAAGTCATTCTGCGAAGCAATGTGAACACTTCTGCTTCCCAGGCACAGAGAAGGTGCTGGCAGGGAATTCTCTGCCTGCCTTTCCCCAGTGCTCTGCAAGCTCTCCAGGACAACATAAAATCTGGGGCTCTGTGCTTTCTTTTGTTCTGAACAAGTGTTAGTGTTTTCTGCACAAAAGCGATTCTGCGAAGCAATGTGAACAGGCACAGAGAAGGTGCTAGCAGGGAATTCTCTGCCTGCCTTTCCCCAGTGCTCTGCAAGCTCTCCAGGACAACAGCAAATCTGCGGCTCTGTGCTTTCTTTCGTTCAGAACAAGTGTTACTGTTTTCTGCACAAAAGCGATTCTGCGAAGCAATGGGAACACTTCTCTTTCCCAGGCACAGGGAAGGTGCTAGCAGGGAATTCTCTGCCTGCCTTTCCCCAGTGCTCTGCAAGCTCTCCAGGACAACATAAAATCTGGGGCTCTGTGCTTTCTTTCGTTCTGAACAAGTGTTACTGTTTTCTGCACAAAAGCGATTCTGCGAAGCAATGTGAACACTTCTGTTTCCCAGGCACAGAGAAGGTGCTAGCAGGGAATTCTCTGCCTGCCTTTCCCCAGTGCTCTGCAAGCTCTCCAGGACAACATAAAATCTGGGGCTCTGTGCTTTCTTTTGTTCTGAACAAGTGTTAGTGTTTTCTGCACAAAAGCGATTCTGCGAAGCCATGTGAAGACTTCTGCTTCCCAGGCACAGAGAAGGTGCTAGCAGGGAATTCTCTGCCTGCCTTTCCCCAGTGCTCTGCAAGCTCTCCAGGACAACATAAAATCTGGGGCTCTGTGCTTTCTTTCGTCTGAACAAGTGTTACTGTTTTCTGCACAAAAGCGATTCTGCGAAGGAATGTGAACAGGCACAGAGAAGGTGCTAGCAGGGAATTCTCTGCCTGCCTTTCCCCAGTGCTCTGCAAGCTCTCCAGGACAACATAAAATCTGGGGCTCTGTGCTTTCTTTTGTTCTGAACAAGTGTTACTGTTTTCTGCACAAAAGCGATTCTGCGAAGCAATGTGAACACTTCTGTTTCCCAGGCACCGAGAACGTGCTAGCAGGGAATTCTCTGCCTGCTTTTCCCCAGTGCTCTGCAAGCTCTCCAGGACAACATAAAATCTGGGGCTCTGTGCTTTCTTTCGTTCTGAACAAGTGTTATTGTTTTCTGCACAAAAGCGATTCTGCGAAGCAATGTGAACACTTCTGCTTCCCAGGCACAGAGAAGGTGCTAGCAAGGAATTCTCTGCCTGCCTTTCCCCAGTGCTCTGCAAGCTCTCCAGGACAACAGCAAATCTGGGGCTCTGTGCTTTCTTTCGTTCTGAACAAGTGTTACTGTTTTCTGCACAAAAGCGATTCTGCGAAGCAATGTGAACACTTCTGCTTCCCAGGCACAGAGAAGGTGCTAGCAGGGAATTCTCTGCCTGCTTTTCCCCAGTGCTCTGCAAGCTCTCCAGGACAACATAAAATCTGGGGCTCTGTGCTTTCTTTCCTTCTGAACAAGTGTTACTGTTTTCTGCACAAAAGCGATTCTGCGAAGCAATGTGAACAGGCACAGAGAAGGTGCTAGCAGGGAATTCTCTGCCTGCCTTTCCCCAGTGCTCTGCAAGCTCTCCAGGACAACAGCAAATCTGCGGCTCTGTGCTTTCTTTCGTTCTGAACAAGTGTTACTGTTTTCTGCACAAAAGCGATTCTGCGAAGGAATGGGAACACTTCTCTTTCCCAGGCACAGGGAAGGTGCTAGCAGGGAATTCTCTGCCTGCCTTTCCCCAGTGCTCTGCAAGCTCTCCAGCACAACATAAAATCTGGGGCTCTGTGCTTTCTTTCGTTCTGAACAAGTGTTACTGTTTTCTGCACAAAAGCGATTCTGCGAAGCAATGTGAACACTTCTGTTTCCCAGGCACAGAGAAGGTGCTAGCAGGGAATTCTCTGCCTGCCTTTCCCCAGTGCTCTGCAAGCTCTCCAGGACAACATAAAATCTGGGGCTCTGTGCTTTCTTTCGTTCTGAACAAGTGTTACTGTTTTCTGCACAAAAGCGATTCTGCGAAGCAATGTGAACACTTCTGTTTCCCAGGCACAGAGAAGGTGCTAGCAGGGAATTCTCTGCCTGCCTTTCCCCAGTGCTCTGCAAGCTCTCCAGGACAACATAAAATCTGGGGCTCTGTGCTTTCTTTCGTCAAAACAAGTGTTACTGTTTTCTGCACAAAAGCGATTCTGCGAAGTAATGTGAACAGGCACAGAGAAGGTGCTAGCAGGGAATTCTGTGCCTGCCTTTCCCCAGTGCTCTGCAAGCTCTCCAGGACAACATAAAATCTGCGGCTCTGTGCTTTCTTTCGTTCAGAACAAGTGTTACTGTTTTCTGCACAAAAGCGATTCTGCGAAGCAATGGGAACACTTCTCTTTCCCAGGCACAGGGAAGGTGCTAGCAGGGAATTCTCTGCCTGCCTTTCCCCAGTGCTCTGCAAGCTCTCCAGGACAACATAAAATCTGGGGCTCTGTGCTTTCTTTCGTTCTGAACAAGTGTTACTGTTTTCTGCACAAAAGCGATTCTGAGAAGCAATGTGAACACTTCTGCTTCCCAGGCACAGAGAACGTGCTAGCAGGGAATTCTCTGCCTGCCTTTCCCCAGTGCTCTGCAAGCTCTCCAGGACAACATAAAATCTGGGGCTCTGTGCTTTCTTTCGTTCTGAACAAGTGTTACTGTTTTCTGCACAAAAGCGATTCTGCGAAGCAATGTGAACACTTCTGCTTCCCAGGCACAGAGAAGGTGCTAGCAAGGAATTCTCTGCCTGCCTTTCCCCAGTGCTCTGCAAGCTCTCCAGGACAACAGCAAATCTGGGGCTCTGTGCTTTCTTTCGTTCTGAACAAGTGTTACTGTTTTCTGCACAAAAGCGATTCTGCGAAGCAATGTGAACACTTCTGCTTCCCAGGCACATAGAAGGTGCTAGCAGGGAATTCTCTGCCTGCCTTTCCCCAGTGCTCTGCAAGCTCTCCAGGACAACATAGAATCTGGGGCTCTGTGCTTTCTTTTGTTCTGAACAAGTGTTAGTGTTTTCTGCACAAAAGCGATTCTGCGAAGCAATGTGAACACTTCTGCTTCCCAGGCACAGAGAAGGTGCTAGCAGGGAATTCTCTGCCTGCCTTTCCCCAGTGCTCTGCAAGCTCTCCAGGACAACATAAAATCTGGGGCTCTGTGCTTTCTTTCGTTCTGAACAAGTGTTACTGTTTTCTGCACAAAAGCGATTCTGCGAAGCAATGTGAACAGGCACAGAGAAGGTGCTAGCAGGGAATTCTCTGCCTGCCTTTCCCCAGTGCTCTGCAAGCTCTCCAGGACAACAGCAAATCTGCGGCTCTGTGCTTTCTTTCGTTCAGAACAAGTGTTACTGTTTTCTGCACAAAAGCGATTCTGCGAAGCAATGGGAACACTTCTCTTTCCCAGGCACAGGGAAGGTGCTAGCAGGGAATTCTCTGCCTGCCTTTCCCCAGTGCTCTGCAAGCTCTCCAGGACAACATAAAATCTGGGGCTCTGTGCTTTCTTTCATTCTGAACAAGTGTTACTGTTTTCTGCACAAAAGCGATTCTGCAAAGCAATGTGAACACTTCTGTTTCCCAGGCACAGAGAAGGTGCTAGCAGGGAATTCTCTGCCTGCCTTTCCCCAGTGCTCTGCAAGCTCTCCAGGACAACATAAAATCTGGGGCTCTGTGCTTTCTTTCGTTCTGAACAAATGTTACTGTTTTCTGCACAAAAGCGATTCTGAGAAGTAATGTGAACAGGCACAGAGAAGGTGCTAGCAGGGAATTCTGTGCCTGCCTTTCCCCAGTGCTCTGCAAGCTCTCCAGGACAACATAAAATCTGGGGCTCTGTGCTTTCTTTCGTCTGACCAAGTGTTACTGTTTTCTGCACAAAAGCGATTCTGCGAAGCAATGTGAAGACTTCTGCTTCCCAGGCACAGAGAAGGTGCTAGCAGGGAATTCTCTGCCTGCCTTTCCCCAGTGCTCTGCAAGCTCTCCAGGACAACAGCAAATCTGCGGCTCTGTGCTTTCTTTCGTTCAGAACAAGTGTTACTGTTTTCTGCACAAAAGCGATTCTGCGAAGCAATGGGAACACTTCTCTTTCCCAGGCACAGGGAAGGTGCTAGCAGGGAATTCTCTGCCTGCCTTTCCCCAGTGCTCTGCAAGCTCTCCAGGACAACATAAAATCTGGGGCTCTGTGCTTTCTTTCATTCTGAACAAGTGTTACTGTTTTCTGCACAAAAGCGATTCTGCAAAGCAATGTGAACACTTCTGTTTCCCAGGCACAGAGAAGGTGCTAGCAGGGAATTCTCTGCCTGCCTTTCCCCAGTGCTCTGCAAGCTCTCCAGGACAACATAAAATCTGGGGCTCTGTGCTTTCTTTCGTTCTGAACAAATGTTACTGTTTTCTGCACAAAAGCGATTCTGAGAAGTAATGTGAACAGGCACAGAGAAGGTGCTAGCAGGGAATTCTGTGCCTGCCTTTCCCCAGTGCTCTGCAAGCTCTCCAGGACAACATAAAATCTGGGGCTCTGTGCTTTCTTTCGTCTGACCAAGTGTTACTGTTTTCTGCACAAAAGCGATTCTGCGAAGCAATGTGAAGACTTCTGCTTCCCAGGCACAGAGAAGGTGCTAGCAGGGAATTCTCTGCCTGCCTTTACCCAGTGCTCTGCAAGCTCTCCAGGACAACATAAAATCTGGGGCTCTGTGCTTTCTTTCATTCTGAACAAGTGTTACTGTTTTCTGCACAAAAGCGATTCTGCGAAGCAATGTGAAGACTTCTGCTTCCCAGGCACAGAGAAGGTGCTAGCAGGGAAT
This sequence comes from Strix uralensis, assembly GCF_047716275.1. Lineage (NCBI taxonomy): Eukaryota > Metazoa > Chordata > Aves > Strigiformes > Strigidae > Strix > Strix uralensis. Next base: position 236,529 of record NW_027436719.1, on the reverse strand, counting down.
TCTCTGCCTGCCTTTCCCCAGTGCTCTGCAAGCTCTCCAGGACAACATAAAATCTGGGGCTCTGTGCTTTCTTTCGTTCTGAACAAGTGTTACTGTTTTCTGCACAAAAGCGATTCTGCGAAGCAATGTGAACACTTCTGCTTCCCAGGCACATAGAAGGTGCTAGCAGGGAATTCTCTGCCTGCTTTTCCCCAGTGCTCTGCAAGCTCTCCAGGACAACATAAAATCTGGGGCTCTGTGCTTTCTTTCGTTCTGAACAAGTGTTACTGTTTTCTGCACAAAAGCGATTCTGCGAAGCAATGGGAACAGGCACAGAGAAGGTGCTAGCAGGGAATTCTCTGCCTGCCTTTCCCCAGTGCTCTGCAAGCTCTCCAGGACAACATAAAATCTGGGGCTCTGTGCTTTCTTTCGTTCTGAACAAGTGTTACTGTTTTCTGCACAAAAGCGATTCTGCGAAGCAATGGGAACACTTCTGCTTCCCAGGCACAGAGAAGGTGCTAGCAGGGAATTCTCTGCCTGCCTTTCCCCAGTGCTCTGCAAGCTCTCCAGCACAACATAAAATCTGGGGCTCTGTGCTTTCTTTCGTTCTGAACAAGTGTTACTGTTTTCTGCACAAAAGCGATTCTGCGAAGCAATGTGAACACTTCTGCTTCCCAGGCACATAGAAGGTGCTAGCAGGGAATTCTCTGCCTGCTTTTCCCCAGTGCTCTGCAAGCTCTCCAGGACAACATAAAATCTGGGGCTCTGTGCTTTCTTTCGTTCTGAACAAGTGTTACTGTTTTCTGCACAAAAGCGATTCTGCGAAGCAATGTGAACAGGCACAGAGAAGGTGCTAGCAGGGAATTCTCTGCCTGCCTTTCCCCAGTGCTCTGCAAGCTCTCCAGGACAACATAAAATCTGGGGCTCTGTGCTTTCTTTCGTTCTGAACAAGTGTTACTGTTTTCTGCACAAAAGCGATTCTGCGAAGCAATGGGAACACTTCTGTTTCCGAGGCACAGAGAAGGTGCTAGCAGGGAATTCTCTGCCTGCTTTTCCCCAGTGCTCTGCAAGCTCTCCAGGACAACATAAAATCTGGGGCTCTGTGCTTTCTTTCGTTCTGAACAAGTGTTACTGTTTTCTGCACAAAAGCGATTCTGCGAAGCAATGTGAACACTTCTGCTTCCCAGGCACAGAGAAGGTGCTAGCAGGGAATTCTCTGCTTGCTTTTCCCCAGTGCTCTGCAAGCTCTCCAGGACAACATAAAATCTGGGGCTCTGTGCTTTCTTTCGTTCTGAACAGGTGTTATTGTTTTCTGCACAAAAGCGATTCTGCGAAGCAATGTGAAGACTTCTGTTTCCCAGGCACAGAGAAGGTGCTAGCAGGGAATTCTCTGCCTGCCTTTCCCCAGTGCTCTGCAAGCTCTCCAGGACAACATAAAATCTGGGGCTCTGTGCTTTCTTTTGTTCTGAACAAGTGTTGGTGTTTTCTGCACAAAAGCGATTCTGCGAAGCAATGTGAAGACTTCTGCTTCCCAGGCACAGAGAAGGTGCTAGCAGGGAATTCTCTGCCTGCCTTTCCCCAGTGCTCTGCAAGCTCTCCAGGACAACATAAAATCTGGGGCTCTGTGCTTTCTTTCGTTCTGAACAAGTGTTACTGTTTTCTGCACAAAAGCGATTCTGCGAAGCAATGTGAACAGGCACAGAGAAGGTGCTAGCAGGGAATTCTCTGCCTGCCTTTCCCCAGTGCTCTGCAAGCTCTCCAGGACAACAGCAAATCTGCGGCTCTGTGCTTTCTTTCGTTCAGAACAAGTGTTACTGTTTTCTGCACAAAAGCGATTCTGCGAAGCAATGTGAACACTTCTCTTTCCCAGGCACAGGGAAGGTGCTAGCAGGGAATTCTCTGCTTGCTTTTCCCCAGTGCTCTGCAAGCTCTCCAGGACAACATAGAATCTGGGGCTCTGTGCTTTCTTTCGTTCTGAACAAGTGTTACTGTTTTCTGCACAAAAGCGATTCTGCGAAGCAATGTGAACAGGCACAGAGAAGGTGCTAGCAGGGAATTCTCTGCCTGCCTTTCCCCAGTGCTCTGCAAGCTCTCCAGGACAACATAAAATCTGGGGCTCTGTGCTTTCTTTCGTCTGACCAAGTGTTACTGTTTTCTGCACAAAAGCGATTCTGCGAAGCAATGTGAAGACTTCTGCTTCCCAGGCACAGAGAAGGTGCTAGCAGGGAATTCTCTGCCTGCCTTTACCCAGTGCTCTGCAAGCTCTCCAGGACAACATAGAATCTGGGGCTCTGTGCTTTCTTTTGTTCTGAACAAGTGTTAGTGTTTTCTGCACAAAAGCGATTCTGCGAAGCAATGTGAAGACTTCTGCTTCCCAGGCACAGAGAAGGTGCTAGCAGGGAATTCTCTGCCTGCCTTTCCCCAGTGCTCTGCAAGCTCTCCAGGACAACATAAAATCTGGGGCTCTGTGCTTTCTTTCGTTCTGAACAAGTGTTACTGTTTTCTGCACAAAAGCGATTCTGCGAAGCAATGTGAAGACTTCTGCTTCCCAGGCACAGAGAAGGTGCTAGCAGGGAATTCTCTGCCTGCTTTTCCCCAGTGCTCTGCAAGCTCTCCAGGACAACATAAAATCTGGGGCTCTGTGCTTTCTTTCGTTCTGAACAAGTGTTACTGTTTTCTGCACAAAAGCGATTCTGCGAAGCAATGTGAACAGGCACAGAGAAGGTGCTAGCAGGGAATTCTCTGCCTGCCTTTCCCCAGTGCTCTGCAAGCTCTCCAGGACAACATAAAATCTGGGGCTCTGTGCTTTCTTTCGTTCTGAACAAGTGTTACTGTTTTCTGCACAAAAGCGATTCTGCGAAGCAATGGGAACACATCTGCTTCCCAGGCACAGAGAAGGTGCTAGCAGGGAATTCTCTGCCTGCCTTTCCCCAGTGCTCTGCAAGCTCTCCAGGACAACATAAAATCTGGGGCTCTGTGCTTTCTTTCGTTCTGAACAAGTGTTACTGTTTTCTGCACAAAAGCGATTCTGCGAAGCAATGTGAACACTTCTGCTTCCCAGGCACATAGAAGGTGCTAGCAGGGAATTCTCTGCCTGCTTTTCCCCAGTGCTCTGCAAGCTCTCCAGGACAACATAAAATCTGGGGCTCTGTGCTTTCTTTCGTTCTGAACAAGTGTTACTGTTTTCTGCACAAAAGCGATTCTGCGAAGCAATGGGAACAGGCACAGAGAAGGTGCTAGCAGGGAATTCTCTGCCTGCCTTTCCCCAGTGCTCTGCAAGCTCTCCAGGACAACATAAAATCTGGGGCTCTGTGCTTTCTTTCGTTCTGAACAAGTGTTACTGTTTTCTGCACAAAAGCGATTCTGCGAAGCAATGGGAACACTTCTGTTTCCGAGGCACAGAGAAGGTGCTAGCAGGGAATTCTCTGCCTGCTTTTCCCCAGTGCTCTGCAAGCTCTCCAGGACAACATAAAATCTGGGGCTCTGTGCTTTCTTTCGTTCTGAACAAGTGTTACTGTTTTCTGCACAAAAGCGATTCTGCGAAGCAATGTGAACACTTCTGCTTCCCAGGCACAGAGAAGGTGCTAGCAGGGAATTCTCTGCTTGCTTTTCCCCAGTGCTCTGCAAGCTCTCCAGGACAACATAAAATCTGGGGCTCTGTGCTTTCTTTCGTTCTGAACAGGTGTTATTGTTTTCTGCACAAAAGCGATTCTGCGAAGCAATGTGAAGACTTCTGTTTCCCAGGCACAGAGAAGGTGCTAGCAGGGAATTCTCTGCCTGCCTTTCCCCAGTGCTCTGCAAGCTCTCCAGGACAACATAAAATCTGGGGCTCTGTGCTTTCTTTTGTTCTGAACAAGTGTTGGTGTTTTCTGCACAAAAGCGATTCTGCGAAGCAATGTGAAGACTTCTGCTTCCCAGGCACAGAGAAGGTGCTAGCAGGGAATTCTCTGCCTGCCTTTCCCCAGTGCTCTGCAAGCTCTCCAGGACAACATAAAATCTGGGGCTCTGTGCTTTCTTTCGTTCTGAACAAGTGTTACTGTTTTCTGCACAAAAGCGATTCTGCGAAGCAATGTGAACAGGCACAGAGAAGGTGCTAGCAGGGAATTCTCTGCCTGCCTTTCCCCAGTGCTCTGCAAGCTCTCCAGGACAACAGCAAATCTGCGGCTCTGTGCTTTCTTTCGTTCAGAACAAGTGTTACTGTTTTCTGCACAAAAGCGATTCTGCGAAGCAATGGGAACACTTCTCTTTCCCAGGCACAGGGAAGGTGCTAGCAGGGAATTCTCTGCTTGCTTTTCCCCAGTGTTCTGCAAGCTCTCCAGGACAACATAGAATCTGGGGCTCTGTGCTTTCTTTCCTTCTGAACAAGTGTTACTGTTTTCTGCACAAAAGCGATTCTGCCAAGCAATGTGAACACTTCTGCTTCCCAGGCACAGAGAAGGTGCTAGCAGGAAATTCTCTGCCTGCCTTTCCCCAGTGCTCTGCAAGCTCTCCAGGACAACATAAAATCTGGGGCTCTGTGCTTTCTTTCGTTCTGAACAAGTGTTACTGTTTTCTGCACAAAAGCGATTCTGCGAAGCAATGTGAACACTTCTGCTTCCCAGGCACAGAGAAGGTGCTAGCAGGGAATTCTCTGCCTGCCTTTCCCCAGTGCTCTGCAAGCTCTCCAGGACAACATAAAATCTGGGGCTCTGTGCTTTCTTTCGTCTGAACAAGTGTTACTGTTTTCTGCACAAAAGCGATTCTGCGAAGTAATGTGAACAGGCACAGAGAAGGTGCTAGCAGGGAATTCTCTGCCTGCCTTTCCCCAGTGCTCTGCAAGCTCTCCAGGACAACATAAAATCTGGGGCTCTGTGCTTTCTTTCGTTCTGAACAAGTGTTACTGTTTTCTGCACAAAAGCGATTCTGCGAAGCAATGTGAACACTTCTGTTTCCCAGGCACAGAGAAGGTGCTAGCAGGGAATTCTCTGCCTGCTTTTCCCCAGTACTCTGCAAGCTCTCCAGCACAACATAAAATATGGGGCTCTGTGCTTTCTTTCCTTCTGAACAAGTGTACTGTTTTCTGCACAAAAGCGATACTGCTAAGAAATCTGAACACTTCTGTTTCCCAGGCACAGAGAAGGTGCTAGCAGGGAATTCTCTGCCTGCCTTTCCCCAGTGCTCTGCAAGCTCTCCAGGACAACAGCAAATATGGGGCTCTGTGCTTTCTTTCGTTCAGAACAAGTGTTACTGTTTTCTGCACAAAAGCGATTCTGTGAAGCAATGTGAAGACTTCTACTTCCCAGGCACAGAGAAGGTGCTAGCAGGGAATTCTCTGCTTGCTTTTCCCCAGTGCTCTGCAAGTTCTCGAGGACAACATAAAATCTGGGGCTCTGTGCTTTCTTTCGTTCTGAACAAGTGTTACTGTTTTCTGCACAAAAGCGATTCTGCGAAGGAATGTGAACACTTCTGTTTCCCAGGCACAGAGAAGGTGCTAGCAGGGAATTCTCTGCCTGCTTTTCCCCAGTGCTCTGCAAGCTCTCCAGCACAACATAAAATCTGGGGCTCTGTGCTTTCTTTCGTTCTGAACAAGTGTTACTGTTTTCTGCACAAAAGCGATTCTGCCAAGCAATGTGAACAGGCACAGAGAAGGTGCTAGCAGGGAATTCTCTGCCTGCCTTTCCCCAGTGCTCTGCAAGCTCTCCAGGACAACATAAAATCTGGGGCTCTGTGCTTTCTTTCGTTCTGAACAAGTGTTACTGTTTTCTGCACAAAAGCGATTCTGCGAAGCAATGTGAACACTTCTGTTTCCCAGGCACAGAGAAGGTGCTAGCAGGGAATTCTCTGCCTGCCTTTCCCCAGTGCTCTGCAAGCTCTCCAGGACAACATAAAATCTGGGGCTCTGTGCTTTCTTTCCTTCTGAACAAGTGTTACTGTTTTCTGCACAAAAGCGATTCTGCGAAGTAATGTGAACAGGCACAGAGAAGGTGCTAGCAGGGAATTCTGTGCCTGCCTTTCCCCAGTGCTCTGCAAGCTCTCCAGGACAACAGCAAATCTGGGGCTCTGTGCTTTCTTTCGTCTGAACAAGTGTTACTGTTTTCTGCACAAAAGCGATTCTGCGAAGCAATGTGAAGACTTCTGCTTCCCAGGCACAGAGAAGGTGCTAGCAGGGAATTCTCTGCCTGCCTTTCCCCAGTGCTCTGCAAGCTCTCCAGGACAACATAGAATCTGGGGCTCTGTGCTTTCTTTTGTTCTGAACAAGTGTTAGTGTTTTCTGCACAAAAGTGATTCTGCGAAGCAATATGAACACTTCTGTTTCCCAGGCACAGAGAAGGTGCTAGCAGGGAATTCTCTGCCTGCCTTTCCCCAGTGCTCTGCAAGCTCTCCAGGACAACATAAAATCTGGGGCTCTGTGCTTTCTTTCCTTCTGAACAAGTGTTACTGTTTTCTGCACAAAAGCGATTCTGCGAAGCAATGTGAACAGGCACAGAGAAGGTGCTAGCAGGGAATTCTCTGCCTGCCTTTCCCCAGTGCTCTGCAAGCTCTCCAGGACAACATAAAATCTGGGGCTCTGTGCTTTCTTTCGTTCAGAACAAGTGTTACTGTTTTCTGCACAAAAGCGATTCTGCGAAGCAATGGGAACACTTCTCTTTCCCAGGCACAGGGAAGGTGCTAGCAGGGAATTCTCTACCTGCCTTTCCCCAGTGCTCTGCAAGCTCTCCAGGACAACATAAAATCTGGGGCTCTGTGCTTTCTTTCATTCTGAACAAGTGTTACTGTTTTCTGCACAAAAGCGATTCTGCGAAGCAATGTGAAGACTTCTGCTTCCCAGGCACAGAGAAGGTGCTAGCAGGGAATTCTCTGCCTGCCTTTACCCAGTGCTCTGCAAGCTCTCCAGGACAACATAGAATCTGGGGCTCTGTGCTTTCTTTTGTTCTGAACAAGTGTTAGTGTTTTCTGCACAAAAGCGATTCTGCGAAGCAATGTGAAGACTTCTGCTTCCCAGGCACAGAGAAGGTGCTAGCAGGGAATTCTCTGCCTGCCTTTCCCCAGTGCTCTGCAAGCTCTCCAGGACAACATAAAATCTGGGGCTCTGTGCTTTCTTTCGTTCTGAACAAGTGTTACTGTTTTCTGCACAAAAGCGATTCTGCGAAGCAATGGGAACACTTCTGCTTCCCAGGCACAGAGAAGGTGCTAGCAGGGAATTCTCTGCCTGCTTTTCCCCAGTGCTCTGCAAGCTCTCCAGGACAACATAAAATCTGGGGCTCTGTGCTTTCTTTCGTTCTGAACAAGTGTTACTGTTTTCTGCACAAAAGCGATTCTGCGAAGCAATGTGAACAGGCACAGAGAAGGTGCTAGCAGGGAATTCTCTGCCTGCCTTTCCCCAGTGCTCTGCAAGCTCTCCAGGACAACAGCAAATCTGGGGCTCTGTGCTTTCTTTCGTTCTGAACAAGTGTTACTGTTTTCTGCACAAAAGCGATTCTGCGAAGCAATGTGAACACTTCTGCTTCCCAGGCACATAGAAGGTGCTAGCAGGGAATTCTCTGCCTGCCTTTCCCCAGTGCTCTGCAAGCTCTCCAGGACAACATAGAATCTGGGGCTCTGTGCTTTCTTTTGTTCTGAACAAGTGTTAGTGTTTTCTGCACAAAAGCGATTCTGCGAAGCAATGTGAACACTTCTGCTTCCCAGGCACAGAGAAGGTGCTAGCAGGGAATTCTCTGCCTGCCTTTCCCCAGTGCTCTGCAAGCTCTCCAGGACAACATAAAATCTGGGGCTCTGTGCTTTCTTTCGTTCTGAACAAGTGTTACTGTTTTCTGCACAAAAGCGATTCTGCGAAGCAATGTGAACAGGCACAGAGAAGGTGCTAGCAGGGAATTCTCTGCCTGCCTTTCCCCAGTGCTCTGCAAGCTCTCCAGGACAACAGCAAATCTGGGGCTCTGTGCTTTCTTTCGTTCAGAACAAGTGTTACTGTTTTCTGCACAAAAGCGATTCTGCGAAGCAATGGGAACACTTCTCTTTCCCAGGCACAGGGAAGGTGCTAGCAGGGAATTCTCTGCCTGCCTTTCCCCAGTGCTCTGCAAGCTCTCCAGGACAACATAAAATCTGGGGCTCTGTGCTTTCTTTCGTTCTGAACAAGTGTTACTGTTTTCTGCACAAAAGCGATTCTGCGAAGCAATGTGAACACTTCTGTTTCCCAGGCACAGAGAAGGTGCTAGCAGGGAATTCTCTGCCTGCCTTTCCCCAGTGCTCTGCAAGCTCTCCAGGACAACAGCAAATCTGCGGCTCTGTGCTTTCTTTCGTTCAGAACAAGTGTTACTGTTTTCTGCACAAAAGCGATTCTGCGAAGCAATGGGAACACTTCTCTTTCCCAGGCACAGGGAAGGTGCTAGCAGGGAATTCTCTGCCTGCCTTTCCCCAGTGCTCTGCAAGCTCTCCAAGACAACATAAAATCTGGGGCTCTGTGCTTTCTTTCGTTCTGAACAAGTGTTACTGTTTTCTGCACAAAAGCGATTCTGCGAAGCAATGTGAACACTTCTGTTTCCCAGGCACAGGGAAGGTGCTAGCAGGGAATTCTCTGCCTGCCTTTCCCCAGTGCTCTGCAAGCTCTCCAGGACAACATAAAATCTGGGGCTCTGTGCTTTCTTTCGTCTGAACAAGTGTTACTGTTTTCTGCACAAAAGCGATTCTGCGAAGTAATGTGAACAGGCACAGAGAAGGTGCTAGCAGGGAATTCTGTGCCTGCCTTTCCCCAGTGCTCTGCAAGCTCTCCAGGACAACATAAAATCTGGGGCTCTGTGCTTTCTTTCGTCTGAACAAGTGTTACTGTTTTCTGCACAAAAGCGATTCTGCGAAGCAATGTGAAGACTTCTGCTTCACAGGCACAGAGAAGGTGCTAGCAGGGAATTCTCTGCCTGCCTTTACCCAGTGCTCTGCAAGCTCTCCAGGACAACATAGAATCTGGGGCTCTGTGCTTTCTTTTGTTCTGAACAAGTGTTACTGTTTTCTGCACAAAAGCGATTCTGCGAAGCAATGTGAAGACTTCTGCTTCCCAGGCACAGAGAAGGTGCTAGCAGGGAATTCTCTGCCTGCCTTTCCCCAGTGCTCTGCAAGCTCTCCAGGACAACATAAAATCTGGGGCTCTGTGCTTTCTTTCGTTCTGAACAAGTGTTACTGTTTTCTGCACAAAAGCGATTCTGCGAAGCAATGTGAACAGGCACAGAGAAGGTGCTAGCAGGGAATTCTCTGCCTGCCTTTCCCCAGTGCTCTGCAAGCTCTCCAGGACAACAGCAAATCTGCGGGTCTGTGCTTTCTTTCGTTCAGAACAAGTGTTACTGTTTTCTGCACAAAAGCGATTCTGCGAAGCAATGGGAACACTTCTCTTTCCCAGGCACAGGGAAGGTGCTAGCAGGGAATTCTCTGCCTGCCTTTCCCCAGTGCTCTGCAAGCTCTCCAGGACAACATAAAATCTGGGGCTCTGTGCTTTCTTTCGTTCTGAACAAGTGTTACTGTTTTCTGCACAAAAGCGATTCTGCGAAGCAATGTGAACACTTCTGTTTCCCAGGCACAGAGAAGGTGCTAGCAGGGAATTCTCTGCCTGCCTTTCCCCAGTGCTCTGCAAGCTCTCCAGGACAACATAAAATCTGGGGCTCTGTGCTTTCTTTCGTTCTGAACAAGTGTTACTGTTTTCTGCACAAAAGCGATTCTGCGAAGCAATGTGAACACTTCTGTTTCCCAGGCACAGAGAAGGTGCTAGCAGGGAATTCTCTGCCTGCCTTTCCCCAGTGCTCTGCAAGCTCTCCAGGACAACATAAAATCTGGGGCTCTGTGCTTTCTTTCGTCTGAACAAGTGTTACTGTTTTCTGCACAAAAGCGATTCTGCGAAGTAATGTGAACAGGCACAGAGAAGGTGCTAGCAGGGAATTCTCTGCCTGCCTTTCCCCAGTGCTCTGCAAGCTCTCCAGGACAACATAAAATCTGGGGCTCTGTGCTTTCTTTCGTCTGAACAAGTGTTACTGTTTTCTGCACAAAAGCGATTCTGCGAAGCAATGTGAAGACTTCTGCTTCCCAGGCACAGAGAAGGTGCTAGCAGGGAATTCTCTGCCTGCCTTTCCCCAGTGCTCTGCAAGCTCTCCAGGACAACATAGAATCTGGGGCTCTGTGCTTTCTTTTGTTCTGAACAAGTGTTAGTGTTTTCTGCACAAAAGCGATTCTGCGAAGCAATGTGAAGACTTCTGCTTCCCAGGCACAGAGAAGGTGCTAGCAGGGAATTCTCTGCCTGCCTTTCCCCAGTGCTCTGCAAGCTCTCCAGGACAACATAAAATCTGGGGCTCTGTGCTTTCTTTCGTTCTGAACAAGTGTTACTGTTTTCTGCACAAAAGCGATTCTGCGAAGCAATGTGAACACTTCTGCTTCCCAGGCACATAGAAGGTGCTAGCAGGGAATTCTCTGCCTGCTTTTCCCCAGTGCTCTGCAAGCTCTCCAGGACAACATAAAATCTGGGGCTCTGTGCTTTCTTTCGTTCTGAACAAGTGTTACTGTTTTCTGCACAAAAGCGATTCTGCGAAGCAATGTGAACAGGCACAGAGAAGGTGCTAGCAGGGAATTCTCTGCCTGCCTTTCCCCAGTGCTCTGCAAGCTCTCCAGGACAACAGCAAATCTGGGGCTCTGTGCTTTCTTTCGTTCTGAACAAGTGTTACTGTTTTCTGCACAAAAGCGATTCTGCGAAGCAATGTGAACACTTCTGCTTCCCAGGCACATAGAAGGTGCTAGCAGGGAATTCTCTGCCTGCCTTTCCCCAGTGCTCTGCAAGCTCTCCAGGACAACATAGAATCTGGGGCTCTGTGCTTTCTTTTGTTCTGAACAAGTGTTAGTGTTTTCTGCACAAAAGCGATTCTGCGAAGCAATGTGAACACTTCTGCTTCCCAGGCACAGAGAAGGTGCTAGCAGGGAATTCTCTGCCTGCCTTTCCCCAGTGCTCTGCAAGCTCTCCAGGACAACAGCAAATCTGCGGCTCTGTGCTTTCTTTCGTTCAGAACAAGTGTTACTGTTTTCTGCACAAAAGCGATTCTGCGAAGCAATGGGAACACTTCTCTTTCCCAGGCACAGGGAAGGTGCTAGCAGGGAATTCTCTGCCTGCCTTTCCCCAGTGCTCTGCAAGCTCTCCAGGACAACATAAAATCTGGGGCTCTGTGCTTTCTTTCGTTCTGAACAAGTGTTACTGTTTTCTGCACAAAAGCGATTCTGCGAAGCAATGTGAACACTTCTGTTTCCCAGGCACAGGGAAGGTGCTAGCAGGGAATTCTCTGCCTGCCTTTCCCCAGTGCTCTGCAAGCTCTCCAGGACAACATAAAATCTGGGGCTCTGTGCTTTCTTTCGTCTGAACAAGTGTTACTGTTTTCTGCACAAAAGCGATTCTGCGAAGTAATGTGAACAGGCACAGAGAAGGTGCTAGCAGGGAATTCTGTGCCTGCCTTTCCCCAGTGCTCTGCAAGCTCTCCAGGACAACATAAAATCTGGGGCTCTGTGCTTTCTTTCGTCTGAACAAGTGTTACTGTTTTCTGCACAAAAGCGATTCTGCGAAGCAATGTGAAGACTTCTGCTTCCCAGGCACAGAGAAGGTGCTAGCAGGGAATTCTCTGCCTGCCTTTACCCAGTGCTCTGCAAGCTCTCCAGGACAACATAGAATCTGGGGCTCTGTGCTTTCTTTTGTTCTGAACAAGTGTTACTGTTTTCTGCACAAAAGCGATTCTGCGAAGCAATGTGAAGACTTCTGCTTCCCAGGCACAGAGAAGGTGCTAGCAGGGAATTCTCTGCCTGCCTTTCCCCAGTGCTCTGCAAGCTCTCCAGGACAACATAAAATCTGGGGCTCTGTGCTTTCTTTCGTTCTGAACAAGTGTTACTGTTTTCTGCACAAAAGCGATTCTGCGAAGCAATGTGAACACTTCTGCTTCCTATGCACAGAGAAGGTGCTAGCAGGAAATTCTCTGCCTGCCTTTCCCCAGTGCTCTGCAAGCTCTCCAGGACAACATAAAATCTGGGGCTCTGTGCTTTCTTTCGTTCTGAACAAGTGTTATTGTTTTCTGCACAAAAGCGATTCTGCGAAGCAATGTGAACAGGCACAGAGAAGGTGCTAGCAGGGAATTCTCTGCCTGCCTTTCCCCAGTGCTCTGCAAGCTCTCCAGGACAACATAAAATCTGGGGCTCTGTGCTTTCTTTCGTTCAGAACAAGTGTTACTGTTTTCTGCACAAAAGCGATTCCGCGAAGCAATGGGAACACTTCTCTTTCCCAGGCACAGGGAAGGTGCTAGCAGGGAATTCTCTGCCTGCCTTTCCCCAGTGCTCTGCAAGCTCTCCAGGACAACATAAAATCTGGGGCTCTGTGCTTTCTTTCCTTCTGAACAAGTGTTACTGTTTTCTGCACAAAAGCGATTCTGCGAAGCAATGTGAACAGGCACAGAGAAGGTGCTAGCAGGGAATTCTCTGCCTGCCTTTCCCCAGTGCTCTGCAAGCTCTCCAGGACAACAGCAAATCTGCGGCTCTGTGCTTTCTTTCGTTCAGAACAAGTGTTACTGTTTTCTGCACAAAAGCGATTCTGCGAAGCAATGGGAACACTTCTCTTTCCCAGGCACAGGGAAGGTGCTAGCAGGGAATTCTCTGCCTGCCTTTCCCCAGTGCTCTGCAAGCTCTCCAGGACAACATAAAATCTGGGGCTCTGTGCTTTCTTTCGTTCTGAACAAGTGTTACTGTTTTCTGCACAAAAGCGATTCTGCGAAGCAATGTGAACACTTCTGTTTCCCAGGCACAGAGAAGGTGCTAGCAGGGAATTCTCTGCCTGCCTTTCCCCAGTGCTCTGCAAGCTCTCCAGGACAACATAAAATCTGGGGCTCTGTGCTTTCTTTCGTTCTGAACAAGTGTTACTGTTTTCTGCACAAAAGCGATTCTGCGAAGCAATGTGAACACTTCTGTTTCCCAGGCACAGAGAAGGTGCTAGCAGGGAATTCTCTGCCTGCCTTTCCCCAGTGCTCTGCAAGCTCTCCAGGACAACATAAAATCTGGGGCTCTGTGCTTTCTTTCGTCTGAACAAGTGTTACTGTTTTCTGCACAAAAGCGATTCTGCGAAGTAATGTGAACAGGCACAGAGAAGGTGCTAGCAGGGAATTCTGTGCCTGCCTTTCCCCAGTGCTCTGCAAGCTCTCCAGGACAACATAAAATCTGGGGCTCTGTGCTTTCTTTCGTCTGAACAAGTGTTACTGTTTTCTGCACAAAAGCGATTCTGCGAAGCAATGTGAAGACTTCTGCTTCCCAGGCACAGAGAAGGTGCTAGCAGGGAATTCTCTGCCTGCCTTTCCCCAGTGCTCTGCAAGCTCTCCAGGACAACATAGAATCTGGGGCTCTGTGCTTTCTTTTGTTCTGAACAAGTGTTAGTGTTTTCTGCACAAAAGCGATTCTGCGAAGCAATGTGAAGACTTCCGCTTCCCAGGCACAGAGAAGGTGCTAGCAGGGAATTCTCTGCCTGCCTTTCCCCAGTGCTCTGCAAGCTCTCCAGGACAACATAAAATCTGTGGCTCTGTGCTTTCTTTCGTTCTGAACAAGTGTTACTGTTTTCTGCACAAAAGCGATTCTGCGAAGCAATGTGAACAGGCACAGAGAAGGTGCTAGCAGGGAATTCTCTGCCTGCCTTTCCCCAGTGCTCTGCAAGCTCTCCAGGACAACAGCAAATCTGGGGCTCTGTGCTTTCTTTCGTTCTGAACAAGTGTTACTGTTTTCTGCACAAAAGCGATTCTGCGAAGCAATGTGAACACTTCTGCTTCCCAGGCACAGAGAAGGTGCTAGCAGGGAATTCTCTGCCTGCCTTTCCCCAGTGCTCTGCAAGCTCTCCAGGACAACATAGAATCTGGGGCTCTGTGCTTTCTTTTGTTCTGAACAAGTGTTAGTGTTTTCTGCACAAAAGCGATTCTGCGAAGCAATGTGAACACTTCTGCTTCCCAGGCACAGAGAAGGTGCTAGCAGGGAATTCTCTGCCTGCCTTTCCCCAGTGCTCTGCAAGCTCTCCAGGACAACATAAAATCTGGGGCTCTGTGCTTTCTTTCGTTCTGAACAAGTGTTACTGTTTTCTGCACAAAAGCGATTCTGCGAAGCAATGTGAACAGGCACAGAGAAGGTGCTAGCAGGGAATTCTCTGCCTGCCTTTCCCCAGTGCTCTGCAAGCTCTCCAGGACAACAGCAAATCTGGGGCTCTGTGCTTTCTTTCGTTCAGAACAAGTGTTACTGTTTTCTGCACAAAAGCGATTCTGCGAAGCAATGGGAACACTTCTCTTTCCCAGGCACAGGGAAGGTGCTAGCAGGGAATTCTCTGCCTGCCTTTCCCCAGTGCTCTGCAAGCTCTCCAGGACAACATAAAATCTGGGGCTCTGTGCTTTCTTTCGTTCTGAACAAGTGTTACTGTTTTCTGCACAAAAGCGATTCTGCGAAGCAATGTGAACACTTCTGTTTCCCAGGCACAGAGAAGGTGCTAGCAGGGAATTCTCTGCCTGCCTTTCCCCAGTGCTCTGCAAGCTCTCCAGGACAACATAAAATCTGGGGCTCTGTGCTTTCTTTCGTTCTGAACAAGTGTTACTGTTTTCTGCACAAAAGCGATTCTGCGAAGCAATGTGAACACTTCTGTTTCCCAGGCACAGAGAAGGTGCTAGCAGGGAATTCTCTGCCTGCCTTTCCCCAGTGCTCTGCAAGCTCTCCAGGACAACATAAAATCTGGGGCTCTGTGCTTTCTTTCGTCTGAACAAGTGTTACTGTTTTCTGCACAAAAGCGATTCTGCGAAGTAATGTGAACCGGCACAGAGAAGGTGCTAGCAGGGAATTCTCTGCCTGCCTTTCCCCAGTGCTCTGCAAGCTCTCCAGGACAACATAAAATCTGGGGCTCTGTGCTTTCTTTCATCTGAACAAGTGTTACTGTTTTCTGCACAAAAGCGATTCTGCGAAGCAATGTGAAGACTTCTGCTTCCCAGGCACAGAGAAGGTGCTAGCAGGGAATTCTCTGCCTGCCTTTACCCAGTGCTCTGCAAGCTCTCCAGGACAACATAGAATCTGGGGCTCTGTGCTTTCTTTCGTTCTGAACAAGTGTTAGTGTTTTCTGCACAAAAGCGATTCTGCGAAGCAATGTGAAGACTTCTGCTTCCCAGGCACAGAGAAGGTGCTAGCAGGGCATTCTCTGCCTGCCTTTCCCCAGTGCTCTGCAAGCTCTCCAGGACAACATAAAATCTGGGGCTCTGTGCTTTCTTTCGTTCTGAACAAGTGTTACTGTTTTCTGCACAAAAGCGATTCTGCGAAGCAATGTGAACACTTCTGCTTCCCAGGCACATAGAAGGTGCTAGCAGGGAATTCTCTGCCTGCTTTTCCCCAGTGCTCTGCAAGCTCTCCAGGACAACATAAAATCTGGGGCTCTGTGCTTTCTTTCGTTCTGAACAAGTGTTACTGTTTTCTGCACAAAAGCGATTCTGCGAAGCAATGTGAACAGGCACAGAGAAGGTGCTAGCAGGGAATTCTCTGCCTGCCTTTCCCCAGTGCTCTGCAAGCTCTCCAGGACAACATAAAATCTGGGGCTCTGTGCTTTCTTTCGTTCTGAACAAGTGTTACTGTTTTCTGCACAAAAGCGATTCTGCGAAGCAATGTGAAGACTTCTGCTTCCCAGGCACAGAGAAGGTGCTAGCAGGGAATTCTCTGCCTGCCTTTCCCCAGTGCTCTGCAAGCTCTCCAGGACAACATAAAATCTGGGGCTCTGTGCTTTCTTTCGTTCTGAACAAGTGTTACTGTTTTCTGCACAAAAGCGATTCTGCGAAGCAATGTGAACACTTCTGCTTCCCAGGCACATAGAAGGTGCTAGCAGGGAATTCTCTGCCTGCTTTTCCCCAGTGCTCTGCAAGCTCTCCAGGACAACATAAAATCTGGGGCTCTGTGCTTTCTTTCGTTCTGAACAAGTGTTACTGTTTTCTGCACAAAAGCGATTCTGCGAAGCAATGGGAACAGGCACAGAGAAGGTGCTAGCAGGGAATTCTCTGCCTGCCTTTCCCCAGTGCTCTGCAAGCTCTCCAGGACAACATAAAATCTGGGGCTCTGTGCTTTCTTTCGTTCTGAACAAGTGTTACTGTTTTCTGCACAAAAGCGATTCTGCGAAGCAATGGGAACACTTCTGTTTCCCAGGCACAGAGAAGGTGCTAGCAGGGAATTCTCTGCCTGCTTTTCCCCAGTGCTCTGCAAGCTCTCCAGGACAACATAAAATCTGGGGCTCTGTGCTTTCTTTCGTTCTGAACAAGTGTTACTGTTTTCTGCACAAAAGCGATTCTGCGAAGTAATGTGAACAGGCACAGAGAAGGTGCTAGCAGGGAATTCTCTGCCTGCCTTTCCCCAGTGCTCTGCAAGCTCTCCAGGACAACATAAAATCTGGGGCTCTGTGCTTTCTTTTGTTCTGAAAAAGTGTTACTGTTTTCTGCACAAAAGCGATTCTGCGAAGCAATGTGAAGACTTCTGCTTCCCAGGCACAGAGAAGGTGCTAGCAGGGAATTCTCTGCCTGCCTTTACCCAGTGCTCTGCAAGCTCTCCAGGACAACATAGAATCTGGGGCTCTGTGCTTTCTTTCGTTCTGAACAAGTGTTAGTGTTTTCTGCACAAAAGCGATTCTGCGAAGCAATGTGAAGACTTCTGCTTCCCAGGCACAGAGAAGGTGCTAGCAGGGCATTCTCTGCCTGCCTTTCCCCAGTGCTCTGCAAGCTCTCCAGGACAACATAAAATCTGGGGCTCTGTGCTTTCTTTCGTTCTGAACAAGTGTTACTGTTTTCTGCACAAAAGCGATTCTGCGAAGCAATGTGAACACTTCTGCTTCCCAGGCACATAGAAGGTGCTAGCAGGGAATTCTCTGCCTGCTTTTCCCCAGTGCTCTGCAAGCTCTCCAGGACAACATAAAATCTGGGGCTCTGTGCTTTCTTTCGTTCTGAACAAGTGTTACTGTTTTCTGCACAAAAGCGATTCTGCGAAGCAATGTGAACAGGCACAGAGAAGGTGCTAGCAGGGAATTCTCTGCCTGCCTTTCCCCAGTGCTCTGCAAGCTCTCCAGGACAACATAAAATCTGGGGCTCTGTGCTTTCTTTCGTTCTGAACAAGTGTTACTGTTTTCTGCACAAAAGCGATTCTGCGAAGCAATGTGAAGACTTCTGCTTCCCAGGCACAGAGAAGGTGCTAGCAGGGAATTCTCTGCCTGCCTTTCCCCAGTGCTCTGCAAGCTCTCCAGGACAACATAAAATCTGGGGCTCTGTGCTTTCTTTCGTTCTGAACAAGTGTTACTGTTTTCTGCACAAAAGCGATTCTGCGAAGCAATGTGAACACTTCTGCTTCCCAGGCACATAGAAGGTGCTAGCAGGGAATTCTCTGCCTGCTTTTCCCCAGTGCTCTGCAAGCTCTCCAGGACAACATAAAATCTGGGGCTCTGTGCTTTCTTTCGTTCTGAACAAGTGTTACTGTTTTCTGCACAAAAGCGATTCTGCGAAGCAATGGGAACAGGCACAGAGAAGGTGCTAGCAGGGAATTCTCTGCCTGCCTTTCCCCAGTGCTCTGCAAGCTCTCCAGGACAACATAAAATCTGGGGCTCTGTGCTTTCTTTCGTTCTGAACAAGTGTTACTGTTTTCTGCACAAAAGCGATTCTGCGAAGCAATGGGAACACTTCTGTTTCCCAGGCACAGAGAAGGTGCTAGCAGGGAATTCTCTGCCTGCTTTTCCCCAGTGCTCTGCAAGCTCTCCAGGACAACATAAAATCTGGGGCTCTGTGCTTTCTTTCGTTCTGAACAAGTGTTACTGTTTTCTGCACAAAAGCGATTCTGCGAAGCAATGTGAAGACTTCTGTTTCCCAGGCACAGAGAAGGTGCTAGCAGGGAATTCTCTGCCTGCCTTTCGCCAGTGCTCTGCAAGCTCTCCAGGACAACATAAAATCTGGGGCTCTGTGCTTTCTTTTGTTCTGAACAAGTGTTAGTGTTTTCTGCACAAAAGCGATTCTGCGAAGCAATGTGAAGACTTCTGCTTCCCAGGCACAGAGAAGGTGCTAGCAGGGAATTCTCTGCCTGCCTTTCCCCAGTGCTCTGCAAGCTCTCCAGGACAACATAAAATCTGGGGCTCTGTGCTTTCTTTCGTCTGAACAAGTGTTACTGTTTTCTGCACAAAAGCGATTCTGCGAAGGAATGTGAACAGGCACAGAGAAGGTGCTAGCAGGGAATTCTCTGCCTGCCTTTCCCCAGTGCTCTGCAAGCTCTCCAGGACAACATAAAATCTGGGGCTCTGTGCTTTCTTTCGTTCTGAACAAGTGTTACTGTTTTCTGCACAAAAGCGATTCTGCGAAGCAATGTGAACACTTCTGTTTCCCAGGCACCGAGAACGTGCTAGCAGGGAATTCTCTACCTGCTTTTCCCCAGTGCTCTGCAAGCTCTCCAGGACAACATAAAATCTGGGGCTCTGTGCTTTCTTTCGTTCTGAACAAGTGTTACTGTTTTCTGCACAAAAGCGATTCTGCGAAGCAATGTGAACACTTCTGCTTCCCAGGCACAGAGAAGGTGCTAGCAGGGAATTCTCTGCCTGCCTTTCCCCAGTGCTCTGCAAGCTCTCCAGGACAACAGCAAATCTGGGGCTCTGTGCTTTCTTTCGTTCTGAACAAGTGTTACTGTTTTCTGCACAAAAGCGATTCTGCGAAGCAATGTGAACACTTCTGCTTCCCAGGCACATAGAAGGTGCTAGCAGGGAATTCTCTGCCTGCCTTTCCCCAGTGCTCTGCAAGCTCTCCAGGACAACATAGAATCTGGGGCTCTGTGCTTTCTTTTGTTCTGAACAAGTGTTAGTGTTTTCTGCACAAAAGCGATTCTGCGAAGCAATGTGAACACTTCTGTTTCCCAGGCACAGAGAAGGTGCTAGCAGGGAATTCTCTGCCTGCCTTTCCCCAGTGCTCTGCAAGCTCTCCAGGACAACATAAAATCTGGGGCTCTGTGCTTTCTTTCGTTCTGAACAAGTGTTACTGTTTTCTGCACAAAAGCGATTCTGCGAAGCAATGTGAAGAGGCACAGAGAAGGTGCTAGCAGGGAATTCTCTGCCTGCCTTTCCCCAGTGCTCTGCAAGCTCTCCAGGACAACAGCAAATCTGCGGCTCTGTGCTTTCTTTCGTTCAGAACAAGTGTTACTGTTTTCTGCACAAAAGCGATTCTGCGAAGCAATGGGAACACTTCTCTTTCCCAGGCACAGGGAAGGTGCTAGCAGGGAATTCTCTGCTTGCTTTTCCCCAGTGCTCTGCAAGCTCTCCAGGACAACATAAAATCTGGGGCTCTGTGCTTTCTTTCGTTCTGAACAAGTGTTACTGTTTTCTGCACAAAAGCGATTCTGCGAAGCAATGTGAACACTTCTGCTTCCCAGGCACATAGAAGGTGCTAGCAGGGAATTCTCTGCCTGCTTTTCCCCAGTGCTCTGCAAGCTCTCCAGGACAACATAAAATCTGGGGCTCTGTGCTTTCTTTCGTTCTGAACAAGTGTTACTGTTTTCTGCACAAAAGCGATTCTGCGAAGCAATGTGAACAGGCACAGAGAAGGTGCTAGCAGGGAATTCTCTGCCTGCCTTTCCCCAGTGCTCTGCAAGCTCTCCAGGACAACATAAAATCTGGGGCTCTGTGCTTTCTTTCGTTCTGAACAAGTGTTACTGTTTTCTGCACAAAAGCGATTCTGCGAAGCAATGTGAAGACTTCTGCTTCCCAGGCACAGAGAAGGTGCTAGCAGGGAATTCTCTGCCTGCCTTTCCCCAGTGCTCTGCAAGCTCTCCAGGACAACATAAAATCTGGGGCTCTGTGCTTTCTTTCGTTCTGAACAAGTGTTACTGTTTTCTGCACAAAAGCGATTCTGCGAAGCAATGTGAACACTTCTGCTTCCCAGGCACATAGAAGGTGCTAGCAGGGAATTCTCTGCCTGCTTTTCCCCAGTGCTCTGCAAGCTCTCCAGGACAACATAAAATCTGGGGCTCTGTGCTTTCTTTCGTTCTGAACAAGTGTTACTGTTTTCTGCACAAAAGCGATTCTGCGAAGCAATGGGAACAGGCACAGAGAAGGTGCTAGCAGGGAATTCTCTGCCTGCCTTTCCCCAGTGCTCTGCAAGCTCTCCAGGACAACATAAAATCTGGGGCTCTGTGCTTTCTTTCGTTCTGAACAAGTGTTACTGTTTTCTGCACAAAAGCGATTCTGCGAAGCAATGGGAACACTTCTGTTTCCCAGGCACAGAGAAGGTGCTAGCAGGGAATTCTCTGCCTGCCTTTCCCCAGTGCTCTGCAAGCTCTCCAGGACAACAGCAAATCTGGGGCTCTGTGCTTTCTTTCGTTCTGAACAAGTGTTACTGTTTTCTGCACAAAAGCGATTCTGCGAAGCAATGTGAAGACTTCTGTTTCCCAGGCACAGAGAAGGTGCTAGCAGGGAATTCTCTGCCTGCCTTTCGCCAGTGCTCTGCAAGCTCTCCAGGACAACATAAAATCTGGGGCTCTGTGCTTTCTTTTGTTCTGAACAAGTGTTAGTGTTTTCTGCACAAAAGCGATTCTGCGAAGCAATGTGAAGACTTCTGCTTCCCAGGCACAGAGAAGGTGCTAGCAGGGAATTCTCTGCCTGCCTTTCCCCAGTGCTCTGCAAGCTCTCCAGGACAACATAAAATCTGGGGCTCTGTGCTTTCTTTCGTCTGAACAAGTGTTACTGTTTTCTGCACAAAAGCGATTCTGCGAAGGAATGTGAACAGGCACAGAGAAGGTGCTAGCAGGGAATTCTCTGCCTGCCTTTCCCCAGTGCTCTGCAAGCTCTCCAGGACAACATAAAATCTGGGGCTCTGTGCTTTCTTTCGTTCTGAACAAGTGTTACTGTTTTCTGCACAAAAGCGATTCTGCGAAGCAATGTGAACACTTCTGTTTCCCAGGCACCGAGAACGTGCTAGCAGGGAATTCTCTACCTGCTTTTCCCCAGTGCTCTGCAAGCTCTCCAGGACAACATAAAATCTGGGGCTCTGTGCTTTCTTTCGTTCTGAACAAGTGTTACTGTTTTCTGCACAAAAGCGATTCTGCGAAGCAATGTGAACACTTCTGCTTCCCAGGCACAGAGAAGGTGCTAGCAGGGAATTCTCTGCCTGCCTTTCCCCAGTGCTCTGCAAGCTCTCCAGGACAACAGCAAATCTGGGGCTCTGTGCTTTCTTTCGTTCTGAACAAGTGTTACTGTTTTCTGCACAAAAGCGATTCTGCGAAGCAATGTGAACACTTCTGCTTCCCAGGCACATAGAAGGTGCTAGCAGGGAATTCTCTGCCTGCCTTTCCCCAGTGCTCTGCAAGCTCTCCAGGACAACATAGAATCTGGGGCTCTGTGCTTTCTTTTGTTCTGAACAAGTGTTAGTGTTTTCTGCACAAAAGCGATTCTGCGAAGCAATGTGAACACTTCTGTTTCCCAGGCACAGAGAAGGTGCTAGCAGGGAATTCTCTGCCTGCCTTTCCCCAGTGCTCTGCAAGCTCTCCAGGACAACATAAAATCTGGGGCTCTGTGCTTTCTTTCGTTCTGAACAAGTGTTACTGTTTTCTGCACAAAAGCGATTCTGCGAAGCAATGTGAAGAGGCACAGAGAAGGTGCTAGCAGGGAATTCTCTGCCTGCCTTTCCCCAGTGCTCTGCAAGCTCTCCAGGACAACAGCAAATCTGCGGCTCTGTGCTTTCTTTCGTTCAGAACAAGTGTTACTGTTTTCTGCACAAAAGCGATTCTGCGAAGCAATGGGAACACTTCTCTTTCCCAGGCACAGGGAAGGTGCTAGCAGGGAATTCTCTGCTTGCTTTTCCCCAGTGCTCTGCAAGCTCTCCAGGACAACATAGAATCTGGGGCTCTGTGCTTTCTTTCCTTCTGAACAAGTGTTACTGTTTTCTGCACAAAAGCAATTCTGCCAAGCAATGTGAACACTTCTGCTTCCCAGGCACAGAGAAGGTGCTAGCAGGGAATTCTCTGCCTGCCTTTCCCCAGTGCTCTGCAAGCTCTCCAGGACAACATAAAATCTGGGGCTCTGTGCTTTCTTTCCTTCTGAACAAGTGTTACTGTTTTCTGCACAAAAGCGATTCTGCGAAGCAATGTGAAGACTTCTGCTTCCCAGGCACAGAGAAGGTGCTAGCAGGGAATTCTCTGCCTGCCTTTCCCCAGTGCTCTGCAAGCTCTCCAGGACAACATAAAATCTGGTGCTCTGTGCTTTCTTTCGTTCAGAACAAGTGTTATTGGTTTCTGCACAAAAGCGATTCTGCGAAGCAATGTGAACACTTCTGCTTCCCAGGCACAGAGAAGGTGCTAGCAGGGAATTCTCTGCCTGCCTTTCCCCAGTGCTCTGCAAGCTCTCCAGGACAACATAAAATCTGGGGCTCTGTGCTTTCTTTCGTTCTGAACAAGTGTTACTGTTTTCTGCACAAAAGCGATTCTGCGAAGCAATGGGAACACTTCTGCTTCCCAGGCACATAGAAGGTGCTAGCAGGGAATTCTCTGCCTGCTTTTCCCCAGTGCTCTGCAAGCTCTCCAGGACAACATAAAATCTGGGGCTCTGTGCTTTCTTTCGTTCTGAACAAGTGTTACTGTTTTCTGCACAAAAGCGATTCTGCGAAGCAATGGGAACACTTCTGCTTCCCAGGCACATAGAAGGTGCTAGCAGGGAATTCTCTGCCTGCCTTTCCCCAGTGCTCTGCAAGCTCTCCAAGACAACATAAAATCTGGGGCTCTGTGCTTTCTTTCGTTCTGAACAAGTGTTACTGTTTTCTGCACAAAAGCGATTCTGCGAAGCAATGTGAACACTTCTGTTTCCCAGGCACCGAGAACGTGCTAGCAGGGAATTCTCTACCTGCTTTTCCCCAGTGCTCTGCAAGCTCTCCAGCACAACATAAAATCTGGGGCTCTGTGCTTTCTTTCGTTCTGAACAAGTGTTACTGTTTTCTGCACAAAAGCGATTCTGCGAAGCAATGTGAACACTTCTGCTTCCCAGGCACAGAGAAGGTGCTAGCAGGGAATTCTCTGCCTGCCTTTCCCCAGTGCTCTGCAAGCTCTCCAGGACAACAGCAAATCTGGGGCTCTGTGCTTTCTTTCGTTCTGAACAAGTGTTACTGTTTTCTGCACAAAAGCGATTCTGCGAAGCAATGTGAACACTTCTGCTTCCCAGGCACATAGAAGGTGCTAGCAGGGAATTCTCTGCCTGCCTTTCCCCAGTGCTCTGCAAGCTCTCCAGGACAACAGCAAATCTGCGGCTCTGTGCTTTCTTTCGTTCTGAACAAGTGTTACTGTTTTCTGCACAAAAGCGATTCTGCGAAGCAATGTGAACACTTCTGTTTCCCAGGCACAGAGAAGGTGCTAGCAGGGAATTCTCTGCCTGCCTTTCCCCAGTGCTCTGCAAGCTCTCCAGGACAACATAAAATCTGGGGCTCTGTGCTTTCTTTCGTTCTGAACAAGTGTTACTGTTTTCTGCACAAAAGCGATTCTGCGAAGCAATGTGAAGAGGCACAGAGAAGGTGCTAGCAGGGAATTCTCTGCCTGCCTTTCCCCAGTGCTCTGCAAGCTCTCCAGGACAACAGCAAATCTGCGGCTCTGTGCTTTCTTTCGTTCAGAACAAGTGTTACTGTTTTCTGCACAAAAGCGATTCTGCGAAGCAATGGGAACACTTCTCTTTCCCAGGCACAGGGAAGGTGCTAGCAGGGAATTCTCTGCTTGCTTTTCCCCAGTGCTCTGCAAGCTCTCCAGGACAACATAGAATCTGGGGCTCTGTGCTTTCTTTCCTTCTGAACAAGTGTTACTGTTTTCTGCACAAAAGCGATTCTGCGAAGCAATGTGAACACTTCTGCTTCCCAGGCACAGAGAAGGTGCTAGCAGGGAATTCTCTGCCTGCCTTTCCCCAGTGCTCTGCAAGCTCTCCAGGACAACATAAAATCTGGGGCTCTGTGCTTTCTTTCCTTCTGAACAAGTGTTACTGTTTTCTGCACAAAAGCGATTCTGCGAAGCAATGTGAAGACTTCTGCTTCCCAGGCACAGAGAAGGTGCTAGCAGGGAATTCTCTGCCTGCCTTTCCCCAGTGCTCTGCAAGCTCTCCAGGACAACATAAAATCTGGTGCTCTGTGCTTTCTTTCGTTCAGAACAAGTGTTATTGGTTTCTGCACAAAAGCGATTCTGCGAAGCAATGTGAACACTTCTGCTTCCCAGGCACAGAGAAGGTGCTAGCAGGGAATTCTCTGCCTGCCTTTCCCCAGTGCTCTGCAAGCTCTCCAGGACAACATAAAATCTGGGGCTCTGTGCTTTCTTTCGTTCTGAACAAGTGTTACTGTTTTCTGCACAAAAGCGATTCTGCGAAGCAATGGGAACACTTCTGCTTCCCAGGCACATAGAAGGTGCTAGCAGGGAATTCTCTGCCTGCTTTTCCCCAGTGCTCTGCAAGCTCTCCATGACAACATAAAATCTGGGGCTCTGTGCTTTCTTTCGTTCTGAACAAGTGTTACTGTTTTCTGCACAAAAGCGATTCTGCGAAGCAATGGGAACAGGCACAGAGAAGGTGCTAGCAGGGAATTCTCTGCCTGCCTTTCCCCAGTGCTCTGCAAGCTCTCCAGGACAACATAAAATCTGGGGCTCTGTGCTTTCTTTCGTTCTGAACAAGTGTTACTGTTTTCTGCACAAAAGCGATTCTGCGAAGCAATGTGAAGACTTCTGCTTCCCAGGCACATAGAAGGTGCTAGCAGGGAATTCTCTGCCTGCTTTTCCCCAGTGCTCTGCAAGCTCTCCAGGACAACATAAAATCTGGGGCTCTGTGCTTTCTTTCGTTCTGAACAAGTGTTACTGTTTTCTGCACAAAAGCGATTCTGCGAAGCAATGTGAACACTTCTGCTTCCCAGGCACAGAGAAGGTGCTAGCAGGGAATTCTCTGCTTGCTTTTCCCCAGTGCTCTGCAAGCTCTCCAGGACAACATAAAATCTGGGGCTCTGTGCTTTCTTTCGTTCTGAACAAGTGTTATTGTTTTCTGCACAAAAGCGATTCTGCGAAGCAATGTGAACACTTCTGTTTCCCAGGCACAGAGAAGGTGCTAGCAGGGAATTCTCTGCCTGCCTTTCCCCAGTGCTCTGCAAGCTCTCCAGGACAACATAGAATCTCGGGCTCTGTGCTTTCTTTTGTTCTGAACAAGTGTTAGTGTTTTCTGCACAAAAGCGATTCTGCGAAGCAATGTGAAGACTCCTGCTTCCCAGGCACAGAGAAGGTGCTAGCAGGGAATTCTCTGCCTGCCTTTCCCCAGTGCTCTGCAAGCTCTCCAGGACAACATAAAATCTGGGGCTCTGTGCTTTCTTTCGTCTGAACAAGTGTTACTGTTTTCTGCACAAAAGCGATTCTGCGAAGGAATGTGAACAGGCACAGAGAAGGTGCTAGCAGGGAATTCTCTGCCTGCCTTTCCCCAGTGCTCTGCAAGCTCTCCAGGACAACATAAAATATGGGGCTCTGTGCTTTCTTTCGTTCTGAACAAGTGTTACTGTTTTCTGCACAAAAGCGATTCTGCGAAGCAATGTGAACACTTCTGTTTCCCAGGCACCGAGAACGTGCTAGCAGGGAATTCTCTGCCTGCTTTTCCCCAGTGCTCTGCAAGCTCTCCAGGACAACATAGAATCTGGGGCTCTGTGCTTTCTTTCGTTCTGAACAAGTGTTATTGTTTTCTGCACAAAAGCGATTCTGCGAAGCAATGTGAACACTTCTGCTTCCCAGGCACAGAGAAGGTGCTAGCAGGGAATTCTCTGCCTGTTTTTCCCCAGTGCTCTGCAAGCTCTCCAGGACAACAGCAAATCTGGGGCTCTGTGCTTTCTTTCGTTCTGAACAAGTGTTACTGTTTTCTGCACAAAAGCGATTCTGCGAAGCAATGTGAACAGGCACAGAGAAGGTGCTAGCAGGGAATTCTCTGCCTGCCTTTCCCCAGTGCTCTGCAAGCTCTCCAGGACAACAGCAAATCTGCGGCTCTGTGCTTTCTTTCGTTCAGAACAAGTGTTACTGTTTTCTGCACAAAAGCGATTCTGCGAAGCAATGGGAACACTTCTCTTTCCCAGGCACAGGGAAGGTGCTAGCAGGGAATTCTCTGCTTGCTTTTCCCCAGTGCTCTGCAAGCTCTCCAGGACAACATAGAATCTGGGGCTCTGTGCTTTCTTTCCTTCTGAACAAGTGTTACTGTTTTCTGCACAAAAGCGATTCTGCCAAGCAATGTGAACACTTCGGCTTCCCAGGCACAGAGAAGGTGCTAGCAGGAAATTCTCTGCCTGCCTTTCCCCAGTGCTCTGCAAGCTCTCCAGGACAACATAAAATCTGGGGCTCTGTGCTTTCTTTCGTTCTGAACAAGTGTTACTGTTTTCTGCACAAAAGCGATTCTGCGAAGCAATGGGAACAGGCACAGAGAAGGTGCTAGCAGGGAATTCTCTGCCTGCCTTTCCCCAGTGCTCTGCAACCTCTCCAGGACAACATAAAATCTGGGGCTCTGTGCTTTCTTTCGTTCTGAACAAGTGTTACTGTTTTCTGCACAAAAGCGATTCTGCGAAGCAATGGGAACACTTCTGTTTCCCAGGCACAGAGAAGGTGCTAGCAGGGAATTCTCTGCCTGCTTTTCCCCAGTGCTCTGCAAGCTCTCAAGGACAACATAAAATCTGGGGCTCTGTGCTTTCTTTCGTTCTGAACAAGTGTTACTGTTTTCTGCACAAAAGCGATTCTGCGAAGCAATGTGAACACTTCTGCTTCCCAGGCACAGAGAAGGTGCTAGCAGGGAATTCTCTGCTTGCTTTTCCCCAGTGCTCTGCAAGCTCTCCAGGACAACATAAAATCTGGGGCTCTGTGCTTTCTTTCGTTCTGAACAAGTGTTATTGTTTTCTGCACAAAAGCGATTCTGCGAAGCAATGTGAAGACTTCTGTTTCCCAGGCACAGAGAAGGTGCTAGCAGGGAATTCTCTGCCTGCCTTTCCCCAGTGCTCTGCAAGCTCTCCAGGACAACATAAAATCTGGGGCTCTGTGCTTTCTTTTGTTCTGAACAAGTGTTAGTGTTTTCTGCACAAAAGCGATTCTGCGAAGCAATGTGAAGACTTCTGCTTCCCAGGCACAGAGAAGGTGCTAGCAGGGAATTCTCTGCCTGCCTTTCCCCAGTGCTCTGCAAGCTCTCCAGGACAACATAAAATCTGGGGCTCTGTGCTTTCTTTCGTCTGAACAAGTGTTACTGTTTTCTGCACAAAAGCGATTCTGCGAAGGAATGTGAACAGGCACAGAGAAGGTGCTAGCAGGGAATTCTCTGCCTGCCTTTCCCCAGTGCTCTGCAAGCTCTCCAGGACAACATAAAATATGGGGCTCTGTGCTTTCTTTCGTTCTGAACAAGTGTTACTGTTTTCTGCACAAAAGCGATTCTGCGAAGCAATGTGAACACTTCTGTTTCCCAGGCACAGAGAAGGTGCTAGCAGGGAATTCTCTGCCTGCTTTTCCCCAGTGCTCTGCAAGCTCTCCAGGACAACATAAAATCTGGGGCTCTGTGCTTTCTTTCGTTCTGAACAAGTGTTATTGTTTTCTGCACAAAAGCGATTCTGCGAAGCAATGTGAACACTTCTGCTTCCCAGGCACAGAGAAGGTGCTAGCAGGGAATTCTCTGCCTGTTTTTCCCCAGTGCTCTGCAAGCTCTCCAGGACAACAGCAAATCTGGGGCTCTGTGCTTTCTTTCGTTCTGAACAAGTGTTACTGTTTTCTGCACAAAAGCGATTCTGCGAAGCAATGTGAACACTTCTGCTTCCCAGGCACATAGAAGGTGCTAGCAGGGAATTCTCTGCCTGCCTTTCCCCAGTGCTCTGCAAGCTCTCCAGGACAACATAGAATCTGGGGCTCTGTGCTTTCTTTTGTTCTGAACAAGTGTTAGTGTTTTCTGCACAAAAGCGATTCTGCGAAGCAATGTGAACACTTCTGTTTCCCAGGCACAGAGAAGGTGCTAGCAGGGAATTCTCTGCCTGCCTTTCCCCAGTGCTCTGCAAGCTCTCCAGGACAACATAAAATCTGGGGCTCTGTGCTTTCTTTCGTTCTGAACAAGTGTTACTGTTTTCTGCACAAAAGCGATTCTGCGAAGCAATGGGAACACTTCTCTTTCCCAGGCACAGGGAAGGTGCTAGCAGGGAATTCTCTGCTTGCTTTTCCCCAGTGCTCTGCAAGCTCTCCAGGACAACATAGAATCTGGGGCTCTGTGCTTTCTTTCCTTCTGAACAAGTGTTACTGTTTTCTGCACAAAAGCGATTCTGCCAAGCAATGTGAACACTTCTGCTTCCCAGGCACAGAGAAGGTGCTAGCAGGAAATTCTCTGCCTGCCTTTCCCCAGTGCTCTGCAAGCTCTCCAGGACAACATAAAATCTGGGGCTCTGTGCTTTCTTTCCTTCTGAACAAGTGTTACTGTTTTCTGCACAAAAGCGATTCTGCGAAGCAATGGGAACACTTCTGTTTCCCAGGCACAGAGAAGGTGCTAGCAGGGAATTCTCTGCCTGCTTTTCCCCAGTGCTCTGTAAGCTCTCCAGGACAACATAAAATCTGGGGCTCTGTGCTTTCTTTCCTTCTGAACAAGTGTTACTGTTTTCTGCACAAAAGCGATTCTGCGAAGCAATGTGAAGACTTCTGCTTCCCAGGCACAGAGAAGGTGCTAGCAGGGAATTCTCTGCCTGCTTTTCCCCAGTGCTCTGTAAGCTCTCCAGGACAACATAAAATCTGGGGCTCTGTGCTTTCTTTCCTTCTGAACAAGTGTTACTGTTTTCTGCACAAAAGCGATTCTGCGAAGTAATGTGAACAGGCACAGAGAAGGTGCTAGCAGGGAATTCTCTGCTTGCTTTTCCCCAGTGCTCTGCAAGTTCTCGAGGACAACATAAAATCTGGGGCTCTGTGCTTTCTTTCGTTCTGAACAAGTGTTACTGTTTTCTGCACAAAAGCGATTCTGCGAAGCAATGTGAACAGGCACAGAGAAGGTGCTAGCAGGGAATTCTCTGCCTGCCTTTCCCCAGTGCTCTGCAAGCTCTCCAGCACAACATAAAATCTGGGGCTCTGTGCTTTCTTTCGTTCTGAACAAGTGTTACTGTTTTCTGCACAAAAGCGATTCTGCGAAGCAATGGGAACACTTCTGCTTCCCAGGCACAGAGAAGGTGCTAGCAGGGAATTCTCTGCCTGCTTTTCCCCAGTGCTCTGCAAGCTCTCCAGGACAACATAAAATCTGGGGCTCTGTGCTTTCTTTCGTTCTGAACAAGTGTTACTGTTTTCTGCACAAAAGCGATTCTGCGAAGCAATGTGAACACTTCTGCTTCCCAGGCACAGAGAAGGTGCTAGCAGGGAATTCTCTGCTTGCTTTTCCCCAGTGCTCTGCAAGCTCTCCAGGACAACATAAAATCTGGGGCTCTGTGCTTTCTTTCGTTCTGAACAAGTGTTATTGTTTTCTGCACAAAAGCGATTCTGCGAAGCAATGTGAAGACTTCTGTTTCCCAGGCACAGAGAAGGTGCTAGCAGGGAATTCTCTGCCTGCCTTTCCCCAGTGCTCTGCAAGCTCTCCAGCACAACATAAAATCTGGGGCTCTGTGCTTTCTTTCGTTCTGAACAAGTGTTACTGTTTTCTGCACAAAAGCGATTCTGCGAAGCAATGGGAACAGGCACAGAGAAGGTGCTAGCAGGGAATTCTCTGCCTGCCTTTCCCCAGTGCTCTGCAAGCTCTCCAGGACAACATAAAATCTGGGGCTCTGTGCTTTCTTTCGTTCTGAACAAGTGTTACTGTTTTCTGCACAAAAGCGATTCTGCGAAGCAATGGGAACACTTCTGCTTCCCAGGCACAGAGAAGGTGCTAGCAGGGAATTCTCTGCCTGCTTTTCCCCAGTGCTCTGCAAGCTCTCCAGGACAACATAAAATCTGGGGCTCTGTGCTTTCTTTCGTTCTGAACAAGTGTTACTGTTTTCTGCACAAAAGCGATTCTGCGAAGCAATGTGAACACTTCTGCTTCCCAGGCACAGAGAAGGTGCTAGCAGGGAATTCTCTGCTTGCTTTTCCCCAGTGCTCTGCAAGCTCTCCAGGACAACATAAAATCTGGGGCTCTGTGCTTTCTTTCGTTCTGAACAAGTGTTATTGTTTTCTGCACAAAAGCGATTCTGCGAAGCAATGTGAAGACTTCTGTTTCCCAGGCACAGAGAAGGTGCTAGCAGGGAATTCTCTGCCTGCCTTTCCCCAGTGCTCTGCAAGCTCTCCAGGACAACATAAAATCTGGGGCTCTGTGCTTTCTTTTGTTCTGAACAAGTGTTAGTGTTTTCTGCACAAAAGCGATTCTGCGAAGCAATGTGAAGACTTCTGCTTCCCAGGCACAGAGAAGGTGCTAGCAGGGAATTCTCTGCCTGCCTTTCCCCAGTGCTCTGCAAGCTCTCCAGGACAACATAAAATCTGGGGCTCTGTGCTTTCTTTCGTCTGAACAAGTGTTACTGTTTTCTGCACAAAAGCGATTCTGCGAAGGAATGTGAACAGGCACAGAGAAGGTGCTAGCAGGGAATTCTCTGCCTGCCTTTCCCCAGTGCTCTGCAAGCTCTCCAGGACAACATAAAATCTGGGGCTCTGTGCTTTCTTTCGTTCTGAACAAGTGTTACTGTTTTCTGCACAAAAGCGATTCTGCGAAGCAATGTGAACACTTCTGTTTCCCAGGCACATAGAAGGTGCTAGCAGGGAATTCTCTGCCTGCCTTTCCCCAGTGCTCTGCAAGCTCTCCAGGACAACATAGAATCTGGGGCTCTGTGCTTTCTTTTGTTCTGAACAAGTGTTAGTGTTTTCTGCACAAAAGCGATTCTGCGAAGCAATGTGAACACTTCTGTTTCCCAGGCACAGAGAAGGTGCTAGCAGGGAATTCTCTGCCTGCCTTTCCCCAGTGCTCTGCAAGCTCTCCAGGACAACATAAAATCTGGGGCTCTGTGCTTTCTTTCGTTCTGAACAAGTGTTACTGTTTTCTGCACAAAAGCGATTCTGCGAAGCAATGGGAACACTTCTCTTTCCCAGGCACAGGGAAGGTGCTAGCAGGGAATTCTCTGCTTGCTTTTCCCCAGTGCTCTGCAAGCTCTCCAGGACAACATAGAATCTGGGGCTCTGTGCTTTCTTTCCTTCTGGACAAGTGTTACTGTTTTCTGCACAAAAGCGATTCTGCCAAGCAATGTGAACACTTCTGCTTCCCAGGCACAGAGAAGGTGCTAGCAGGAAATTCTCTGCCTGCCTTTCCCCAGTGCTCTGCAAGCTCTCCAGGACAACATAAAATCTGGGGCTCTGTGCTTTCTTTCGTTCTGAACAAGTGTTACTGTTTTCTGCACAAAAGCGATTCTGCGAAGCAATGGGAACACTTCTGTTTCCCAGGCACAGAGAAGGTGCTAGCAGGGAATTCTCTGCCTGCTTTTCCCCAGTGCTCTGTAAGCTCTCCAGGACAACATAAAATCTGGGGCTCTGTGCTTTCTTTCCTTCTGAACAAGTGTTACTGTTTTCTGCACAAAAGCGATTCTGCCAAGCAATGTGAAGACTTCTGCTTCCCAGGCACAGAGAAGGTGCTAGCAGGGAATTGTCTGCCTGCCTTTCCCCAGTGCTCTGCAAGCTCTCCAGGACAACATAAAATCTGGTGCTCTGTGCTTTCTTTCGTTCTGAACAAGTGTTATTGGTTTCTGCACAAAAGCGATTCTGCGAAGCAATGGAAACACTTCTGCTTCCCAGGCACAGAGAAGGTGCTAGCAGGGAATTCTCTGCCTGCCTTTCCCCAGTGCTCTGCAAGCTCTCCAGGACAACATAAAATCTGGGGCTCTGTGCTTTCTTTCGTCTGAACAAGTGTTACTGTTTTCTGCACAAAAGCGATTCTGCGAAGTAATGTGAACAGGCACAGAGAAGGTGCTAGCAGGGAATTCTCTGCTTGCTTTTCCCCAGTGCTCTGCAAGCTCTCCAGGACAACATAAAATCTGGGGCTCTGTGCTTTCTTTCGTTCTGAACAAGTGTTACTGTTTTCTGCACAAAAGCGATTCTGCGAAGCAATGTGAACACTTCTGTTTCCCAGGCACAGAGAAGGTGCTAGCAGGGAATTCTCTGCCTGCTTTTCCCCAGTGCTCTGCAAGCTCTCCAGGACAACAGCAGATCTGGGGCTCTGTGCTTTCTTTCGTTCTGAACAAGTGTTACTGTTTTCTGCACAAAAGCGATTCTGCGAAGCAATGTGAACAGGCACAGAGGAGGTGCTAGCAGGAAATTCTCTGCCTGCCTTTCCACAGTGCTCTGCAAGCTCTCCAGGACAACATAAAATCTGGGGCTCTGTGCTTTCTTTCGTTCTGAACAAGTGTTACTGTTTTCTGCACAAAAGCGATTCTGCGAAGCAATGGGAACACTTCTGTTTCCCAGGCACAGAGAAGGTGCTAGCAGGAAATTCTCTGCCTGCCTTTCCCCAGTGCTCTGCAAGATCTCCAGGACAACATAGAATCTCGGGCTCTGTGCTTTCTTTTGTTCTGAACAAGTGTTAGTGTTTTCTGCACAAAAGCGATTCTGCGAAGCAATGTGAACACTTCTGCTTCCCAGGCACAGAGAAGGTGCTAGCAGGGAATTCTCTGCCTGCCTTTCCCCAGTGCTCTGCAAGCTCTCCAGGACAACATAAAATCTGGGGCTCTGTGCTTTCTTTCGTTCTGAACAAGTGTTACTGTTTTCTGCACAAAAGCGATTCTGCAAAGCAATGTGAACAGGCACAGAGAAGGTGCTAGCAGGGAATTCTCTGCCTGCCTTTCCCCAGTGCTCTGCAAGCTCTCCAGGACAACATAAAATCTGGGGCTCTGTGCTTTCTTTCGTTCTGAACAAGTGTTACTGTTTTCTGCACAAAAGCGATTCTGCGAAGCAATGTGAAGACTTCTGCTTCCCAGGCACAGAGAAGGTGCTAGCAGGGAATTCTCTGCCTGCCTTTCCCCAGTGCTCTGCAAGCTCTCCAGGACAACATAAAATCTGGGGCTCTGTGCTTTCTTTCGTTCTGAACAAGTGTTACTGTTTTCTGCACAAAAGCGATTCTGCGAAGCACTGTGAACACTTCTGCTTCCCAGGCACAGAGAAGGTGCTAGCAGGGAATTCTCTGCCTGCGTTTCCCCAGTGCTCTGCAAGCTCTCCAGGACAACATAAAATCTGGGGCTCTGTGCTTTCTTCCGTTCTGAACAAGTGTTACTGTTTTCTGCACAAAAGCGATTCTGCGAAGCAATGTGAACAGGCACAGAGAAGGTGCTAGCAGGGAATTCTCTGCCTGCCTTTCCCCAGTGCTCTGCAAGCTCTCCAGGACAACATAAAATCTGGGGCTCTGTGCTTTCTTTCGTTCTGAACAAGTGTTACTGTTTTCTGCACAAAAGCGATTCTGCGAAGCAATGGGAACACTTCTGTTTCCCAGGCACAGAGAAGGTGCTAGCAGGGAATTCTCTGCCTGCTTTTCCCCAGTGCTCTGCAAGCTCTCCAGGACAACATAAAATCTGGGGCTCTGTGCTTTCTTTCGTTCTGAACAAGTGTTACTGTTTTCTGCACAAAAGCGATTCTGCGAAGCAATGTGAACACTTCTGCTTCCCAGGCACAGAGAAGGTGCTAGCAGGGAATTCTCTGCTTGCTTTTCCCCAGTGCTCTGCAAGCTCTCCAGGACAACATAAAATCTGCGGCTCTGTGCTTTCTTTCGTTCTGAACAAGTGTTATTGTTTTCTGCACAAAAGCGATTCTGCGAAGCAATGTGAACACTTCTGTTTCCCAGGCACAGAGAAGGTGCTAGCAGGGAATTCTCTGCCTGCCTTTCCCCAGTGCTCTGCAAGCTCTCCAGGACAACATAAAATCTGGTGCTCTGTGCTTTCTTTCGTTCTGAACAAGTGTTATTGGTTTCTGCACAAAAGCGATTCTGCGAAGCAATGTGAACACTTCTGCTTCCCAGGCACAGAGAAGGTGCTAGCAGGGAATTCTCTGCCTGCTTTTCCCCAGTGCTCTGCAAGCTCTCCAGGACAACATAAAATCTGGGGCTCTGTGCTTTCTTTCGTCTGAACAAGTGTTACTGTTTTCTGCACAAAAGCGATTCTGCGAAGGAATGTGAACAGGCACAGAGAAGGTGCTAGCAGGGAATTCTCTGCCTGCCTTTCCCCAGTGCTCTGCAAGCTCTCCAGCACAACATAAAATATGGGGCTCTGTGCTTTCTTTCCTTCTGAACAAGTGTACTGTTTTCTGCACAAAAGCGATACTGCTAAGAAATCTGAACACTTCTGTTTCCCAGGCACAGAGAAGGTGCTAGCAGGGAATTCTCTGCCTGCTTTTCCCCAGTGCTCTGCAAGCTCTCCAGGACAACAGCAAATCTGGGGCTCTGTGCTTTCTTTCGTTCTGAACAAGTGTTACTGTTTTCTGCACAAAAGCGATTCTGCGAAGCAATGTGAAGACTTCTGCTTCCCAGGCACAGAGAAGGTGCTAGCAGGGAATTCTCTGCTTGCTTTTCCCCAGTGCTCTGCAAGTTCTCGAGGACAACATAAAATCTGGGGCTCTGTGCTTTCTTTCGTTCTGAACAAGTGTTACTGTTTTCTGCACAAAAGCGATTCTGCGAAGCAATGTGAACACTTCTGTTTCCCAGGCACAGAGAAGGTGCTAGCAGGGAATTCTCTGCCTGCTTTTCCCCAGTGCTCTGCAAGCTCTCCAGGACAACATAGAATCTCGGGCTCTGTGCTTTCTTTTGTTCTGAACAAGTGTTAGTGTTTTCTGCACAAAAGCGATTCTGCGAAGCAATGTGAACACTTCTGCTTCCCAGGCACAGAGAAGGTGCTAGCAGGGAATTCTCTGCCTGCCTTTCCCCAGTGCTCTGCAAGCTCTCCAGGACAACATAAAATCTGGGGCTCTGTGCTTTCTTTCGTCTGAACAAGTGTTACTGTTTTCTGCACAAAAGCGATTCTGCGAAGCAATGTGAACAGGCACAGAGAAGGTGCTAGCAGGGAATTCTCTGCCTGCCTTTCCCCAGTGCTCTGCAAGCTCTCCAGGACAACATAAAATCTGGGGCTCTGTGCTTTCTTTCGTTCTGAACAAGTGTTACTGTTTTCTGCACAAAAGCGATTCTGCGAAGCAATGTGAAGACTTCTGCTTCCCAGGCACAGAGAAGGTGCTAGCAGGGGATTCTCTGCCTGCCTTTCCCCAGTGCTCTGCAAGCTCTCCAGGACAACATAAAATCTGGGGCTCTGTGCTTTCTTTCGTTCTGAACAAGTGTTACTGTTTTCTGCACAAAAGCGATTCTGCGAAGCAATGTGAACACTTCTGCTTCCCAGGCACATAGAAGGTGCTAGCAGGGAATTCTCTGCCTGCTTTTCCCCAGTGCTCTGCAAGCTCTCCAGGACAACATAAAATCTGGTGCTCTGTGCTTTCTTTCGTTCTGAACAAGTGTTACTGTTTTCTGCACAAAAGCGATTCTGCGAAGCAATGTGAACAGGCACAGAGAAGGTGCTAGCAGGGAATTCTCTGCCTGCCTTTCCCCAGTGCTCTGCAAGCTCTCCAGGACAACATAAAATCTGGGGCTCTGTGCTTTCTTTCGTTCTGAACAAGTGTTACTGTTTTCTGCACAAAAGCGATTCTGCGAAGCAATGGGAACACTTCTGTTTCCCAGGCACAGAGAAGGTGCTAGCAGGGAATTCTCTGCCTGCTTTTCCCCAGTGCTCTGCAAGCTCTCCAGGACAACATAAAATCTGGGGCTCTGTGCTTTCTTTCGTTCTGAACAAGTGTTACTGTTTTCTGCACAAAAGCGATTCTGCGAAGCAATGTGAACACTTCTGCTTCCCAGGCACAGAGAAGGTGCTAGCAGGGAATTCTCTGCTTGCTTTTCCCCAGTGCTCTGCAAGCTCTCCAGGACAACATAAAATCTGGGGCTCTGTGCTTTCTTTCGTTCTGAACAAGTGTTATTGTTTTCTGCACAAAACCAATTCTGCGAAGCAATGTGAAGACTTCTGTTTCCCAGGCACAGAGAAGGTGCTAGCAGGGAATTCTCTGCCTGCCTTTCCCCAGTGCTCTGCAAGCTCTCCAGGACAACATAAAATCTGGGGCTCTGTGCTTTCTTTTGTTCTGAACAAGTGTTAGTGTTTTCTGCACAAAAGCGATTCTGCCAAGCAATGGGAACACTTCTGCTTCCCAGGCACCGAGAACGTGCTAGCAGGGAATTCTCTGCCTGCCTTTCCCCAGTGCTCTGCAAGCTCTCCAGGACAACATAAAATCTGGGGCTCTGTGCTTTCTTTCGTTCTGAACAAGTGTTACAGTTTTCTGCACAAAAGCGATTCTGCGAAGCAATGTGAACACTTCTGTTTCCCAGGCACCGAGAACGTGCTAGCAGGGAATTCTCTGCCTGCTTTTCCCCAGTGCTCTGCAAGCTCTCCAGGACAACATAAAATCTGGGGCTCTGTGCTTTCTTTCGTTCTGAACAAGTGTTAGTGTTTTCTGCACAAAAGCGATTCTGCGAAGCAATGTGAACACTTCTGCTTCCCAGGCACAGAGAAGGTGCTAGCAGGGAATTCTCTGCCTGCCTTTCCCCAGTGCTCTGCAAGCTCTCCAGGACAACAGCAAATCTGGGGCTCTGTGCTTTCTTTCGTTCTGAACAAGTGTTACTGTTTTCTGCACAAAAGCGATTCTGCGAAGCAATGTGAACACTTCTGCTTCCCAGGCACATAGAAGGTGCTAGCAGGGAATTCTCTGCCTGCCTTTCCCCAGTGCTCTGCAAGCTCTCCAGGACAACATAGAATCTGGGGCTCTGTGCTTTCTTTTGTTCTGAACAAGTGTTAGTGTTTTCTGCACAAAAGCGATTCTGCGAAGCAATGTGAACACTTCTGTTTCCCAGGCACAGAGAAGGTGCTAGCAGGGAATTCTCTGCCTGCTTTTCCCCAGTGCTCTGCAAGCTCTCCAGGACAACATAAAATCTGGGGCTCTGTGCTTTCTTTCGTTCTGAACAAGTGTTACTGTTTTCTGCACAAAAGCGATTCTGCGAAGCAATGTGAACAGGCACAGAGAAGGTGCTAGCAGGGAATTCTCTGCCTGCCTTTCCCCAGTGCTCTGCAAGCTCTCCAGGACAACATAAAATCTGGGGCTCTGTGCTTTCTTTCGTTCTGAACAAGTGTTACTGTTTTCTGCACAAAAGCGATTCTGCGAAGCAATGGGAACACTTCTGTTTCCCAGGCACAGAGAAGGTGCTAGCAGGGAATTCTCTGCCTGCTTTTCCCCAGTGCTCTGCAAGCTCTCCAGGACAACATAAAATCTGGGGCTCTGTGCTTTCTTTCGTTCTGAACAAGTGTTACTGTTTTCTGCACAAAAGCGATTCTGCGAAGCAATGTGAACACTTCTGCTTCCCAGGCACAGAGAAGGTGCTAGCAGGGAATTCTCTGCTTGCTTTTCCCCAGTGCTCTGCAAGCTCTCCAGGACAACATAAAATCTGGGGCTCTGTGCTTTCTTTCGTTCTGAACAAGTGTTATTGTTTTCTGCACAAAACCAATTCTGCGAAGCAATGTGAAGACTTCTGTTTCCCAGGCACAGAGAAGGTGCTAGCAGGGAATTCTCTGCCTGCCTTTCCCCAGTGCTCTGCAAGCTCTCCAGGACAACATAAAATCTGGGGCTCTGTGCTTTCTTTTGTTCTGAACAAGTGTTAGTGTTTTCTGCACAAAAGCGATTCTGCCAAGCAATGGGAACACTTCTGCTTCCCAGGCACCGAGAACGTGCTAGCAGGGAATTCTCTGCCTGCCTTTCCCCAGTGCTCTGCAAGCTCTCCAGGACAACATAAAATCTGGGGCTCTGTGCTTTCTTTCGTTCTGAACAAGTGTTACTGTTTTCTGCACAAAAGCGATTCTGCGAAGCAATGTGAACACTTCTGTTTCCCAGGCACCGAGAACGTGCTAGCAGGGAATTCTCTGCCTGCCTTTCCCCAGTGCTCTGCAAGCTCTCCAGGACAACATAAAATCTGGGGCTCTGTGCTTTCTTTCGTTCTGAACAAGTGTTACTGTTTTCTGCACAAAAGCGATTCTGCGAAGCAATGTGAACACTTCTGCTTCCCAGGCACAGAGAAGGTGCTAGCAGGGAATTCTCTGCCTGCCTTTCCCCAGTGCTCTGCAAGCTCTCCAGGACAACAGCAAATCTGGGGCTCTGTGCTTTCTTTCGTTCTGAACAAGTGTTACTGTTTTCTGCACAAAAGCGATTCTGCGAAGCAATGTGAACACTTCTGCTTCCCAGGCACATAGAAGGTGCTAGCAGGGAATTCTCTGCCTGCCTTTCCCCAGTGCTCTGCAAGCTCTCCAGCACAACATAAAATCTGGGGCTCTGTGTTTTCTTTCGTTCTGAACAAGTGTTACTGTTTTCTGCACAAAAGCGATTCTGCGAAGGAATGTGAACACTTCTGCTTCCCAGGCACAGAGAAGGTGCTAGCAGGGAATTCTCTGCCTGCTTTTCCCCAGTGCTCTGCAAGCTCTCCAGGACAACAGCAGATCTGGGGCTCTGTGCTTTCTTTCGTTCTGAACAAGTGTTACTGTTTTCTGCACAAAAGCGATTCTGCGAAGCAATGTGAACAGGCACAGAGAAGGTGCTAGCAGGGAATTCTCTGCCTGCCTTTCCCCAGTGCTCTGCAAGCTCTCCAGGACAACATAAAATCTGGGGCTCTGTGCTTTCTTTCGTTCTGAACAAGTGTTACTGTTTTCTGCACAAAAGCGATTCTGCGAAGCAATGGGAACACTTCTGTTTCCCAGGCACAGAGAAGGTGCTAGCAGGAAATTCTCTGCCTGCCTTTCCCCAGTGCTCTGCAAGATCTCCAGGACAACATAGAATCTCGGGCTCTGTGCTTTCTTTTGTTCTGAACAAGTGTTAGTGTTTTCTGCACAAAAGCGATTCTGCGAAGCAATGTGAACACTTCTGCTTCCCAGGCACAGAGAAGGTGCTAGCAGGGAATTCTCTGCCTGCCTTTCCCCAGTGCTCTGCAAGCTCTCCAGGACAACATAAAATCTGGGGCTCTGTGCTTTCTTTCGTTCTGAACAAGTGTTACTGTTTTCTGCACAAAAGCGATTCTGCGAAGCAATGTGAACAGGCACAGAGAAGGTGCTAGCAGGGAATTCTCTGCCTGCCTTTCCCCAGTGCTCTGCAAGCTCTCCAGGACAACATAAAATCTGGGGCTCTGTGCTTTCTTTCGTTCTGAACAAGTGTTACTGTTTTCTGCACAAAAGCGATTCTGCAAAGCAATGTGAAGACTTCTGCTTCCCAGGCACAGAGAAGGTGCTAGCAGGGAATTCTCTGCCTGCCTTTCCCCAGTGCTCTGCAAGCTCTCCAGGACAACATAAAATCTGGGGCTCTGTGCTTTCTTTCGTTCTGAACAAGTGTTACTGTTTTCTGCACAAAAGCGATTCTGCGAAGCAATGTGAACACTTCTGCTTCCCAGGCACATAGAAGGTGCTAGCAGGGAATTCTCTGCCTGCCTTTCCCCAGTGCTCTGCAAGCTCTCCAGGACAACATAAAATCTGGGGCTCTGTGCTTTCTTTCGTTCTGAACAAGTGTTACTGTTTTCTGCACAAAAGCGATTCTGCGAAGCAATGGGAACAGGCACAGAGAAGGTGCTAGCAGGGAATTCTCTGCCTGCCTTTCCCCAGTGCTCTGCAAGCTCTCCAGGACAACATAAAATCTGGGGCTCTGTGCTTTCTTTCGTTCTGAACAAGTGTTACTGTTTTCTGCACAAAAGCGATTCTGCGAAGCAATGGGAACACTTCTGCTTCCCAGGCACATAGAAGGTGCTAGCAGGGAATTCTCTGCCTGCTTTTCCCCAGTGCTCTGCAAGCTCTCCATGACAACATAAAATCTGGGGCTCTGTGCTTTCTTTCGTTCTGAACAAGTGTTACTGTTTTCTGCACAAAAGCGATTCTGCGAAGCAATGGGAACAGGCACAGAGAAGGTGCTAGCAGGGAATTCTCTGCCTGCCTTTCCCCAGTGCTCTGCAAGCTCTCCAGGACAACATAAAATCTGGGGCTCTGTGCTTTCTTTCGTTCTGAACAAGTGTTACTGTTTTCTGCACAAAAGCGATTCTGCGAAGCAATGTGAAGACTTCTGCTTCCCAGGCACAGAGAAGGTGCTAGCAGGGAATTCTCTGCCTGCTTTTCCCCAGTGCTCTGCAAGCTCTCCAGGACAACATAAAATCTGGGGCTCTGTGCTTTCTTTCGTTCTGAACAAGTGTTACTGTTTTCTGCACAAAAGCGATTCTGCGAAGCAATGTGAACACTTCTGCTTCCCAGGCACAGAGAAGGTGCTAGCAGGGAATTCTCTGCTTGCTTTTCCCCAGTGCTCTGCAAGCTCTCCAGGACAACATAAAATCTGGGGCTCTGTGCTTTCTTTCGTTCTGAACAAGTGTTATTGTTTTCTGCACAAAAGCGATTCTGCGAAGCAATGTGAACACTTCTGTTTCCCAGGCACAGAGAAGGTGCTAGCAGGGAATTCTCTGCCTGCCTTTCCCCAGTGCTCTGCAAGCTCTCCAGGACAACATAGAATCTCGGGCTCTGTGCTTTCTTTTGTTCTGAACAAGTGTTAGTGTTTTCTGCACAAAAGCGATTCTGCGAAGCAATGTGAAGACTTCTGCTTCCCAGGCACAGAGAAGGTGCTAGCAGGGAATTCTCTGCCTGCCTTTCCCCAGTGCTCTGCAAGCTCTCCAGGACAACATAAAATCTGGGGCTCTGTGCTTTCTTTCGTCTGAACAAGTGTTACTGTTTTCTGCACAAAAGCGATTCTGCGAAGGAATGTGAACAGGCACAGAGAAGGTGCTAGCAGGGAATTCTCTGCCTGCCTTTCCCCAGTGCTCTGCAAGCTCTCCAGGACAACATAAAATATGGGGCTCTGTGCTTTCTTTCGTTCTGAACAAGTGTTACTGTTTTCTGCACAAAAGCGATTCTGCGAAGCAATGTGAACACTTCTGTTTCCCAGGCACCGAGAACGTGCTAGCAGGGAATTCTCTGCCTGCTTTTCCCCAGTGCTCTGCAAGCTCTCCAGGACAACATAGAATCTGGGGCTCTGTGCTTTCTTTCGTTCTGAACAAGTGTTATTGTTTTCTGCACAAAAGCGATTCTGCGAAGCAATGTGAACACTTCTGCTTCCCAGGCACAGAGAAGGTGCTAGCAGGGAATTCTCTGCCTGTTTTTCCCCAGTGCTCTGCAAGCTCTCCAGGACAACAGCAAATCTGGGGCTCTGTGCTTTCTTTCGTTCTGAACAAGTGTTACTGTTTTCTGCACAAAAGCGATTCTGCGAAGCTATGTGAACAGGCACAGAGAAGGTGCTAGCAGGGAATTCTCTGCCTGCCTTTCCCCAGTGCTCTGCAAGCTCTCCAGGACAACAGCAAATCTGCGGCTCTGTGCTTTCTTTCGTTCAGAACAAGTGTTACTGTTTTCTGCACAAAAGCGATTCTGCGAAGCAATGGGAACACTTCTCTTTCCCAGGCACAGGGAAGGTGCTAGCAGGGAATTCTCTGCTTGCTTTTCCCCAGTGCTCTGCAAGCTCTCCAGGACAACATAGAATCTGGGGCTCTGTGCTTTCTTTCCTTCTGAACAAGTGTTACTGTTTTCTGCACAAAAGCGATTCTGCCAAGCAATGTGAACACTTCGGCTTCCCAGGCACAGAGAAGGTGCTAGCAGGAAATTCTCTGCCTGCCTTTCCCCAGTGCTCTGCAAGCTCTCCAGGACAACATAAAATCTGGGGCTCTGTGCTTTCTTTCGTTCTGAACAAGTGTTACTGTTTTCTGCACAAAAGCGATTCTGCGAAGCAATGGGAACAGGCACAGAGAAGGTGCTAGCAGGGAATTCTCTGCCTGCCTTTCCCCAGTGCTCTGCAACCTCTCCAGGACAACATAAAATCTGGTGCTCTGTGCTTTCTTTCGTTCAGAACAAGTGTTATTGGTTTCTGCACAAAAGCGATTCTGCGAAGCAATGTGAACACTTCTGCTTCCCAGGCACAGAGAAGGTGCTAGCAGGGAATTCTCTGCCTGCCTTTCCCCAGTGCTCTGCAAGCTCTCCAGGACAACATAAAATCTGGGGCTCTGTGCTTTCTTTCGTTCTGAACAAGTGTTACTGTTTTCTGCACAAAAGCGATTCTGCGAAGCAATGGGAACACTTCTGCTTCCCAGGCACATAGAAGGTGCTAGCAGGGAATTCTCTGCCTGCTTTTCCCCAGTGCTCTGCAAGCTCTCCATGACAACATAAAATCTGGGGCTCTGTGCTTTCTTTCGTTCTGAACAAGTGTTACTGTTTTCTGCACAAAAGCGATTCTGCGAAGCAATGGGAACAGGCACAGAGAAGGTGCTAGCAGGGAATTCTCTGCCTGCCTTTCCCCAGTGCTCTGCAAGCTCTCCAGGACAACATAAAATCTGGGGCTCTGTGCTTTCTTTCGTTCTGAACAAGTGTTACTGTTTTCTGCACAAAAGCGATTCTGCGAAGCAATGTGAAGACTTCTGCTTCCCAGGCACAGAGAAGGTGCTAGCAGGGAATTCTCTGCCTGCTTTTCCCCAGTGCTCTGCAAGCTCTCCAGGACAACATAAAATCTGGGGCTCTGTGCTTTCTTTCGTTCTGAACAAGTGTTACTGTTTTCTGCACAAAAGCGATTCTGCGAAGCAATGTGAACACTTCTGCTTCCCAGGCACAGAGAAGGTGCTAGCAGGGAATTCTCTGCTTGCTTTTCCCCAGTGCTCTGCAAGCTCTCCAGGACAACATAAAATCTGGGGCTCTGTGCTTTCTTTCGTTCTGAACAAGTGTTATTGTTTTCTGCACAAAAGCGATTCTGCGAAGCAATGTGAACACTTCTGTTTCCCAGGCACAGAGAAGGTGCTAGCAGGGAATTCTCTGCCTGCCTTTCCCCAGTGCTCTGCAAGCTCTCCAGGACAACATAGAATCTCGGGCTCTGTGCTTTCTTTTGTTCTGAACAAGTGTTAGTGTTTTCTGCACAAAAGCGATTCTGCGAAGCAATGTGAAGACTTCTGCTTCCCAGGCACAGAGAAGGTGCTAGCAGGGAATTCTCTGCCTGCCTTTCCCCAGTGCTCTGCAAGCTCTCCAGGACAACATAAAATCTGGGGCTCTGTGCTTTCTTTCGTCTGAACAAGTGTTACTGTTTTCTGCACAAAAGCGATTCTGCGAAGGAATGTGAACAGGCACAGAGAAGGTGCTAGCAGGGAATTCTCTGCCTGCCTTTCCCCAGTGCTCTGCAAGCTCTCCAGGACAACATAAAATATGGGGCTCTGTGCTTTCTTTCGTTCTGAACAAGTGTTACTGTTTTCTGCACAAAAGCGATTCTGCGAAGCAATGTGAACACTTCTGCTTCCCAGGCACAGAGAAGGTGCTAGCAGGGAATTCTCTGCCTGTTTTTCCCCAGTGCTCTGCAAGCTCTCCAGGACAACATAGAATCTCGGGCTCTGTGCTTTCTTTTGTTCTGAACAAGTGTTAGTGTTTTCTGCACAAAAGCGATTCTGCGAAGCAATGTGAAGACTTCTGCTTCCCAGGCACAGAGAAGGTGCTAGCAGGGAATTCTCTGCCTGCCTTTCCCCAGTGCTCTGCAAGCTCTCCAGGACAACATAAAATCTGGGGCTCTGTGCTTTCTTTCGTCTGAACAAGTGTTACTGTTTTCTGCACAAAAGCGATTCTGCGAAGGAATGTGAACAGGCACAGAGAAGGTGCTAGCAGGGAATTCTCTGCCTGCCTTTCCCCAGTGCTCTGCAAGCTCTCCAGGACAACATAAAATATGGGGCTCTGTGCTTTCTTTCGTTCTGAACAAGTGTTACTGTTTTCTGCACAAAAGCGATTCTGCGAAGCAATGTGAACACTTCTGTTTCCCAGGCACCGAGAACGTGCTAGCAGGGAATTCTCTGCCTGCTTTTCCCCAGTGCTCTGCAAGCTCTCCAGGACAACATAGAATCTGGGGCTCTGTGCTTTCTTTCGTTCTGAACAAGTGTTATTGTTTTCTGCACAAAAGCGATTCTGCGAAGCAATGTGAACACTTCTGCTTCCCAGGCACAGAGAAGGTGCTAGCAGGGAATTCTCTGCCTGTTTTTCCCCAGTGCTCTGCAAGCTCTCCAGGACAACAGCAAATCTGGGGCTCTGTGCTTTCTTTCGTTCTGAACAAGTGTTACTGTTTTCTGCACAAAAGCGATTCTGCGAAGCAATGTGAACAGGCACAGAGAAGGTGCTAGCAGGGAATTCTCTGCCTGCCTTTCCCCAGTGCTCTGCAAGCTCTCCAGGACAACAGCAAATCTGC
This sequence comes from Strix uralensis, assembly GCF_047716275.1. Taxonomy (NCBI): domain Eukaryota; kingdom Metazoa; phylum Chordata; class Aves; order Strigiformes; family Strigidae; genus Strix; species Strix uralensis. The sequence continues at coordinate 192,264 of NW_027436719.1, read as the reverse complement.
GGCTCTGTGCTTTCTTTCGTTCAGAACAAGTGTTACTGTTTTCTGCACAAAAGCGATTCTGCGAAGCAATGGGAACACTTCTCTTTCCCAGGCACAGGGAAGGTGCTAGCAGGGAATTCTCTGCTTGCTTTTCCCCAGTGCTCTGCAAGCTCTCCAGGACAACATAGAATCTGGGGCTCTGTGCTTTCTTTCCTTCTGAACAAGTGTTACTGTTTTCTGCACAAAAGCGATTCTGCCAAGCAATGTGAACACTTCGGCTTCCCAGGCACAGAGAAGGTGCTAGCAGGAAATTCTCTGCCTGCCTTTCCCCAGTGCTCTGCAAGCTCTCCAGGACAACATAAAATCTGGGGCTCTGTGCTTTCTTTCGTTCTGAACAAGTGTTACTGTTTTCTGCACAAAAGCGATTCTGCGAAGCAATGGGAACAGGCACAGAGAAGGTGCTAGCAGGGAATTCTCTGCCTGCCTTTCCCCAGTGCTCTGCAACCTCTCCAGGACAACATAAAATCTGGGGCTCTGTGCTTTCTTTCGTTCTGAACAAGTGTTACTGTTTTCTGCACAAAAGCGATTCTGCGAAGCAATGTGAACACTTCTGCTTCCCAGGCACAGAGAAGGTGCTAGCAGGGAATTCTCTGCTTGCTTTTCCCCAGTGCTCTGCAAGCTCTCCAGGACAACATAAAATCTGGGGCTCTGTGCTTTCTTTCGTTCTGAACAAGTGTTATTGTTTTCTGCACAAAAGCGATTCTGCGAAGCAATGTGAAGACTTCTGTTTCCCAGGCACAGAGAAGGTGCTAGCAGGGAATTCTCTGCCTGCCTTTCCCCAGTGCTCTGCAAGCTCTCCAGGACAACATAAAATCTGGGGCTCTGTGCTTTCTTTTGTTCTGAACAAGTGTTAGTGTTTTCTGCACAAAAGCGATTCTGCGAAGCAATGTGAAGACTTCTGCTTCCCAGGCACAGAGAAGGTGCTAGCAGGGAATTCTCTGCCTGCCTTTCCCCAGTGCTCTGCAAGCTCTCCAGGACAACATAAAATCTGGGGCTCTGTGCTTTCTTTCGTCTGAACAAGTGTTACTGTTTTCTGCACAAAAGCGATTCTGCGAAGGAATGTGAACAGGCACAGAGAAGGTGCTAGCAGGGAATTCTCTGCCTGCCTTTCCCCAGTGCTCTGCAAGCTCTCCAGGACAACATAAAATATGGGGCTCTGTGCTTTCTTTCGTTCTGAACAAGTGTTACTGTTTTCTGCACAAAAGCGATTCTGCGAAGCAATGTGAACACTTCTGTTTCCCAGGCACAGAGAAGGTGCTAGCAGGGAATTCTCTGCCTGCTTTTCCCCAGTGCTCTGCAAGCTCTCCAGGACAACATAAAATCTGGGGCTCTGTGCTTTCTTTCGTTCTGAACAAGTGTTAGTGTTTTCTGCACAAAAGCGATTCTGCGAAGCAATGGGAACACTTCTGCTTCCCAGGCACAGAGAAGGTGCTAGCAGGGAATTCTCTGCCTGTTTTTCCCCAGTGCTCTGCAAGCTCTCCAGGACAACAGCAAATCTGGGGCTCTGTGCTTTCTTTCGTTCTGAACAAGTGTTACTGTTTTCTGCACAAAAGCGATTCTGCGAAGCAATGTGAACACTTCTGCTTCCCAGGCACATAGAAGGTGCTAGCAGGGAATTCTCTGCCTGCCTTTCCCCAGTGCTCTGCAAGCTCTCCAGGACAACATAGAATCTGGGGCTCTGTGCTTTCTTTTGTTCTGAACAAGTGTTAGTGTTTTCTGCACAAAAGCGATTCTGCGAAGCAATGTGAACACTTCTGTTTCCCAGGCACAGAGAAGGTGCTAGCAGGGAATTCTCTGCCTGCCTTTCCCCAGTGCTCTGCAAGCTCTCCAGGACAACATAAAATCTGGGGCTCTGTGCTTTCTTTCGTTCTGAACAAGTGTTACTGTTTTCTGCACAAAAGCGATTCTGCGAAGCAATGGGAACACTTCTCTTTCCCAGGCACAGGGAAGGTGCTAGCAGGGAATTCTCTGCTTGCTTTTCCCCAGTGCTCTGCAAGCTCTCCAGGACAACATAGAATCTGGGGCTCTGTGCTTTCTTTCCTTCTGAACAAGTGTTACTGTTTTCTGCACAAAAGCGATTCTGCCAAGCAATGTGAACACTTCTGCTTCCCAGGCACAGAGAAGGTGCTAGCAGGGAATTCTCTGCCTGCTTTTCCCCAGTGCTCTGTAAGCTCTCCAGGACAACATAAAATCTGGGGCTCTGTGCTTTCTTTCCTTCTGAACAAGTGTTACTGTTTTCTGCACAAAAGCGATTCTGCGAAGTAATGTGAACAGGCACAGAGAAGGTGCTAGCAGGGAATTCTCTGCTTGCTTTTCCCCAGTGCTCTGCAAGTTCTCGAGGACAACATAAAATCTGGGGCTCTGTGCTTTCTTTCGTTCTGAACAAGTGTTACTGTTTTCTGCACAAAAGCGATTCTGCGAAGCAATGTGAACAGGCACAGAGAAGGTGCTAGCAGGGAATTCTCTGCCTGCCTTTCCCCAGTGCTCTGCAAGCTCTCCAGCACAACATAAAATCTGGGGCTCTGTGCTTTCTTTCGTTCTGAACAAGTGTTACTGTTTTCTGCACAAAAGCGATTCTGCGAAGCAATGGGAACACTTCTGCTTCCCAGGCACAGAGAAGGTGCTAGCAGGGAATTCTCTGCCTGCTTTTCCCCAGTGCTCTGCAAGCTCTCCAGGACAACATAAAATCTGGGGCTCTGTGCTTTCTTTCGTTCTGAACAAGTGTTACTGTTTTCTGCACAAAAGCGATTCTGCGAAGCAATGTGAACACTTCTGCTTCCCAGGCACAGAGAAGGTGCTAGCAGGGAATTCTCTGCTTGCTTTTCCCCAGTGCTCTGCAAGCTCTCCAGGACAACATAAAATCTGGGGCTCTGTGCTTTCTTTCGTTCTGAACAAGTGTTATTGTTTTCTGCACAAAAGCGATTCTGCGAAGCAATGTGAACACTTCTGTTTCCCAGGCACAGAGAAGGTGCTAGCAGGGAATTCTCTGCCTGCCTTTCCCCAGTGCTCTGCAAGCTCTCCAGCACAACATAAAATCTGGGGCTCTGTGCTTTCTTTCGTTCTGAACAAGTGTTACTGTTTTCTGCACAAAAGCGATTCTGCGAAGCAATGGGAACAGGCACAGAGAAGGTGCTAGCAGGGAATTCTCTGCCTGCCTTTCCCCAGTGCTCTGCAAGCTCTCCAGGACAACATAAAATCTGGGGCTCTGTGCTTTCTTTCGTTCTGAACAAGTGTTACTGTTTTCTGCACAAAAGCGATTCTGCGAAGCAATGGGAACACTTCTGCTTCCCAGGCACAGAGAAGGTGCTAGCAGGGAATTCTCTGCCTGCTTTTCCCCAGTGCTCTGCAAGCTCTCCAGGACAACATAAAATCTGGGGCTCTGTGCTTTCTTTCGTTCTGAACAAGTGTTACTGTTTTCTGCACAAAAGCGATTCTGCGAAGCAATGTGAACACTTCTGCTTCCCAGGCACAGAGAAGGTGCTAGCAGGGAATTCTCTGCTTGCTTTTCCCCAGTGCTCTGCAAGCTCTCCAGGACAACATAAAATCTGGGGCTCTGTGCTTTCTTTCGTTCTGAACAAGTGTTATTGTTTTCTGCACAAAAGCGATTCTGCGAAGCAATGTGAAGACTTCTGTTTCCCAGGCACAGAGAAGGTGCTAGCAGGGAATTCTCTGCCTGCCTTTCCCCAGTGCTCTGCAAGCTCTCCAGGACAACATAAAATCTGGGGCTCTGTGCTTTCTTTTGTTCTGAACAAGTGTTAGTGTTTTCTGCACAAAAGCGATTCTGCGAAGCAATGTGAAGACTTCTGCTTCCCAGGCACAGAGAAGGTGCTAGCAGGGAATTCTCTGCCTGCCTTTCCCCAGTGCTCTGCAAGCTCTCCAGGACAACATAAAATCTGGGGCTCTGTGCTTTCTTTCGTCTGAACAAGTGTTACTGTTTTCTGCACAAAAGCGATTCTGCGAAGGAATGTGAACAGGCACAGAGAAGGTGCTAGCAGGGAATTCTCTGCCTGCCTTTCCCCAGTGCTCTGCAAGCTCTCCAGGACAACATAAAATCTGGGGCTCTGTGCTTTCTTTCGTTCTGAACAAGTGTTACTGTTTTCTGCACAAAAGCGATTCTGCGAAGCAATGTGAACACTTCTGTTTCCCAGGCACATAGAAGGTGCTAGCAGGGAATTCTCTGCCTGCCTTTCCCCAGTGCTCTGCAAGCTCTCCAGGACAACATAGAATCTGGGGCTCTGTGCTTTCTTTTGTTCTGAACAAGTGTTAGTGTTTTCTGCACAAAAGCGATTCTGCGAAGCAATGTGAACACTTCTGTTTCCCAGGCACAGAGAAGGTGCTAGCAGGGAATTCTCTGCCTGCCTTTCCCCAGTGCTCTGCAAGCTCTCCAGGACAACATAAAATCTGGGGCTCTGTGCTTTCTTTCGTTCTGAACAAGTGTTACTGTTTTCTGCACAAAAGCGATTCTGCGAAGCAATGGGAACACTTCTCTTTCCCAGGCACAGGGAAGGTGCTAGCAGGGAATTCTCTGCTTGCTTTTCCCCAGTGCTCTGCAAGCTCTCCAGGACAACATAGAATCTGGGGCTCTGTGCTTTCTTTCCTTCTGGACAAGTGTTACTGTTTTCTGCACAAAAGCGATTCTGCCAAGCAATGTGAACACTTCTGCTTCCCAGGCACAGAGAAGGTGCTAGCAGGAAATTCTCTGCCTGCCTTTCCCCAGTGCTCTGCAAGCTCTCCAGGACAACATAAAATCTGGGGCTCTGTGCTTTCTTTCGTTCTGAACAAGTGTTACTGTTTTCTGCACAAAAGCGATTCTGCGAAGCAATGGGAACACTTCTGTTTCCCAGGCACAGAGAAGGTGCTAGCAGGGAATTCTCTGCCTGCTTTTCCCCAGTGCTCTGTAAGCTCTCCAGGACAACATAAAATCTGGGGCTCTGTGCTTTCTTTCCTTCTGAACAAGTGTTACTGTTTTCTGCACAAAAGCGATTCTGCCAAGCAATGTGAAGACTTCTGCTTCCCAGGCACAGAGAAGGTGCTAGCAGGGAATTCTCTGCCTGCCTTTCCCCAGTGCTCTGCAAGCTCTCCAGGACAACATAAAATCTGGTGCTCTGTGCTTTCTTTCGTTCTGAACAAGTGTTATTGGTTTCTGCACAAAAGCGATTCTGCGAAGCAATGGAAACACTTCTGCTTCCCAGGCACAGAGAAGGTGCTAGCAGGGAATTCTCTGCCTGCCTTTCCCCAGTGCTCTGCAAGCTCTCCAGGACAACATAAAATCTGGGGCTCTGTGCTTTCTTTCGTCTGAACAAGTGTTACTGTTTTCTGCACAAAAGCGATTCTGCGAAGTAATGTGAACAGGCACAGAGAAGGTGCTAGCAGGGAATTCTCTGCTTGCTTTTCCCCAGTGCTCTGCAAGCTCTCCAGGACAACATAAAATCTGGGGCTCTGTGCTTTCTTTCGTTCTGAACAAGTGTTACTGTTTTCTGCACAAAAGCGATTCTGCGAAGCAATGTGAACACTTCTGTTTCCCAGGCACAGAGAAGGTGCTAGCAGGGAATTCTCTGCCTGCTTTTCCCCAGTGCTCTGCAAGCTCTCCAGGACAACAGCAGATCTGGGGCTCTGTGCTTTCTTTCGTTCTGAACAAGTGTTACTGTTTTCTGCACAAAAGCGATTCTGCGAAGCAATGTGAACAGGCACAGAGGAGGTGCTAGCAGGAAATTCTCTGCCTGCCTTTCCACAGTGCTCTGCAAGCTCTCCAGGACAACATAAAATCTGGGGCTCTGTGCTTTCTTTCGTTCTGAACAAGTGTTACTGTTTTCTGCACAAAAGCGATTCTGCGAAGCAATGGGAACACTTCTGTTTCCCAGGCACAGAGAAGGTGCTAGCAGGAAATTCTCTGCCTGCCTTTCCCCAGTGCTCTGCAAGATCTCCAGGACAACATAGAATCTCGGGCTCTGTGCTTTCTTTTCTTCTGAACAAGTGTTAGTGTTTTCTGCACAAAAGCGATTCTGCGAAGCAATGTGAACACTTCTGCTTCCCAGGCACAGAGAAGGTGCTAGCAGGGAATTCTCTGCCTGCCTTTCCCCAGTGCTCTGCAAGCTCTCCAGGACAACATAACATCTGGGGCTCTGTGCTTTCTTTCGTTCTGAACAAGTGTTACTGTTTTCTGCACAAAAGCGATTCTGCAAAGCAATGTGAACAGGCACAGAGAAGGTGCTAGCAGGGAATTCTCTGCCTGCCTTTCCCCAGTGCTCTGCAAGCTCTCCAGGACAACATAAAATCTGGGGCTCTGTGCTTTCTTTCGTTCTGAACAAGTGTTACTGTTTTCTGCACAAAAGCGATTCTGCGAAGCAATGTGAAGACTTCTGCTTCCCAGGCACAGAGAAGGTGCTAGCAGGGAATTCTCTGCCTGCCTTTCCCCAGTGCTCTGCAAGCTCTCCAGGACAACATAAAATCTGGGGCTCTGTGCTTTCTTTCGTTCTGAACAAGTGTTACTGTTTTCTGCACAAAAGCGATTCTGCGAAGCACTGTGAACACTTCTGCTTCCCAGGCACAGAGAAGGTGCTAGCAGGGAATTCTCTGCCTGCGTTTCCCCAGTGCTCTGCAAGCTCTCCAGGACAACATAAAATCTGGGGCTCTGTGCTTTCTTCCGTTCTGAACAAGTGTTACTGTTTTCTGCACAAAAGCGATTCTGCGAAGCAATGTGAACAGGCACAGAGAAGGTGCTAGCAGGGAATTCTCTGCCTGCCTTTCCCCAGTGCTCTGCAAGCTCTCCAGGACAACATAAAATCTGGGGCTCTGTGCTTTCTTTCGTTCTGAACAAGTGTTACTGTTTTCTGCACAAAAGCGATTCTGCGAAGCAATGGGAACACTTCTGTTTCCCAGGCACAGAGAAGGTGCTAGCAGGGAATTCTCTGCCTGCTTTTCCCCAGTGCTCTGCAAGCTCTCCAGGACAACATAAAATCTGGGGCTCTGTGCTTTCTTTCGTTCTGAACAAGTGTTACTGTTTTCTGCACAAAAGCGATTCTGCGAAGCAATGTGAACACTTCTGCTTCCCAGGCACAGAGAAGGTGCTAGCAGGGAATTCTCTGCTTGCTTTTCCCCAGTGCTCTGCAAGCTCTCCAGGACAACATAAAATCTGGGGCTCTGTGCTTTCTTTCGTTCTGAACAAGTGTTATTGTTTTCTGCACAAAAGCGATTCTGCGAAGCAATGTGAACACTTCTGTTTCCCAGGCACAGAGAAGGTGCTAGCAGGGAATTCTCTGCCTGCCTTTCCCCAGTGCTCTGCAAGCTCTCCAGGACAACATAAAATCTGGTGCTCTGTGCTTTCTTTCGTTCTGAACAAGTGTTATTGGTTTCTGCACAAAAGCGATTCTGCGAAGCAATGTGAACACTTCTGCTTCCCAGGCACAGAGAAGGTGCTAGCAGGGAATTCTCTGCCTGCCTTTCCCCAGTGCTCTGCAAGCTCTCCAGGACAACATAAAATCTGGGGCTCTGTGCTTTCTTTCGTCTGAACAAGTGTTACTGTTTTCTGCACAAAAGCGATTCTGCGAAGGAATGTGAACAGGCACAGAGAAGGTGCTAGCAGGGAATTCTCTGCCTGCCTTTCCCCAGTGCTCTGCAAGCTCTCCAGGACAACATAAAATCTGGGGCTCTGTGCTTTCTTTCGTTCTGAACAAGTGTTACTGTTTTCTGCACAAAAGCGATTCTGCGAAGCAATGTGAACACTTCTGTTTCCCAGGCACAGAGAAGGTGCTAGCAGGGAATTCTCTGCCTGCTTTTCCCCAGTACTCTGCAAGCTCTCCAGCACAACATAAAATATGGGGCTCTGTGCTTTCTTTCCTTCTGAACAAGTGTACTGTTTTCTGCACAAAAGCGATACTGCTAAGAAATCTGAACACTTCTGTTTCCCAGGCACAGAGAAGGTGCTAGCAGGGAATTCTCTGCCTGCTTTTCCCCAGTGCTCTGCAAGCTCTCCAGGACAACAGCAAATCTGGGGCTCTGTGCTTTCTTTCGTTCTGAACAAGTGTTACTGTTTTCTGCACAAAAGCGATTCTGCGAAGCAATGTGAAGACTTCTGCTTCCCAGGCACAGAGAAGGTGCTAGCAGGGAATTCTCTGCTTGCTTTTCCCCAGTGCTCTGCAAGTTCTCGAGGACAACATAAAATCTGGGGCTCTGTGCTTTCTTTCGTTCTGAACAAGTGTTACTGTTTTCTGCACAAAAGCGATTCTGCGAAGCAATGTGAACACTTCTGTTTCCCAGGCACAGAGAAGGTGCTAGCAGGGAATTCTCTGCCTGCTTTTCCCCAGTGCTCTGCAAGCTCTCCAGGACAACATAGAATCTCGGGCTCTGTGCTTTCTTTTGTTCTGAACAAGTGTTAGTGTTTTCTGCACAAAAGCGATTCTGCGAAGCAATGTGAACACTTCTGCTTCCCAGGCACAGAGAAGGTGCTAGCAGGGAATTCTCTGCCTGCCTTTCCCCAGTGCTCTGCAAGCTCTCCAGGACAACATAAAATCTGGGGCTCTGTGCTTTCTTTCGTCTGAACAAGTGTTACTGTTTTCTGCACAAAAGCGATTCTGCGAAGCAATGTGAACAGGCACAGAGAAGGTGCTAGCAGGGAATTCTCTGCCTGCCTTTCCCCAGTGCTCTGCAAGCTCTCCAGGACAACATAAAATCTGGGGCTCTGTGCTTTCTTTCGTTCTGAACAAGTGTTACTGTTTTCTGCACAAAAGCGATTCTGCGAAGCAATGTGAAGACTTCTGCTTCCCAGGCACAGAGAAGGTGCTAGCAGGGGATTCTCTGCCTGCCTTTCCCCAGTGCTCTGCAAGCTCTCCAGGACAACATAAAATCTGGGGCTCTGTGCTTTCTTTCGTTCTGAACAAGTGTTACAGTTTTCTGCACAAAAGCGATTCTGCGAAGCAATGTGAACACTTCTGTTTCCCAGGCACCGAGAACGTGCTAGCAGGGAATTCTCTGCCTGCTTTTCCCCAGTGCTCTGCAAGCTCTCCAGGACAACATAAAATCTGGGGCTCTGTGCTTTCTTTCGTTCTGAACAAGTGTTACTGTTTTCTGCACAAAAGCGATTCTGCGAAGCAATGTGAACACTTCTGCTTCCCAGGCACAGAGAAGGTGCTAGCAGGGAATTCTCTGCCTGCCTTTCCCCAGTGCTCTGCAAGCTCTCCAGGACAACAGCAAATCTGGGGCTCTGTGCTTTCTTTCGTTCTGAACAAGTGTTACTGTTTTCTGCACAAAAGCGATTCTGCGAAGCAATGTGAACACTTCTGCTTCCCAGGCACATAGAAGGTGCTAGCAGGGAATTCTCTGCCTGCCTTTCCCCAGTGCTCTGCAAGCTCTCCAGGACAACATAGAATCTGGGGCTCTGTGCTTTCTTTTGTTCTGAACAAGTGTTAGTGTTTTCTGCACAAAAGCGATTCTGCGAAGCAATGTGAACACTTCTGTTTCCCAGGCACAGAGAAGGTGCTAGCAGGGAATTCTCTGCCTGCTTTTCCCCAGTGCTCTGCAAGCTCTCCAGGACAACATAAAATCTGGGGCTCTGTGCTTTCTTTCGTTCTGAACAAGTGTTACTGTTTTCTGCACAAAAGCGATTCTGCGAAGCAATGTGAACAGGCACAGAGAAGGTGCTAGCAGGGAATTCTCTGCCTGCCTTTCCCCAGTGCTCTGCAAGCTCTCCAGGACAACATAAAATCTGGGGCTCTGTGCTTTCTTTCGTTCTGAACAAGTGTTACTGTTTTCTGCACAAAAGCGATTCTGCGAAGCAATGGGAACACTTCTGTTTCCCAGGCACAGAGAAGGTGCTAGCAGGGAATTCTCTGCCTGCTTTTCCCCAGTGCTCTGCAAGCTCTCCAGGACAACATAAAATCTGGGGCTCTGTGCTTTCTTTCGTTCTGAACAAGTGTTACTGTTTTCTGCACAAAAGCGATTCTGCGAAGCAATGTGAACACTTCTGCTTCCCAGGCACAGAGAAGGTGCTAGCAGGGAATTCTCTGCTTGCTTTTCCCCAGTGCTCTGCAAGCTCTCCAGGACAACATAAAATCTGGGGCTCTGTGCTTTCTTTCGTTCTGAACAAGTGTTATTGTTTTCTGCACAAAACCAATTCTGCGAAGCAATGTGAAGACTTCTGTTTCCCAGGCACAGAGAAGGTGCTAGCAGGGAATTCTCTGCCTGCCTTTCCCCAGTGCTCTGCAAGCTCTCCAGGACAACATAAAATCTGGGGCTCTGTGCTTTCTTTTGTTCTGAACAAGTGTTAGTGTTTTCTGCACAAAAGCGATTCTGCCAAGCAATGGGAACACTTCTGCTTCCCAGGCACCGAGAACGTGCTAGCAGGGAATTCTCTGCCTGCCTTTCCCCAGTGCTCTGCAAGCTCTCCAGGACAACATAAAATCTGGGGCTCTGTGCTTTCTTTCGTTCTGAACAAGTGTTACTGTTTTCTGCACAAAAGCGATTCTGCGAAGCAATGTGAACACTTCTGTTTCCCAGGCACCGAGAACGTGCTAGCAGGGAATTCTCTGCCTGCCTTTCCCCAGTGCTCTGCAAGCTCTCCAGGACAACATAAAATCTGGGGCTCTGTGCTTTCTTTCGTTCTGAACAAGTGTTACTGTTTTCTGCACAAAAGCGATTCTGCGAAGCAATGTGAACACTTCTGCTTCCCAGGCACAGAGAAGGTGCTAGCAGGGAATTCTCTGCCTGCCTTTCCCCAGTGCTCTGCAAGCTCTCCAGGACAACAGCAAATCTGGGGCTCTGTGCTTTCTTTCGTTCTGAACAAGTGTTACTGTTTTCTGCACAAAAGCGATTCTGCGAAGCAATGTGAACACTTCTGCTTCCCAGGCACATAGAAGGTGCTAGCAGGGAATTCTCTGCCTGCCTTTCCCCAGTGCTCTGCAAGCTCTCCAGCACAACATAAAATCTGGGGCTCTGTGTTTTCTTTCGTTCTGAACAAGTGTTACTGTTTTCTGCACAAAAGCGATTCTGCGAAGGAATGTGAACACTTCTGCTTCCCAGGCACAGAGAAGGTGCTAGCAGGGAATTCTCTGCCTGCTTTTCCCCAGTGCTCTGCAAGCTCTCCAGGACAACAGCAGATCTGGGGCTCTGTGCTTTCTTTCGTTCTGAACAAGTGTTACTGTTTTCTGCACAAAAGCGATTCTGCGAAGCAATGTGAACAGGCACAGAGAAGGTGCTAGCAGGGAATTCTCTGCCTGCCTTTCCCCAGTGCTCTGCAAGCTCTCCAGGACAACATAAAATCTGGGGCTCTGTGCTTTCTTTCGTTCTGAACAAGTGTTACTGTTTTCTGCACAAAAGCGATTCTGCGAAGCAATGGGAACACTTCTGTTTCCCAGGCACAGAGAAGGTGCTAGCAGGAAATTCTCTGCCTGCCTTTCCCCAGTGCTCTGCAAGATCTCCAGGACAACATAGAATCTCGGGCTCTGTGCTTTCTTTTGTTCTGAACAAGTGTTAGTGTTTTCTGCACAAAAGCGATTCTGCGAAGCAATGTGAACACTTCTGCTTCCCAGGCACAGAGAAGGTGCTAGCAGGGAATTCTCTGCCTGCCTTTCCCCAGTGCTCTGCAAGCTCTCCAGGACAACATAAAATCTGGGGCTCTGTGCTTTCTTTCGTTCTGAACAAGTGTTACTGTTTTCTGCACAAAAGCGATTCTGCGAAGCAATGTGAACAGGCACAGAGAAGGTGCTAGCAGGGAATTCTCTGCCTGCCTTTCCCCAGTGCTCTGCAAGCTCTCCAGGACAACATAAAATCTGGGGCTCTGTGCTTTCTTTCGTTCTGAACAAGTGTTACTGTTTTCTGCACAAAAGCGATTCTGCAAAGCAATGTGAAGACTTCTGCTTCCCAGGCACAGAGAAGGTGCTAGCAGGGAATTCTCTGCCTGCCTTTCCCCAGTGCTCTGCAAGCTCTCCAGGACAACATAAAATCTGGGGCTCTGTGCTTTCTTTCGTTCTGAACAAGTGTTACTGTTTTCTGCACAAAAGCGATTCTGCGAAGCAATGGGAACACTTCTGCTTCCCAGGCACATAGAAGGTGCTAGCAGGGAATTCTCTGCCTGCCTTTCCCCAGTGCTCTGCAAGCTCTCCAGGACAACATAAAATCTGGGGCTCTGTGCTTTCTTTCGTTCTGAACAAGTGTTACTGTTTTCTGCACAAAAGCGATTCTGCGAAGCAATGGGAACAGGCACAGAGAAGGTGCTAGCAGGGAATTCTCTGCCTGCCTTTCCCCAGTGCTCTGCAAGCTCTCCAGGACAACATAAAATCTGGGGCTCTGTGCTTTCTTTCGTTCTGAACAAGTGTTACTGTTTTCTGCACAAAAGCGATTCTGCGAAGCAATGGGAACACTTCTGCTTCCCAGGCACATAGAAGGTGCTAGCAGGGAATTCTCTGCCTGCTTTTCCCCAGTGCTCTGCAAGCTCTCCATGACAACATAAAATCTGGGGCTCTGTGCTTTCTTTCGTTCTGAACAAGTGTTACTGTTTTCTGCACAAAAGCGATTCTGCGAAGCAATGGGAACAGGCACAGAGAAGGTGCTAGCAGGGAATTCTCTGCCTGCCTTTCCCCAGTGCTCTGCAAGCTCTCCAGGGCAACATAAAATCTGGGGCTCTGTGCTTTCTTTCGTTCTGAACAAGTGTTACTGTTTTCTGCACAAAAGCGATTCTGCGAAGCAATGTGAAGACTTCTGCTTCCCAGGCACAGAGAAGGTGCTAGCAGGGAATTCTCTGCCTGCTTTTCCCCAGTGCTCTGCAAGCTCTCCAGGACAACATAAAATCTGGGGCTCTGTGCTTTCTTTCGTTCTGAACAAGTGTTACTGTTTTCTGCACAAAAGCGATTCTGCGAAGCAATGTGAACACTTCTGCTTCCCAGGCACAGAGAAGGTGCTAGCAGGGAATTCTCTGCTTGCTTTTCCCCAGTGCTCTGCAAGCTCTCCAGGACAACATAAAATCTGGGGCTCTGTGCTTTCTTTCGTTCTGAACAAGTGTTATTGTTTTCTGCACAAAAGCGATTCTGCGAAGCAATGTGAACACTTCTGTTTCCCAGGCACAGAGAAGGTGCTAGCAGGGAATTCTCTGCCTGCCTTTCCCCAGTGCTCTGCAAGCTCTCCAGGACAACATAGAATCTCGGGCTCTGTGCTTTCTTTTGTTCTGAACAAGTGTTAGTGTTTTCTGCACAAAAGCGATTCTGCGAAGCAATGTGAAGACTTCTGCTTCCCAGGCACAGAGAAGGTGCTAGCAGGGAATTCTCTGCCTGCCTTTCCCCAGTGCTCTGCAAGCTCTCCAGGACAACATAAAATCTGGGGCTCTGTGCTTTCTTTCGTCTGAACAAGTGTTACTGTTTTCTGCACAAAAGCGATTCTGCGAAGGAATGTGAACAGGCACAGAGAAGGTGCTAGCAGGGAATTCTCTGCCTGCCTTTCCCCAGTGCTCTGCAAGCTCTCCAGGACAACATAAAATATGGGGCTCTGTGCTTTCTTTCGTTCTGAACAAGTGTTACTGTTTTCTGCACAAAAGCGATTCTGCGAAGCAATGTGAACACTTCTGTTTCCCAGGCACCGAGAACGTGCTAGCAGGGAATTCTCTGCCTGCTTTTCCCCAGTGCTCTGCAAGCTCTCCAGGACAACATAGAATCTGGGGCTCTGTGCTTTCTTTCGTTCTGAACAAGTGTTATTGTTTTCTGCACAAAAGCGATTCTGCGAAGCAATGTGAACACTTCTGCTTCCCAGGCACCGAGAACGTGCTAGCAGGGAATTCTCTGCCTGTTTTTCCCCAGTGCTCTGCAAGCTCTCCAGGACAACAGCAAATCTGGGGCTCTGTGCTTTCTTTCGTTCTGAACAAGTGTTACTGTTTTCTGCACAAAAGCGATTCTGCGAAGCAATGTGAACAGGCACAGAGAAGGTGCTAGCAGGGAATTCTCTGCCTGCCTTTCCCCAGTGCTCTGCAAGCTCTCCAGGACAACAGCAAATCTGCGGCTCTGTGCTTTCTTTCGTTCAGAACAAGTGTTACTGTTTTCTGCACAAAAGCGATTCTGCGAAGCAATGGGAACACTTCTCTTTCCCAGGCACAGGGAAGGTGCTAGCAGGGAATTCTCTGCTTGCTTTTCCCCAGTGCTCTGCAAGCTCTCCAGGACAACATAGAATCTGGGGCTCTGTGCTTTCTTTCCTTCTGAACAAGTGTTACTGTTTTCTGCACAAAAGCGATTCTGCCAAGCAATGTGAACACTTCGGCTTCCCAGGCACAGAGAAGGTGCTAGCAGGAAATTCTCTGCCTGCCTTTCCCCAGTGCTCTGCAAGCTCTCCAGGACAACATAAAATCTGGGGCTCTGTGCTTTCTTTCGTTCTGAACAAGTGTTACTGTTTTCTGCACAAAAGCGATTCTGCGAAGCAATGGGAACAGGCACAGAGAAGGTGCTAGCAGGGAATTCTCTGCCTGCCTTTCCCCAGTGCTCTGCAACCTCTCCAGGACAACATAAAATCTGGTGCTCTGTGCTTTCTTTCGTTCAGAACAAGTGTTATTGGTTTCTGCACAAAAGCGATTCTGCGAAGCAATGTGAACACTTCTGCTTCCCAGGCACAGAGAAGGTGCTAGCAGGGAATTCTCTGCCTGCCTTTCCCCAGTGCTCTGCAAGCTCTCCAGGACAACATAAAATCTGGGGCTCTGTGCTTTCTTTCGTTCTGAACAAGTGTTACTGTTTTCTGCACAAAAGCGATTCTGCGAAGCAATGGGAACACTTCTGCTTCCCAGGCACATAGAAGGTGCTAGCAGGGAATTCTCTGCCTGCTTTTCCCCAGTGCTCTGCAAGCTCTCCATGACAACATAAAATCTGGGGCTCTGTGCTTTCTTTCGTTCTGAACAAGTGTTACTGTTTTCTGCACAAAAGCGATTCTGCGAAGCAATGGGAACAGGCACAGAGAAGGTGCTAGCAGGGAATTCTCTGCCTGCCTTTCCCCAGTGCTCTGCAAGCTCTCCAGGACAACATAAAATCTGGGGCTCTGTGCTTTCTTTCGTTCTGAACAAGTGTTACTGTTTTCTGCACAAAAGCGATTCTGCGAAGCAATGTGAAGACTTCTGCTTCCCAGGCACAGAGAAGGTGCTAGCAGGGAATTCTCTGCCTGCTTTTCCCCAGTGCTCTGCAAGCTCTCCAGGACAACATAAAATCTGGGGCTCTGTGCTTTCTTTCGTTCTGAACAAGTGTTACTGTTTTCTGCACAAAAGCGATTCTGCGAAGCAATGTGAACACTTCTGCTTCCCAGGCACAGAGAAGGTGCTAGCAGGGAATTCTCTGCTTGCTTTTCCCCAGTGCTCTGCAAGCTCTCCAGGACAACATAAAATCTGGGGCTCTGTGCTTTCTTTCGTTCTGAACAAGTGTTATTGTTTTCTGCACAAAAGCGATTCTGCGAAGCAATGTGAACACTTCTGTTTCCCAGGCACAGAGAAGGTGCTAGCAGGGAATTCTCTGCCTGCCTTTCCCCAGTGCTCTGCAAGCTCTCCAGGACAACATAGAATCTCGGGCTCTGTGCTTTCTTTTGTTCTGAACAAGTGTTAGTGTTTTCTGCACAAAAGCGATTCTGCGAAGCAATGTGAAGACTTCTGTTTCCCAGGCACAGAGAAGGTGCTAGCAGGGAATTCTCTGCCTGCCTTTCCCCAGTGCTCTGCAAGCTCTCCAGGACAACATAAAATCTGGGGCTCTGTGCTTTCTTTCGTTCTGAACAAGTGTTACTGTTTTCTGCACAAAAGCGATTCTGCGAAGCAATGGGAACACTTCTCTTTCCCAGGCACAGGGAAGGTGCTAGCAGGGAATTCTCTGCTTGCTTTTCCCCAGTGCTCTGCAAGCTCTCCAGGACAACATAGAATCTGGGGCTCTGTGCTTTCTTTCCTTCTGAACAAGTGTTACTGTTTTCTGCACAAAAGCGATTCTGCCAAGCAATGTGAACACTTCTGCTTCCCAGGCACAGAGAAGGTGCTAGCAGGAAATTCTCTGCCTGCCTTTCCCCAGTGCTCTGCAAGCTCTCCAGGACAACATAAAATCTGGGGCTCTGTGCTTTCTTTCGTTCTGAACAAGTGTTACTGTTTTCTGCACAAAAGCGATTCTGCGAAGCAATGGGAACACTTCTGTTTCCCAGGCACAGAGAAGGTGCTAGCAGGGAATTCTCTGCCTGCTTTTCCCCAGTGCTCTGTAAGCTCTCCAGGACAACATAAAATCTGGGGCTCTGTGCTTTCTTTCCTTCTGAACAAGTGTTACAGTTTTCTGCACAAAAGCGATTCTGCGAAGCAATGTGAAGACTTCTGCTTCCCAGGCACAGAGAAGGTGCTAGCAGGGAATTCTCTGCCTGCTTTTCCCCAGTGCTCTGTAAGCTCTCCAGGACAACATAAAATCTGGGGCTCTGTGCTTTCTTTCCTTCTGAACAAGTGTTACTGTTTTCTGCACAAAAGCGATTCTGCGAAGTAATGTGAACAGGCACAGAGAAGGTGCTAGCAGGGAATTCTCTGCTTGCTTTTCCCCAGTGCTCTGCAAGTTCTCGAGGACAACATAAAATCTGGGGCTCTGTGCTTTCTTTCGTTCTGAACAAGTGTTACTGTTTTCTGCACAAAAGCGATTCTGCGAAGCAATGTGAACAGGCACAGAGAAGGTGCTAGCAGGGAATTCTCTGCCTGCCTTTCCCCAGTGCTCTGCAAGCTCTCCAGCACAACATAAAATCTGGGGCTCTGTGCTTTCTTTCGTTCTGAACAAGTGTTACTGTTTTCTGCACAAAAGCGATTCTGCGAAGCAATGGGAACACTTCTGCTTCCCAGGCACAGAGAAGGTGCTAGCAGGGAATTCTCTGCCTGCTTTTCCCCAGTGCTCTGCAAGCTCTCCAGGACAACATAAAATCTGGGGCTCTGTGCTTTCTTTCGTTCTGAACAAGTGTTACTGTTTTCTGCACAAAAGCGATTCTGCGAAGCAATGTGAACACTTCTGCTTCCCAGGCACAGAGAAGGTGCTAGCAGGGAATTCTCTGCTTGCTTTTCCCCAGTGCTCTGCAAGCTCTCCAGGACAACATAAAATCTGGGGCTCTGTGCTTTCTTTCGTTCTGAACAAGTGTTATTGTTTTCTGCACAAAAGCGATTCTGCGAAGCAATGTGAAGACTTCTGTTTCCCAGGCACAGAGAAGGTGCTAGCAGGGAATTCTCTGCCTGCCTTTCCCCAGTGCTCTGCAAGCTCTCCAGCACAACATAAAATCTGGGGCTCTGTGCTTTCTTTCGTTCTGAACAAGTGTTACTGTTTTCTGCACAAAAGCGATTCTGCGAAGCAATGGGAACAGGCACAGAGAAGGTGCTAGCAGGGAATTCTCTGCCTGCCTTTCCCCAGTGCTCTGCAAGCTCTCCAGGACAACATAAAATCTGGGGCTCTGTGCTTTCTTTCGTTCTGAACAAGTGTTACTGTTTTCTGCACAAAAGCGATTCTGCGAAGCAATGGGAACACTTCTGCTTCCCAGGCACAGAGAAGGTGCTAGCAGGGAATTCTCTGCCTGCTTTTCCCCAGTGCTCTGCAAGCTCTCCAGGACAACATAAAATCTGGGGCTCTGTGCTTTCTTTCGTTCTGAACAAGTGTTACTGTTTTCTGCACAAAAGCGATTCTGCGAAGCAATGTGAACACTTCTGCTTCCCAGGCACAGAGAAGGTGCTAGCAGGGAATTCTCTGCTTGCTTTTCCCCAGTGCTCTGCAAGCTCTCCAGGACAACATAAAATCTGGGGCTCTGTGCTTTCTTTCGTTCTGAACAAGTGTTATTGTTTTCTGCACAAAAGCGATTCTGCGAAGCAATGTGAAGACTTCTGTTTCCCAGGCACAGAGAAGGTGCTAGCAGGGAATTCTCTGCCTGCCTTTCCCCAGTGCTCTGCAAGCTCTCCAGGACAACATAAAATCTGGGGCTCTGTGCTTTCTTTTGTTCTGAACAAGTGTTAGTGTTTTCTGCACAAAAGCGATTCTGCGAAGCAATGTGAAGACTTCTGCTTCCCAGGCACAGAGAAGGTGCTAGCAGGGAATTCTCTGCCTGCCTTTCCCCAGTGCTCTGCAAGCTCTCCAGGACAACATAAAATCTGGGGCTCTGTGCTTTCTTTCGTCTGAACAAGTGTTACTGTTTTCTGCACAAAAGCGATTCTGCGAAGGAATGTGAACAGGCACAGAGAAGGTGCTAGCAGGGAATTCTCTGCCTGCCTTTCCCCAGTGCTCTGCAAGCTCTCCAGGACAACATAAAATCTGGGGCTCTGTGCTTTCTTTCGTTCTGAACAAGTGTTACTGTTTTCTGCACAAAAGCGATTCTGCGAAGCAATGTGAACACTTCTGTTTCCCAGGCACATAGAAGGTGCTAGCAGGGAATTCTCTGCCTGCCTTTCCCCAGTGCTCTGCAAGCTCTCCAGGACAACAGCAAATCTGGGGCTCTGTGCTTTCTTTTGTTCTGAACAAGTGTTAGTGTTTTCTGCACAAAAGCGATTCTGCGAAGCAATGTGAACACTTCTGTTTCCCAGGCACAGAGAAGGTGCTAGCAGGGAATTCTCTGCCTGCCTTTCCCCAGTGCTCTGCAAGCTCTCCAGGACAACATAAAATCTGGGGCTCTGTGCTTTCTTTCGTTCTGAACAAGTGTTACTGTTTTCTGCACAAAAGCGATTCTGCGAAGCAATGGGAACACTTCTCTTTCCCAGGCACAGGGAAGGTGCTAGCAGGGAATTCTCTGCTTGCTTTTCCCCAGTGCTCTGCAAGCTCTCCAGGACAACATAGAATCTGGGGCTCTGTGCTTTCTTTCCTTCTGGACAAGTGTTACTGTTTTCTGCACAAAAGTGATTCTGCCAAGCAATGTGAACACTTCTGCTTCCCAGGCACAGAGAAGGTGCTAGCAGGAAATTCTCTGCCTGCCTTTCCCCAGTGCTCTGCAAGCTCTCCAGGACAACATAAAATCTGGGGCTCTGTGCTTTCTTTCGTCTGAACAAGTGTTACTGTTTTCTGCACAAAAGCGATTCTGCGAAGTAATGTGAACAGGCACAGAGAAGGTGCTAGCAGGGAATTCTCTGCTTGCTTTTCCCCAGTGCTCTGCAAGCTCTCCAGGACAACATAAAATCTGGGGCTCTGTGCTTTCTTTCGTTCTGAACAAGTGTTACTGTTTTCTGCACAAAAGCGATTCTGCGAAGCAATGTGAACACTTCTGTTTCCCAGGCACAGAGAAGGTGCTAGCAGGGAATTCTCTGCCTGCTTTTCCCCAGTGCTCTGCAAGCTCTCCAGGACAACAGCAGATCTGGGGCTCTGTGCTTTCTTTCGTTCTGAACAAGTGTTACTGTTTTCTGCACAAAAGCGATTCTGCGAAGCAATGTGAACAGGCACAGAGGAGGTGCTAGCAGGAAATTCTCTGCCTGCCTTTCCACAGTGCTCTGCAAGCTCTCCAGGACAACATAAAATCTGGGGCTCTGTGCTTTCTTTCGTTCTGAACAAGTGTTACTGTTTTCTGCACAAAAGCGATTCTGCGAAGCAATGGGAACACTTCTGTTTCCCAGGCACAGAGAAGGTGCTAGCAGGAAATTCTCTGCCTGCCTTTCCCCAGTGCTCTGCAAGATCTCCAGGACAACATAGAATCTCGGGCTCTGTGCTTTCTTTTGTTCTGAACAAGTGTTAGTGTTTTCTGCACAAAAGCGATTCTGCGAAGCAATGTGAACACTTCTGCTTCCCAGGCACAGAGAAGGTGCTAGCAGGGAATTCTCTGCCTGCCTTTCCCCAGTGCTCTGCAAGCTCTCCAGGACAACATAAAATCTGGGGCTCTGTGCTTTCTTTCGTTCTGAACAAGTGTTACTGTTTTCTGCACAAAAGCGATTCTGCAAAGCAATGTGAACAGGCACAGAGAAGGTGCTAGCAGGGAATTCTCTGCCTGCCTTTCCCCAGTGCTCTGCAAGCTCTCCAGGACAACATAAAATCTGGGGCTCTGTGCTTTCTTTCGTTCTGAACAAGTGTTACTGTTTTCTGCACAAAAGCGATTCTGCGAAGCAATGTGAAGACTTCTGCTTCCCAGGCACAGAGAAGGTGCTAGCAGGGAATTCTCTGCCTGCCTTTCCCCAGTGCTCTGCAAGCTCTCCAGGACAACATAAAATCTGGGGCTCTGTGCTTTCTTTCGTTCTGAACAAGTGTTACTGTTTTCTGCACAAAAGCGATTCTGCGAAGCACTGTGAACACTTCTGCTTCCCAGGCACAGAGAAGGTGCTAGCAGGGAATTCTCTGCCTGCGTTTCCCCAGTGCTCTGCAAGCTCTCCAGGACAACATAAAATCTGGGGCTCTGTGCTTTCTTCCGTTCTGAACAAGTGTTACTGTTTTCTGCACAAAAGCGATTCTGCGAAGCAATGTGAACAGGCACAGAGAAGGTGCTAGCAGGGAATTCTCTGCCTGCCTTTCCCCAGTGCTCTGCAAGCTCTCCAGGACAACATAAAATCTGGGGCTCTGTGCTTTCTTTCGTTCTGAACAAGTGTTACTGTTTTCTGCACAAAAGCGATTCTGCGAAGCAATGGGAACACTTCTGTTTCCCAGGCACAGAGAAGGTGCTAGCAGGGAATTCTCTGCCTGCTTTTCCCCAGTGCTCTGCAAGCTCTCCAGGACAACATAAAATCTGGGGCTCTGTGCTTTCTTTCGTTCTGAACAAGTGTTACTGTTTTCTGCACAAAAGCGATTCTGCGAAGCAATGTGAACACTTCTGCTTCCCAGGCACAGAGAAGGTGCTAGCAGGGAATTCTCTGCTTGCTTTTCCCCAGTGCTCTGCAAGCTCTCCAGGACAACATAAAATCTGCGGCTCTGTGCTTTCTTTCGTTCTGAACAAGTGTTATTGTTTTCTGCACAAAAGCGATTCTGCGAAGCAATGTGAACACTTCTGTTTCCCAGGCACAGAGAAGGTGCTAGCAGGGAATTCTCTGCCTGCCTTTCCCCAGTGCTCTGCAAGCTCTCCAGGACAACATAAAATCTGGTGCTCTGTGCTTTCTTTCGTTCTGAACAAGTGTTATTGGTTTCTGCACAAAAGCGATTCTGCGAAGCAATGTGAACACTTCTGCTTCCCAGGCACAGAGAAGGTGCTAGCAGGGAATTCTCTGCCTGCCTTTCCCCAGTGCTCTGCAAGCTCTCCAGGACAACATAAAATCTGGGGCTCTGTGCTTTCTTTCGTCTGAACAAGTGTTACTGTTTTCTGCACAAAAGCGATTCTGCGAAGGAATGTGAACAGGCACAGAGAAGGTGCTAGCAGGGAATTCTCTGCCTGCCTTTCCCCAGTGCTCTGCAAGCTCTCCAGGACAACATAAAATCTGGGGCTCTGTGCTTTCTTTCGTTCTGAACAAGTGTTACTGTTTTCTGCACAAAAGCGATTCTGCGAAGCAATGTGAACACTTCTGTTTCCCAGGCTCAGAGAAGGTGCTAGCAGGGAATTCTCTGCCTGCTTTTCCCCAGTACTCTGCAAGCTCTCCAGCACAACATAAAATATGGGGCTCTGTGCTTTCTTTCCTTCTGAACAAGTGTACTGTTTTCTGCACAAAAGCGATACTGCTAAGAAATCTGAACACTTCTGTTTCCCAGGCACAGAGAAGGTGCTAGCAGGGAATTCTCTGCCTGCTTTTCCCCAGTGCTCTGCAAGCTCTCCAGGACAACAGCAAATCTGGGGCTCTGTGCTTTCTTTCGTTCTGAACAAGTGTTACTGTTTTCTGCACAAAAGCGATTCTGCGAAGCAATGTGAAGACTTCTGCTTCCCAGGCACAGAGAAGGTGCTAGCAGGGAATTCTCTGCTTGCTTTTCCCCAGTGCTCTGCAAGTTCTCGAGGACAACATAAAATCTGGGGCTCTGTGCTTTCTTTCGTTCTGAACAAGTGTTACTGTTTTCTGCACAAAAGCGATTCTGCGAAGCAATGTGAACACTTCTGTTTCCCAGGCACAGAGAAGGTGCTAGCAGGGAATTCTCTGCCTGCTTTTCCCCAGTGCTCTGCAAGCTCTCCAGGACAACATAAAATCTGGGGCTCTGTGCTTTCTTTCGTTCTGAACAAGTGTTACTGTTTTCTGCACAAAAGCGATTCTGCGAAGCAATGTGAAGACTTCTGCTTCCCAGGCACAGAGAAGGTGCTAGCAGGGAATTCTCTGCCTGCCTTTCCCCAGTGCTCTGCAAGCTCTCCAGGACAACATAAAATCTGGGGCTCTGTGCTTTCTTCCGTTCTGAACAAGTGTTACTGTTTTCTGCACAAAAGCGATTCTGCGAAGCAATGTGAACAGGCACAGAGAAGGTGCTAGCAGGGAATTCTCTGCCTGCCTTTCCCCAGTGCTCTGCAAGCTCTCCAGGACAACATAAAATCTGGGGCTCTGTGCTTTCTTTCGTTCTGAACAAGTGTTACTGTTTTCTGCACAAAAGCGATTCTGCGAAGCAATGGGAACACTTCTGTTTCCCAGGCACAGAGAAGGTGCTAGCAGGGAATTCTCTGCCTGCTTTTCCCCAGTGCTCTGCAAGCTCTCCAGGACAACATAAAATCTGGGGCTCTGTGCTTTCTTTCGTTCTGAACAAGTGTTACTGTTTTCTGCACAAAAGCGATTCTGCGAAGCAATGTGAACACTTCTGCTTCCCAGGCACAGAGAAGGTGCTAGCAGGGAATTCTCTGCTTGCTTTTCCCCAGTGCTCTGCAAGCTCTCCAGGACAACATAAAATCTGCGGCTCTGTGCTTTCTTTCGTTCTGAACAAGTGTTATTGTTTTTTGCACAAAAGCGATTCTGCGAAGCAATGTGAACACTTCTGTTTCCCAGGCACAGAGAAGGTGCTAGCAGGGAATTCTCTGCCTGCCTTTCCCCAGTGCTCTGCAAGCTCTCCAGGACAACATAAAATCTGGTGCTCTGTGCTTTCTTTCGTTCTGAACAAGTGTTATTGGTTTCTGCACAAAAGCGATTCTGCGAAGCAATGTGAAGACTTCTGCTTCCCAGGCACAGAGAAGGTGCTAGCAGGGAATTCTCTGCCTGCTTTTCCCCAGTGCTCTGCAAGCTCTCCAGGACAACATAAAATCTGGGGCTCTGTGCTTTCTTTCGTTCTGAACAAGTGTTACTGTTTTCTGCACAAAAGCGATTCTGCGAAGCAATGTGAAGACTTCTGCTTCCCAGGCACAGAGAAGGTGCTAGCAGGGAATTCTCTGCCTGCCTTTCCCCAGTGCTCTGCAAGCTCTCCAGGACAACATAAAATCTGGGGCTCTGTGCTTTCTTTCGTTCTGAACAAGTGTTACTGTTTTCTGCACAAAAGCGATTCTGCGAAGCACTGTGAACACTTCTGCTTCCCAGGCACAGAGAAGGTGCTAGCAGGGAATTCTCTGCCTGCGTTTCCCCAGTGCTCTGCAAGCTCTCCAGGACAACATAAAATCTGGGGCTCTGTGCTTTCTTCCGTTCTGAACAAGTGTTACTGTTTTCTGCACAAAAGCGATTCTGCGAAGCAATGTGAACAGGCACAGAGAAGGTGCTAGCAGGGAATTCTCTGCCTGCCTTTCCCCAGTGCTCTGCAAGCTCTCCAGGACAACATAAAATCTGGGGCTCTGTGCTTTCTTTCGTTCTGAACAAGTGTTACTGTTTTCTGCACAAAAGCGATTCTGCGAAGCAATGGGAACACTTCTGTTTCCCAGGCACAGAGAAGGTGCTAGCAGGGAATTCTCTGCCTGCTTTTCCCCAGTGCTCTGCAAGCTCTCCAGGACAACATAAAATCTGGGGCTCTGTGCTTTCTTTCGTTCTGAACAAGTGTTACTGTTTTCTGCACAAAAGCGATTCTGCGAAGCAATGTGAACACTTCTGCTTCCCAGGCACAGAGAAGGTGCTAGCAGGGAATTCTCTGCTTGCTTTTCCCCAGTGCTCTGCAAGCTCTCCAGGACAACATAAAATCTGCGGCTCTGTGCTTTCTTTCGTTCTGAACAAGTGTTATTGTTTTCTGCACAAAAGCGATTCTGCGAAGCAATGTGAACACTTCTGTTTCCCAGGCACAGAGAAGGTGCTAGCAGGGAATTCTCTGCCTGCCTTTCCCCAGTGCTCTGCAAGCTCTCCAGGACAACATAAAATCTGGTGCTCTGTGCTTTCTTTCGTTCTGAACAAGTGTTATTGGTTTCTGCACAAAAGCGATTCTGCGAAGCAATGTGAACACTTCTGCTTCCCAGGCACAGAGAAGGTGCTAGCAGGGAATTCTCTGCCTGCCTTTCCCCAGTGCTCTGCAAGCTCTCCAGGACAACATAAAATCTGGGGCTCTGTGCTTTCTTTCGTCTGAACAAGTGTTACTGTTTTCTGCACAAAAGCGATTCTGCGAAGGAATGTGAACAGGCACAGAGAAGGTGCTAGCAGGGAATTCTCTGCCTGCCTTTCCCCAGTGCTCTGCAAGCTCTCCAGGACAACATAAAATCTGGGGCTCTGTGCTTTCTTTCGTTCTGAACAAGTGTTACTGTTTTCTGCACAAAAGCGATTCTGCGAAGCAATGTGAACACTTCTGTTTCCCAGGCTCAGAGAAGGTGCTAGCAGGGAATTCTCTGCCTGCTTTTCCCCAGTACTCTGCAAGCTCTCCAGCACAACATAAAATATGGGGCTCTGTGCTTTCTTTCCTTCTGAACAAGTGTACTGTTTTCTGCACAAAAGCGATACTGCTAAGAAATCTGAACACTTCTGTTTCCCAGGCACAGAGAAGGTGCTAGCAGGGAATTCTCTGCCTGCTTTTCCCCAGTGCTCTGCAAGCTCTCCAGGACAACAGCAAATCTGGGGCTCTGTGCTTTCTTTCGTTCTGAACAAGTGTTACTGTTTTCTGCACAAAAGCGATTCTGCGAAGCAATGTGAAGACTTCTGCTTCCCAGGCACAGAGAAGGTGCTAGCAGGGAATTCTCTGCTTGCTTTTCCCCAGTGCTCTGCAAGTTCTCGAGGACAACATAAAATCTGGGGCTCTGTGCTTTCTTTCGTTCTGAACAAGTGTTACTGTTTTCTGCACAAAAGCGATTCTGCGAAGCAATGTGAACACTTCTGTTTCCCAGGCACAGAGAAGGTGCTAGCAGGGAATTCTCTGCCTGCTTTTCCCCAGTGCTCTGCAAGCTCTCCAGGACAACATAAAATCTGGGGCTCTGTGCTTTCTTTCGTTCTGAACAAGTGTTACTGTTTTCTGCACAAAAGCGATTCTGCGAAGCAATGTGAAGACTTCTGCTTCCCAGGCACAGAGAAGGTGCTAGCAGGGAATTCTCTGCCTGCCTTTCCCCAGTGCTCTGCAAGCTCTCCAGGACAACATAAAATCTGGGGCTCTGTGCTTTCTTTCGTTCTGAACAAGTGTTACTGTTTTCTGCACAAAAGCGATTCTGCGAAGCACTGTGAACACTTCTGCTTCCCAGGCACAGAGAAGGTGCTAGCAGGGAATTCTCTGCCTGCGTTTCCCCAGTGCTCTGCAAGCTCTCCAGGACAACATAAAATCTGGGGCTCTGTGCTTTCTTCCGTTCTGAACAAGTGTTACTGTTTTCTGCACAAAAGCGATTCTGCGAAGCAATGTGAACAGGCACAGAGAAGGTGCTAGCAGGGAATTCTCTGCCTGCCTTTCCCCAGTGCTCTGCAAGCTCTCCAGGACAACATAAAATCTGGGGCTCTGTGCTTTCTTTCGTTCTGAACAAGTGTTACTGTTTTCTGCACAAAAGCGATTCTGCGAAGCAATGGGAACACTTCTGTTTCCCAGGCACAGAGAAGGTGCTAGCAGGGAATTCTCTGCCTGCTTTTCCCCAGTGCTCTGCAAGCTCTCCAGGACAACATAAAATCTGGGGCTCTGTGCTTTCTTTCGTTCTGAACAAGTGTTACTGTTTTCTGCACAAAAGCGATTCTGCGAAGCAATGTGAACACTTCTGCTTCCCAGGCACAGAGAAGGTGCTAGCAGGGAATTCTCTGCTTGCTTTTCCCCAGTGCTCTGCAAGCTCTCCAGGACAACATAAAATCTGCGGCTCTGTGCTTTCTTTCGTTCTGAACAAGTGTTATTGTTTTCTGCACAAAAGCGATTCTGCGAAGCAATGTGAACACTTCTGTTTCCCAGGCACAGAGAAGGTGCTAGCAGGGAATTCTCTGCCTGCCTTTCCCCAGTGCTCTGCAAGCTCTCCAGGACAACATAAAATCTGGTGCTCTGTGCTTTCTTTCGTTCTGAACAAGTGTTATTGGTTTCTGCACAAAAGCGATTCTGCGAAGCAATGTGAAGACTTCTGCTTCCCAGGCACAGAGAAGGTGCTAGCAGGGAATTCTCTGCTTGCTTTTCCCCAGTGCTCTGCAAGTTCTCGAGGACAACATAAAATCTGGGGCTCTGTGCTTTCTTTCGTTCTGAACAAGTGTTACTGTTTTCTGCACAAAAGCGATTCTGCGAAGCAATGTGAACACTTCTGTTTCCCAGGCACAGAGAAGGTGCTAGCAGGGAATTCTCTGCCTGCTTTTCCCCAGTGCTCTGCAAGCTCTCCAGGACAACATAAAATCTGGGGCTCTGTGCTTTCTTTCGTTCTGAACAAGTGTTACTGTTTTCTGCACAAAAGCGATTCTGCGAAGCAATGTGAAGACTTCTGCTTCCCAGGCACAGAGAAGGTGCTAGCAGGGAATTCTCTGCCTGCCTTTCCCCAGTGCTCTGCAAGCTCTCCAGGACAACATAAAATCTGGGGCTCTGTGCTTTCTTTCGTTCTGAACAAGTGTTACTGTTTTCTGCACAAAAGCGATTCTGCGAAGCACTGTGAACACTTCTGCTTCCCAGGCACAGAGAAGGTGCTAGCAGGGAATTCTCTGCCTGCGTTTCCCCAGTGCTCTGCAAGCTCTCCAGGACAACATAAAATCTGGGGCTCTGTGCTTTCTTCCGTTCTGAACAAGTGTTACTGTTTTCTGCACAAAAGCGATTCTGCGAAGCAATGTGAACAGGCACAGAGAAGGTGCTAGCAGGGAATTCTCTGCCTGCCTTTCCCCAGTGCTCTGCAAGCTCTCCAGGACAACATAAAATCTGGGGCTCTGTGCTTTCTTTCGTTCTGAACAAGTGTTACTGTTTTCTGCACAAAAGCGATTCTGCGAAGCAATGGGAACACTTCTGTTTCCCAGGCACAGAGAAGGTGCTAGCAGGGAATTCTCTGCCTGCTTTTCCCCAGTGCTCTGCAAGCTCTCCAGGACAACATA
Organism: Strix uralensis; assembly: GCF_047716275.1. Lineage (NCBI taxonomy): Eukaryota > Metazoa > Chordata > Aves > Strigiformes > Strigidae > Strix > Strix uralensis. The sequence continues at coordinate 165,074 of NW_027436719.1, read as the reverse complement.
AAATCTGGGGCTCTGTGCTTTCTTTCGTTCTGAACAAGTGTTACTGTTTTCTGCACAAAAGCGATTCTGCGAAGCAATGTGAACACTTCTGCTTCCCAGGCACAGAGAAGGTGCTAGCAGGGAATTCTCTGCTTGCTTTTCCCCAGTGCTCTGCAAGCTCTCCAGGACAACATAAAATCTGCGGCTCTGTGCTTTCTTTCGTTCTGAACAAGTGTTATTGTTTTCTGCACAAAAGCGATTCTGCGAAGCAATGTGAACACTTCTGTTTCCCAGGCACAGAGAAGGTGCTAGCAGGGAATTCTCTGCCTGCCTTTCCCCAGTGCTCTGCAAGCTCTCCAGGACAACATAAAATCTGGTGCTCTGTGCTTTCTTTCGTTCTGAACAAGTGTTATTGGTTTCTGCACAAAAGCGATTCTGCGAAGCAATGTGAACACTTCTGCTTCCCAGGCACAGAGAAGGTGCTAGCAGGGAATTCTCTGCCTGCCTTTCCCCAGTGCTCTGCAAGCTCTCCAGGACAACATAAAATCTGGGGCTCTGTGCTTTCTTTCGTCTGAACAAGTGTTACTGTTTTCTGCACAAAAGCGATTCTGCGAAGGAATGTGAACAGGCACAGAGAAGGTGCTAGCAGGGAATTCTCTGCCTGCCTTTCCCCAGTGCTCTGCAAGCTCTCCAGGACAACATAAAATCTGGGGCTCTGTGCTTTCTTTCGTTCTGAACAAGTGTTACTGTTTTCTGCACAAAAGCGATTCTGCGAAGCAATGTGAACACTTCTGTTTCCCAGGCTCAGAGAAGGTGCTAGCAGGGAATTCTCTGCCTGCTTTTCCCCAGTACTCTGCAAGCTCTCCAGCACAACATAAAATATGGGGCTCTGTGCTTTCTTTCCTTCTGAACAAGTGTACTGTTTTCTGCACAAAAGCGATACTGCTAAGAAATCTGAACACTTCTGTTTCCCAGGCACAGAGAAGGTGCTAGCAGGGAATTCTCTGCCTGCTTTTCCCCAGTGCTCTGCAAGCTCTCCAGGACAACAGCAAATCTGGGGCTCTGTGCTTTCTTTCGTTCTGAACAAGTGTTACTGTTTTCTGCACAAAAGCGATTCTGCGAAGCAATGTGAAGACTTCTGCTTCCCAGGCACAGAGAAGGTGCTAGCAGGGAATTCTCTGCTTGCTTTTCCCCAGTGCTCTGCAAGTTCTCGAGGACAACATAAAATCTGGGGCTCTGTGCTTTCTTTCGTTCTGAACAAGTGTTACTGTTTTCTGCACAAAAGCGATTCTGCGAAGCAATGTGAACACTTCTGTTTCCCAGGCACAGAGAAGGTGCTAGCAGGGAATTCTCTGCCTGCTTTTCCCCAGTGCTCTGCAAGCTCTCCAGGACAACATAGAATCTCGGGCTCTGTGCTTTCTTTTGTTCTGAACAAGTGTTAGTGTTTTCTGCACAAAAGCGATTCTGCGAAGCAATGTGAACACTTCTGCTTCCCAGGCACAGAGAAGGTGCTAGCAGGGAATTCTCTGCCTGCCTTTCCCCAGTGCTCTGCAAGCTCTCCAGGACAACATAAAATCTGGGGCTCTGTGCTTTCTTTCGTCTGAACAAGTGTTACTGTTTTCTGCACAAAAGCGATTCTGCGAAGCAATGTGAACAGGCACAGAGAAGGTGCTAGCAGGGAATTCTCTGCCTGCCTTTCCCCAGTGCTCTGCAAGCTCTCCAGGACAACATAAAATCTGGGGCTCTGTGCTTTCTTTCGTTCTGAACAAGTGTTACTGTTTTCTGCACAAAAGCGATTCTGCGAAGCAATGTGAAGACTTCTGCTTCCCAGGCACAGAGAAGGTGCTAGCAGGGGATTCTCTGCCTGCCTTTCCCCAGTGCTCTGCAAGCTCTCCAGGACAACATAAAATCTGGGGCTCTGTGCTTTCTTTCGTTCTGAACAAGTGTTACTGTTTTCTGCACAAAAGCGATTCTGCGAAGCAATGTGAACACTTCTGCTTCCCAGGCACATAGAAGGTGCTAGCAGGGAATTCTCTGCCTGCTTTTCCCCAGTGCTCTGCAAGCTCTCCAGGACAACATAAAATCTGGTGCTCTGTGCTTTCTTTCGTTCTGAACAAGTGTTACTGTTTTCTGCACAAAAGCGATTCTGCGAAGCAATGTGAACAGGCACAGAGAAGGTGCTAGCAGGGAATTCTCTGCCTGCCTTTCCCCAGTGCTCTGCAAGCTCTCCAGGACAACATAAAATCTGGGGCTCTGTGCTTTCTTTCGTTCTGAACAAGTGTTACTGTTTTCTGCACAAAAGCGATTCTGCGAAGCAATGGGAACACTTCTGTTTCCCAGGCACAGAGAAGGTGCTAGCAGGGAATTCTCTGCCTGCTTTTCCCCAGTGCTCTGCAAGCTCTCCAGGACAACATAAAATCTGGGGCTCTGTGCTTTCTTTCGTTCTGAACAAGTGTTACTGTTTTCTGCACAAAAGCGATTCTGCGAAGCAATGTGAACACTTCTGCTTCCCAGGCACAGAGAAGGTGCTAGCAGGGAATTCTCTGCTTGCTTTTCCCCAGTGCTCTGCAAGCTCTCCAGGACAACATAAAATCTGGGGCTCTGTGCTTTCTTTCGTTCTGAACAAGTGTTATTGTTTTCTGCACAAAACCAATTCTGCGAAGCAATGTGAAGACTTCTGTTTCCCAGGCACAGAGAAGGTGCTAGCAGGGAATTCTCTGCCTGCCTTTCCCCAGTGCTCTGCAAGCTCTCCAGGACAACATAAAATCTGGGGCTCTGTGCTTTCTTTTGTTCTGAACAAGTGTTAGTGTTTTCTGCACAAAAGCGATTCTGCCAAGCAATGGGAACACTTCTGCTTCCCAGGCACCGAGAACGTGCTAGCAGGGAATTCTCTGCCTGCCTTTCCCCAGTGCTCTGCAAGCTCTCCAGGACAACATAAAATCTGGGGCTCTGTGCTTTCTTTCGTTCTGAACAAGTGTTACAGTTTTCTGCACAAAAGCGATTCTGCGAAGCAATGTGAACACTTCTGCTTCACAGGCACATAGAAGGTGCTAGCAGGGAATTCTCTGCCTGCTTTTCCCCAGTGCTCTGCAAGCTCTCCAGGACAACATAAAATCTGGGGCTCTGTGCTTTCTTTCGTTCTGAACAAGTGTTAGTGTTTTCTGCACAAAAGCGATTCTGCGAAGCAATGGGAACACTTCTGCTTCCCAGGCACAGAGAAGGTGCTAGCAGGGAATTCTCTGCCTGCCTTTCCCCAGTGCTCTGCAAGCTCTCCAGGACAACAGCAAATCTGGGGCTCTGTGCTTTCTTTCGTTCTGAACAAGTGTTACTGTTTTCTGCACAAAAGCGATTCTGCGAAGCAATGTGAACACTTCTGCTTCCCAGGCACATAGAAGGTGCTAGCAGGGAATTCTCTGCCTGCCTTTCCCCAGTGCTCTGCAAGCTCTCCAGGACAACATAGAATCTGGGGCTCTGTGCTTTCTTTTGTTCTGAACAAGTGTTAGTGTTTTCTGCACAAAAGCGATTCTGCGAAGCAATGTGAACACTTCTGTTTCCCAGGCACAGAGAAGGTGCTAGCAGGGAATTGTCTGCCTGCCTTTCCCCAGTGCTCTGCAAGCTCTCCAGGACAACATAAAATCTGGGGCTCTGTGCTTTCTTTCGTTCTGAACAAGTGTTACTGTTTTCTGCACAAAAGCGATTCTGCGAAGCAATGTGAACAGGCACAGAGAAGGTGCTAGCAGGGAATTCTCTGCCTGCCTTTCCCCAGTGCTCTGCAAGCTCTCCAGGACAACAGCAAATCTGCGGCTCTGTGCTTTCTTTCGTTCAGAACAAGTGTTACTGTTTTCTGCACAAAAGCGATTCTGCGAAGCAATGGGAACACTTCTGTTTCCCAGGCACAGAGAAGGTGCTAGCAGGGAATTCTCTGCCTGCTTTTCCCCAGTGCTCTGCAAGCTCTCCAGGACAACATAAAATCTGGGGCTCTGTGCTTTCTTTCGTTCTGAACAAGTGTTACTGTTTTCTGCACAAAAGCGATTCTGCGAAGCAATGTGAACAGGCACAGAGAAGGTGCTAGCAGGGAATTCTCTGCCTGCCTTTCCCCAGTGCTCTGCAAGCTCTCCAGGACAACATAAAATCTGGGGCTCTGTGCTTTCTTTCGTTCTGAACAAGTGTTACTGTTTTCTGCACAAAAGCGATTCTGCGAAGCAATGGGAACACTTCTGTTTCCCAGGCACAGAGAAGGTGCTAGCAGGGAATTCTCTGCCTGCTTTTCCCCAGTGCTCTGCAAGCTCTCCAGGACAACATAAAATCTGGGGCTCTGTGCTTTCTTTCGTTCTGAACAAGTGTTACTGTTTTCTGCACAAAAGCGATTCTGCGAAGCAATGTGAACACTTCTGCTTCCCAGGCACAGAGAAGGTGCTAGCAGGGAATTCTCTGCTTGCTTTTCCCCAGTGCTCTGCAAGCTCTCCAGGACAACATAAAATCTGGGGCTCTGTGCTTTCTTTCGTTCTGAACAAGTGTTATTGTTTTCTGCACAAAACCAATTCTGCGAAGCAATGTGAAGACTTCTGTTTCCCAGGCACAGAGAAGGTGCTAGCAGGGAATTCTCTGCCTGCCTTTCCCCAGTGCTCTGCAAGCTCTCCAGGACAACATAAAATCTGGGGCTCTGTGCTTTCTTTTGTTCTGAACAAGTGTTAGTGTTTTCTGCACAAAAGCGATTCTGCCAAGCAATGGGAACACTTCTGCTTCCCAGGCACCGAGAACGTGCTAGCAGGGAATTCTCTGCCTGCCTTTCCCCAGTGCTCTGCAAGCTCTCCAGGACAACATAAAATCTGGGGCTCTGTGCTTTCTTTCGTTCTGAACAAGTGTTACTGTTTTCTGCACAAAAGCGATTCTGCGAAGCAATGTGAACACTTCTGTTTCCCAGGCACCGAGAACGTGCTAGCAGGGAATTCTCTGCCTGCCTTTCCCCAGTGCTCTGCAAGCTCTCCAGGACAACATAAAATCTGGGGCTCTGTGCTTTCTTTCGTTCTGAACAAGTGTTACTGTTTTCTGCACAAAAGCGATTCTGCGAAGCAATGTGAACACTTCTGCTTCCCAGGCACAGAGAAGGTGCTAGCAGGGAATTCTCTGCCTGCCTTTCCCCAGTGCTCTGCAAGCTCTCCAGGACAACAGCAAATCTGGGGCTCTGTGCTTTCTTTCGTTCTGAACAAGTGTTACTGTTTTCTGCACAAAAGCGATTCTGCGAAGCAATGTGAACACTTCTGCTTCCCAGGCACATAGAAGGTGCTAGCAGGGAATTCTCTGCCTGCCTTTCCCCAGTGCTCTGCAAGCTCTCCAGCACAACATAAAATCTGGGGCTCTGTGTTTTCTTTCGTTCTGAACAAGTGTTACTGTTTTCTGCACAAAAGCGATTCTGCGAAGGAATGTGAACACTTCTGCTTCCCAGGCACAGAGAAGGTGCTAGCAGGGAATTCTCTGCCTGCTTTTCCCCAGTGCTCTGCAAGCTCTCCAGGACAACAGCAGATCTGGGGCTCTGTGCTTTCTTTCGTTCTGAACAAGTGTTACTGTTTTCTGCACAAAAGCGATTCTGCGAAGCAATGTGAACAGGCACAGAGAAGGTGCTAGCAGGGAATTCTCTGCCTGCCTTTCCCCAGTGCTCTGCAAGCTCTCCAGGACAACATAAAATCTGGGGCTCTGTGCTTTCTTTCGTTCTGAACAAGTGTTACTGTTTTCTGCACAAAAGCGATTCTGCGAAGCAATGGGAACACTTCTGTTTCCCAGGCACAGAGAAGGTGCTAGCAGGAAATTCTCTGCCTGCCTTTCCCCAGTGCTCTGCAAGATCGCCAGGACAACATAGAATCTCGGGCTCTGTGCTTTCTTTTGTTCTGAACAAGTGTTAGTGTTTTCTGCACAAAAGCGATTCTGCGAAGCAATGTGAACACTTCTGCTTCCCAGGCACAGAGAAGGTGCTAGCAGGGAATTCTCTGCCTGCCTTTCCCCAGTGCTCTGCAAGCTCTCCAGGACAACATAAAATCTGGGGCTCTGTGCTTTCTTTCGTTCTGAACAAGTGTTACTGTTTTCTGCACAAAAGCGATTCTGCGAAGCAATGTGAACAGGCACATAGAAGGTGCTAGCAGGGAATTCTCTGCCTGCCTTTCCCCAGTGCTCTGCAAGCTCTCCAGGACAACATAAAATCTGGGGCTCTGTGCTTTCTTTCGTTCTGAACAAGTGTTACTGTTTTCTGCACAAAAGCGATTCTGCAAAGCAATGTGAAGACTTCTGCTTCCCAGGCACAGAGAAGGTGCTAGCAGGGAATTCTCTGCCTGCCTTTCCCCAGTGCTCTGCAAGCTCTCCAGGACAACATAAAATCTGGGGCTCTGTGCTTTCTTTCGTTCTGAACAAGTGTTACTGTTTTCTGCACAAAAGCGATTCTGCGAAGCAATGTGAACACTTCTGCTTCCCAGGCACATAGAAGGTGCTAGCAGGGAATTCTCTGCCTGCCTTTCCCCAGTGCTCTGCAAGCTCTCCAGGACAACATAAAATCTGGGGCTCTGTGCTTTCTTTCGTTCTGAACAAGTGTTACTGTTTTCTGCACAAAAGCGATTCTGCGAAGCAATGGGAACAGGCACAGAGAAGGTGCTAGCAGGGAATTCTCTGCCTGCCTTTCCCCAGTGCTCTGCAAGCTCTCCAGGACAACATAAAATCTGGGGCTCTGTGCTTTCTTTCGTTCTGAACAAGTGTTACTGTTTTCTGCACAAAAGCGATTCTGCGAAGCAATGGGAACACTTCTGTTTCCCAGGCACAGAGAAGGTGCTAGCAGGGAATTCTCTGCCTGCTTTTCCCCAGTGCTCTGCAAGCTCTCCAGGACAACATAAAATCTGGGGCTCTGTGCTTTCTTTCGTTCTGAACAAGTGTTACTGTTTTCTGCACAAAAGCGATTCTGCGAAGCAATGTGAACACTTCTGCTTCCCAGGCACAGAGAAGGTGCTAGCAGGGAATTCTCTGCCTGCCTTTCCCCAGTGCTCTGCAAGCTCTCCAGGACAACATAAAATCTGGGGCTCTGTGCTTTCTTTTGTTCTGAACAAGTGTTAGTGTTTTCTGCACAAAAGCGATTCTGCCAAGCAATGGGAACACTTCTACTTCCCAGGCACCGAGAACGTGCTAGCAGGGAATTCTCTGCCTGCCTTTCCCCAGTGCTCTGCAAGCTCTCCAGGACAACATAAAATCTGGGGCTCTGTGCTTTCTTTCGTTCTGAACAAGTGTTACTGTTTTCTGCACAAAAGCGATTCTGCGAAGCAATGTGAACACTTCTGTTTCCCAGGCACCGAGAACGTGCTAGCAGGGAATTCTCTGCCTGCTTTTCCCCAGTGCTCTGCAAGCTCTCCAGGACAACATAAAATCTGGGGCTCTGTGCTTTCTTTCGTTCTGAACAAGTGTTACTGTTTTCTGCACAAAAGCGATTCTGCGAAGCAATGTGAACACTTCTGCTTCCCAGGCACAGAGAAGGTGCTAGCAGGGAATTCTCTGCCTGCCTTTCCCCAGTGCTCTGCAAGCTCTCCAGGACAACAGCAAATCTGCGGCTCTGTGCTTTCTTTCGTTCTGAACAAGTGTTACTGTTTTCTGCACAAAAGCGATTCTGCGAAGCAATGTGAACACTTCTGCTTCCCAGGCACATAGAAGGTGCTAGCAGGGAATTCTCTGCCTGCCTTTCCCCAGTGCTCTGCAAGCTCTCCAGCACAACATAAAATCTGGGGCTCTGTGCTTTCTTTCGTTCTGAACAAGTGTTACTGTTTTCTGCACAAAAGCGATTCTGCGAAGGAATGTGAACACTTCTGTTTCCCAGGCACAGAGAAGGTGCTAGCAGGGAATTCTCTGCCTGCTTTTCCCCAGTGCTCTGCAAGCTCTCCAGGACAACAGCAGATCTGGGGCTCTGTGCTTTCTTTCGTTCTGAACAAGTGTTACTGTTTTCTGCACAAAAGCGATTCTGCGAAGCAATGTGAACAGGCACAGAGAAGGTGCTAGCAGGAAATTCTCTGCCTGCCTTTCCCCAGTGCTCTGCAAGGTCTCCAGGACAACATAAAATCTGGGGCTCTGTGCTTTCTTTCGTTCTGAACAAGTGTTACTGTTTTCTGCACAAAAGCGATTCTGCGAAGCAATGGGAACACTTCTGTTTCCCAGGCACAGAGAAGGTGCTAGCAGGAAATTCTCTGCCTGCCTTTCCCCAGTGCTCTGCAAGATCTCCAGGACAACATAGAATCTCGGGCTCTGTGCTTTCTTTTGTTCTGAACAAGTGTTAGTGTTTTCTGCACAAAAGCGATTCTGCGAAGCAATGTGAACACTTCTGCTTCCCAGGCACAGAGAAGGTGCTAGCAGGGAATTCTCTGCCTGCCTTTCCCCAGTGCTCTGCAAGCTCTCCAGGACAACATAAAATCTGGGGCTCTGTGCTTTCTTTCATTCTGAACAAGTGTTACTGTTTTCTGCACAAAAGCGATTCTGCGAAGCAATGTGAACAGGCACAGAGAAGGTGCTAGCAGGGAATTCTCTGCCTGCCTTTCCCCAGTGCTCTGCAAGCTCTCCAGGACAACATAAAATCTGGGGCTCTGTGCTTTCTTTCGTTCTGAACAAGTGTTACTGTTTTCTGCACAAAAGCGATTCTGCGAAGCAATGTGAACACTTCTCTTTCCCAGGCACAGGGAAGGTGCTAGCAGGGAATTCTCTGCCTGCCTTTCCCCAGTGCTCTGCAAGCTCTCCAGGACAACATAAAATCTGGGGCTCTGTGCTTTCTTTCGTTCTGAACAAGTGTTACTGTTTTCTGCACAAAAGCGATTCTGCGAAGCAATGGGAACAGGCACAGAGAAGGTGCTAGCAGGGAATTCTCTGCCTGCCTTTCCCCAGTGCTCTGCAAGCTCTCCAGGACAACATAAAATATGGGGCTCTGTGCTTTCTTTCGTTCTGAACAAGTGTTACTGTTTTCTGCACAAAAGCGATTCTGCGAAGCAATGGGAACACTTCTGTTTCCCAGGCACAGAGAAGGTGCTAGCAGGGAATTCTCTGCCTGCTTTTCCCCAGTGCTCTGCAAGCTCTCAAGGACAACATAAAATCTGGGGCTCTGTGCTTTCTTTCGTTCTGAACAAGTGTTACTGTTTTCTGCACAAAAGCGATTCTGCGAAGCAATGTGAACACTTCTGCTTCCCAGGCACAGAGAAGGTGCTAGCAGGGAATTCTCTGCTTGCTTTTCCCCAGTGCTCTGCAAGCTCTCAAGGACAACATAAAATCTGGGGCTCTGTGCTTTCTTTCGTTCTGAACAAGTGTTATTGTTTTCTGCACAAAAGCGATTCTGCGAAGCAATGTGAACACTTCTGCTTCCCAGGCACAGAGAAGGTGCTAGCAGGGAATTCTCTGCCTGCCTTTCCCCAGTGCTCTGCAAGCTCTCCAGGACAACATAAAATCTGGGGCTCTGTGCTTTCTTTCGTTCTGAACAAGTGTTACTGTTTTCTGCACAAAAGCGATTCTGCGAAGCAATGTGAACACTTCTGTTTCCCAGGCACAGAGAAGGTGCTAGCAGGGAATTCTCTGCCTGCCTTTCCCCAGTGCTCTGCAAGCTCTCCAGGACAACATAAAATCTGGGGCTCTGTGCTTTCTTTTGTTCTGAACAAGTGTTAGTGTTTTCTGCACAAAAGCGATTCTGCGAAGCAATGGGAACACTTCTGCTTCCCAGGCACCGAGAACGTGCTAGCAGGGAATTCTCTGCCTGCCTTTCCCCAGTGCTCTGCAAGCTCTCCAGGACAACATAAAATCTGGGGCTCTGTGCTTTCTTTCGTTCTGAACAAGTGTTACTGTTTTCTGCACAAAAGCGATTCTGCGAAGCAATGTGAACACTTCTGCTTCCCAGGCACAGAGAAGGTGCTAGCAGGGAATTCTCTGCCTGCCTTTCCCCAGTGCTCTGCAAGATCTCCAGGACAACAGCAAATCTGCGGCTCTGTGCTTTCTTTCGTTCTGAACAAGTGTTACTGTTTTCTGCACAAAAGCGATTCTGCGAAGCAATGTGAACACTTCTGCTTCCCAGGCACATAGAAGGTGCTAGCAGGGAATTCTCTGCCTGCCTTTCCCCAGTGCTCTGCAAGCTCTCCAGCACAACATAAAATCTGGGGCTCTGTGCTTTCTTTCGTTCTGAACAAGTGTTACTGTTTTCTGCACAAAAGCGATTCTGCGAAGGAATGTGAACACTTCTGTTTCCCAGGCACAGAGAAGGTGCTAGCAGGGAATTCTCTGCCTGCTTTTCCCCAGTGCTCTGCAAGCTCTCCAGGACAACAGCAGATCTGGGGCTCTGTGCTTTCTTTCGTTCTGAACAAGTGTTACTGTTTTCTGCACAAAAGCGATTCTGCGAAGCAATGTGAACAGGCACAGAGAAGGTGCTAGCAGGGAATTCTCTGCCTGCCTTTCCCCAGTGCTCTGCAAGCTCTCCAGGACAACATAAAATCTGGGGCTCTGTGCTTTCTTTCGTTCTGAACAAGTGTTACTGTTTTCTGCACAAAAGCGATTCTGCGAAGCAATGGGAACACTTCTGTTTCCCAGGCACAGAGACGGTGCTAGCAGGAAATTCTCTGCCTGCCTTTCCCCAGTGCTCTGCAAGATCTCCAGGACAACATAGAATCTCGGGCTCTGTGCTTTCTTTTGTTCTGAACAAGTGTTAGTGTTTTCTGCACAAAAGCGATTCTGCGAAGCAATGTGAACACTTCTGCTTCCCAGGCACAGAGAAGGTGCTAGCAGGGAATTCTCTGCCTGCCTTTCCCCAGTGCTCTGCAAGCTCTCCAGGACAACATAAAATCTGGGGCTCTGTGCTTTCTTTCGTTCTGAACAAGTGTTACTGTTTTCTGCACAAAAGCGATTCTGCGAAGCAATGTGAACAGGCACAGAGAAGGTGCTAGCAGGGAATTCTCTGCCTGCCTTTCCCCAGTGCTCTGCAAGCTCTCCAGGACAACATAAAATCTGGGGCTCTGTGCTTTCTTTCGTTCTGAACAAGTGTTACTGTTTTCTGCACAAAAGCGATTCTGCGAAGCAATGTGAACACTTCTGCTTCCCAGGCACATAGAAGGTGCTAGCAGGGAATTCTCTGCCTGCCTTTCCCCAGTGCTCTGCAAGCTCTCCAGGACAACATAAAATCTGGGGCTCTGTGCTTTCTTTCGTTCTGAACAAGTGTTACTGTTTTCTGCACAAAAGCGATTCTGCGAAGCAATGGGAACAGGCACAGAGAAGGTGCTAGCAGGGAATTCTCTGCCTGCCTTTCCCCAGTGCTCTGCAAGCTCTCCAGGACAACATAAAATCTGGGGCTCTGTGCTTTCTTTCGTTCTGAACAAGTGTTACTGTTTTCTGCACAAAAGCGATTCTGCGAAGCAATGGGAACACTTCTGTTTCCCAGGCACAGAGAAGGTGCTAGCAGGGAATTCTCTGCCTGCTTTTCCCCAGTGCTCTGCAAGCTCTCCAGGACAACATAAAATCTGGGGCTCTGTGCTTTCTTTCGTTCTGAACAAGTGTTACTGTTTTCTGCACAAAAGCGATTCTGCGAAGCAATGTGAACACTTCTGCTTCCCAGGCACAGAGAAGGTGCTAGCAGGGAATTCTCTGCCTGCCTTTCCCCAGTGCTCTGCAAGCTCTCCAGGACAACATAAAATCTGGGGCTCTGTGCTTTCTTTTGTTCTGAACAAGTGTTAGTGTTTTCTGCACAAAAGCGATTCTGCCAAGCAATGGGAACACTTCTACTTCCCAGGCACCGAGAACGTGCTAGCAGGGAATTCTCTGCCTGCCTTTCCCCAGTGCTCTGCAAGCTCTCCAGGACAACATAAAATCTGGGGCTCTGTGCTTTCTTTCGTTCTGAACAAGTGTTACTGTTTTCTGCACAAAAGCGATTCTGCGAAGCAATGTGAACACTTCTGTTTCCCAGGCACCGAGAACGTGCTAGCAGGGAATTCTCTGCCTGCTTTTCCCCAGTGCTCTGCAAGCTCTCCAGGACAACATAAAATCTGGGGCTCTGTGCTTTCTTTCGTTCTGAACAAGTGTTACTGTTTTCTGCACAAAAGCGATTCTGCGAAGCAATGTGAACACTTCTGCTTCCCAGGCACAGAGAAGGTGCTAGCAGGGAATTCTCTGCCTGCCTTTCCCCAGTGCTCTGCAAGCTCTCCAGGACAACAGCAAATCTGCGGCTCTGTGCTTTCTTTCGTTCTGAACAAGTGTTACTGTTTTCTGCACAAAAGCGATTCTGCGAAGAAATGGGAACACTTCTGTTTCCCAGGCACAGAGAAGGTGCTAGCAGGAAATTCTCTGCCTGCCTTTCCCCAGTGCTCTGCAAGATCTCCAGGACAACATAGAATCTCGGGCTCTGTGCTTTCTTTTGTTCTGAACAAGTGTTAGTGTTTTCTGCACAAAAGCGATTCTGCGAAGCAATGTGAACACTTCTGCTTCCCAGGCACAGAGAAGGTGCTAGCAGGGAATTCTCTGCCTGCCTTTCCCCAGTGCTCTGCAAGCTCTCCAGGACAACATAAAATCTGGGGCTCTGTGCTTTCTTTCATTCTGAACAAGTGTTACTGTTTTCTGCACAAAAGCGATTCTGCGAAGCAATGTGAACAGGCACAGAGAAGGTGCTAGCAGGGAATTCTCTGCCTGCCTTTCCCCAGTGCTCTGCAAGCTCTCCAGGACAACATAAAATCTGGGGCTCTGTGCTTTCTTTCGTTCTGAACAAGTGTTACTGTTTTCTGCACAAAAGCGATTCTGCGAAGCAATGTGAACACTTCTGTTTCCCAGGCACAGAGAAGGTGCTAGCAGGGAATTCTCTGCCTGCCTTTCCCCAGTGCTCTGCAAGCTCTCCAGGACAACATAAAATCTGGGGCTCTGTGCTTTCTTTTGTTCTGAACAAGTGTTACTGTTTTCTGCACAAAAGCGATTCTGCGAAGCAATGGGAACAGGCACAGAGAAGGTGCTAGCAGGGAATTCTCTGCCTGCCTTTCCCCAGTGCTCTGCAAGCTCTCCAGGACAACATAAAATCTGGGGCTCTGTGCTTTCTTTCGTTCTGAACAAGTGTTATTGGTATCTGCACAAAAGCGATTCTGCGAAGCAATGTGAACACTTCTGCTTCCCAGGCACAGAGAAGGTGCTAGCAGGGAATTCTCTGCCTGCCTTTCCCCAGTGCTCTGCAAGCTCTCCAGGACAACATAAAATCTGGGGCTCTGTGCTTTCTTTCGTCTGAACAAGTGTTACTGTTTTCTGCACAAAAGCGATTCTGCGAAGGAATGTGAACAGGCACAGAGAAGGTGCTAGCAGGGAATTCTCTGCCTGCCTTTCCCCAGTGCTCTGCAAGCTCTCCAGGACAACATAAAATCTGGGGCTCTGTGCTTTCTTTCGTTCTGAACAAGTGTTACTGTTTTCTGCACAAAAGCGATTCTGCGAAGCAATGTGAACACTTCTGTTTCCCAGGCACAGAGAAGGTGCTAGCAGGGAATTCTCTGCCTGCCTTTCCCCAGTGCTCTGCAAGCTCTCCAGGACAACATAAAATCTGGGGCTCTGTGCTTTCTTTTGTTCTGAACAAGTGTTAGTGTTTTCTGCACAAAAGCGATTCTGCCAAGCAATGGGAACACTTCTGCTTCCCAGGCACCGAGAACGTGCTAGCAGGGAATTCTCTGCCTGCCTTTCCCCAGTGCTCTGCAAGCTCTCCAGGACAACATAAAATCTGGGGCTCTGTGCTTTCTTTCGTTCTGAACAAGTGTTACTGTTTTCTGCACAAAAGCGATTCTGCGAATCAATGTGAACACTTCTGTTTCCCAGGCACCGAGAACGTGCTAGCAGGGAATTCTCTGCCTGCTTTTCCCCAGTGCTCTGCAAGCTCTCCAGGACAACATAAAATCTGGGGCTCTGTGCTTTCTTTCGTTCTGAACAAGTGTTACTGTTTTCTGCACAAAAGCGATTCTGCGAATCAATGTGAACACTTCTGCTTCCCAGGCACAGAGAAGGTGCTAGCAGGGAATTCTCTGCCTGCCTTTCCCCAGTGCTCTGCAAGCTCTCCAGGACAACATAAAATCTGGGGCTCTGTGCTTTCTTTCGTTCTGAACAAGTGTTACTGTTTTCTGCACAAAAGCGATTCTGCGAAGCAATGTGAACACTTCTGCTTCCCAGGCACAGAGAAGGTGCTAGCAGGGAATTCTCTGCCTGCCTTTCCCCAGTGCTCTGCAAGCTCTCCAGGACAACATAAAATCTGGGGCTCTGTGCTTTCTTTTGTTCTGAACAAGTGTTAGTGTTTTCTGCACAAAAGCGATTCTGCCAAGCAATGGGAACACTTCTACTTCCCAGGCACCGAGAACGTGCTAGCAGGGAATTCTCTGCCTGCCTTTCCCCAGTGCTCTGCAAGCTCTCCAGGACAACATAAAATCTGGGGCTCTGTGCTTTCTTTCGTTCTGAACAAGTGTTACTGTTTTCTGCACAAAAGCGATTCTGCGAAGCAATGTGAACACTTCTGTTTCCCAGGCACCGAGAACGTGCTAGCAGGGAATTCTCTGCCTGCTTTTCCCCAGTGCTCTGCAAGCTCTCCAGGACAACATAAAATCTGGGGCTCTGTGCTTTCTTTCGTTCTGAACAAGTGTTACTGTTTTCTGCACAAAAGCGATTCTGCGAAGCAATGTGAACACTTCTGTTTCCCAGGCACAGAGAAGGTGCTAGCAGGGAATTCTCTGCCTGCCTTTCCCCAGTGCTCTGCAAGCTCTCCAGGACAACAGCAAATCTGCGGCTCTGTGCTTTCTTTCGTTCTGAACAAGTGTTACTGTTTTCTGCACAAAAGCGATTCTGCGAAGCAATGTGAACACTTCTGCTTCCCAGGCACATAGAAGGTGCTAGCAGGGAATTCTCTGCCTGCCTTTCCCCAGTGCTCTGCAAGCTCTCCAGCACAACATAAAATCTGGGGCTCTGTGCTTTCTTTCGTTCTGAACAAGTGTTACTGTTTTCTGCACAAAAGCGATTCTGCGAAGCAATGGGAACACTTCTGTTTCCCAGGCACAGAGAAGGTGCTAGCAGGGAATTCTCTGCCTGCTTTTCCCCAGTGCTCTGCAAGCTCTCCAGGACAACAGCAGATCTGGGGCTCTGTGCTTTCTTTCGTTCTGAACAAGTGTTACTGTTTTCTGCACAAAAGCGATTCTGCGAAGCAATGTGAACAGGCACATAGAAGGTGCTAGCAGGGAATTCTCTGCCTGCCTTTCCCCAGTGCTCTGCAAGCTCTCCAGGACAACATAAAATCTGGGGCTCTGTGCTTTCTTTCGTTCTGAACAAGTGTTACTGTTTTCTGCACAAAAGCGATTCTGCGAAGCAATGTGAACACTTCTGCTTCCCAGGCACAGAGAAGGTGCTAGCAGGAAATTCTCTGCCTGCCTTTCCCCAGTGCTCTGCAAGATCTCCAGGACAACATAGAATCTCGGGCTCTGTGCTTTCTTTTGTTCTGAACAAGTGTTAGTGTTTTCTGCACAAAAGCGATTCTGCGAAGCAATGTGAACACTTCTGCTTCCCAGGCACAGAGAAGGTGCTAGCAGGGAATTCTCTGCCTGCCTTTCCCCAGTGCTCTGCAAGCTCTCCAGGACAACATAAAATCTGGGGCTCTGTGCTTTCTTTCATTCTGAACAAGTGTTACTGTTTTCTGCACAAAAGCGATTCTGCGAAGCAATGTGAACAGGCACAGAGAAGGTGCTAGCAGGGAATTCTCTGCCTGCCTTTCCCCAGTGCTCTGCAAGCTCTCCAGGACAACATAAAATCTGGGGCTCTGTGCTTTCTTTCGTTCTGAACAAGTGTTACTGTTTTCTGCACAAAAGCGATTCTGCGAAGCAATGTGAACACTTCTGCTTCCCAGGCACATAGAAGGTGCTAGCAGGGAATTCTCTGCCTGCCTTTCCCCAGTGCTCTGCAAGCTCTCCAGGACAACATAAAATCTGGGGCTCTGTGCTTTCTTTCGTTCTGAACAAGTGTTACTGTTTTCTGCACAAAAGCGATTCTGCGAAGCAATGGGAACAGGCACAGAGAAGGTGCTAGCAGGGAATTCTCTGCCTGCCTTTCCCCAGTGCTCTGCAAGCTCTCCAGGACAACATAAAATCTGGGGCTCTGTGCTTTCTTTCGTTCTGAACAAGTGTTACTGTTTTCTGCACAAAAGCGATTCTGCGAAGCAATGGGAACACTTCTGTTTCCCAGGCACAGAGAAGGTGCTAGCAGGGAATTCTCTGCCTGCTTTTCCCCAGTGCTCTGCAAGCTCTCAAGGACAACATAAAATCTGGGGCTCTGTGCTTTCTTTCGTTCTGAACAAGTGTTACTGTTTTCTGCACAAAAGCGATTCTGCGAAGCAATGTGAACACTTCTGCTTCCCAGGCACAGAGAAGGTGCTAGCAGGGAATTCTCTGCTTGCTTTTCCCCAGTGCTCTGCAAGCTCTCCAGGACAACATAAAATCTGGGGCTCTGTGCTTTCTTTCGTTCTGAACAAGTGTTATTGTTTTCTGCACAAAAGCGATTCTGCGAAGCAATGTGAACACTTCTGCTTCCCAGGCACAGAGAAGGTGCTAGCAGGGAATTCTCTGCCTGCCTTTCCCCAGTGCTCTGCAAGCTCTCCAGGACAACATAAAATCTGGTGCTCTGTGCTTTCTTTCGTTCTGAACAAGTGTTATTGGTATCTGCACAAAAGCGATTCTGCGAAGCAATGTGAACACTTCTGCTTCCCAGGCACAGAGAAGGTGCTAGCAGGGAATTCTCTGCCTGCCTTTCCCCAGTGCTCTGCAAGCTCTCCAGGACAACATAAAATCTGGGGCTCTGTGCTTTCTTTCGTCTGAACAAGTGTTACTGTTTTCTGCACAAAAGCGATTCTGCGAAGGAATGTGAACAGGCACAGAGAAGGTGCTAGCAGGGAATTCTCTGCCTGCCTTTCCCCAGTGCTCTGCAAGCTCTCCAGGACAACATAAAATCTGGGGCTCTGTGCTTTCTTTCGTTCTGAACAAGTGTTACTGTTTTCTGCACAAAAGCGATTCTGCGAAGCAATGTGAACACTTCTGTTTCCCAGGCACAGAGAAGGTGCTAGCAGGGAATTCTCTGCCTGCCTTTCCCCAGTGCTCTGCAAGCTCTCCAGGACAACATAAAATCTGGGGCTCTGTGCTTTCTTTTGTTCTGAACAAGTGTTAGTGTTTTCTGCACAAAAGCGATTCTGCCAAGCAATGGGAACACTTCTGCTTCCCAGGCACCGAGAACGTGCTAGCAGGGAATTCTCTGCCTGCCTTTCCCCAGTGCTCTGCAAGCTCTCCAGGACAACATAAAATCTGGGGCTCTGTGCTTTCTTTCGTTCTGAACAAGTGTTACTGTTTTCTGCACAAAAGCGATTCTGCGAAGCAATGTGAACACTTCTGTTTCCCAGGCACCGAGAACGTGCTAGCAGGGAATTCTCTGCCTGCTTTTCCCCAGTGCTCTGCAAGCTCTCCAGGACAACATAAAATCTGGGGCTCTGTGCTTTCTTTCGTTCTGAACAAGTGTTACTGTTTTCTGCACAAAAGCGATTCTGCGAAGCAATGTGAACACTTCTGCTTCCCAGGCACAGAGAAGGTGCTAGCAGGGAATTCTCTGCCTGCCTTTCCCCAGTGCTCTGCAAGATCTCCAGGACAACAGCAAATCTGGGGCTCTGTGCTTTCTTTCGTTCTGAACAAGTGTTACTGTTTTCTGCACAAAAGCGATTCTGCGAAGCAATGTGAACACTTCTGCTTCCCAGGCACATAGAAGGTGCTAGCAGGGAATTCTCTGCCTGCCTTTCCCCAGTGCTCTGCAAGCTCTCCAGCACAACATAAAATCTGGGGCTCTGTGCTTTCTTTCGTTCTGAACAAGTGTTACTGTTTTCTGCACAAAAGCGATTCTGCGAAGGAATGTGAACACTTCTGTTTCCCAGGCACAGAGAAGGTGCTAGCAGGGAATTCTCTGCCTGCTTTTCCCCAGTGCTCTGCAAGCTCTCCAGGACAACAGCAGATCTGGGGCTCTGTGCTTTCTTTCGTTCTGAACAAGTGTTACTGTTTTCTGCACAAAAGCGATTCTGCGAAGCAATGTGAACAGGCACAGAGAAGGTGCTAGCAGGAAATTCTCTGCCTGCCTTTCCCCAGTGCTCTGCAAGCTCTCCAGGACAACATAAAATCTGGGGCTCTGTGCTTTCTTTCGTTCTGAACAAGTGTTACTGTTTTCTGCACAAAAGCGATTCTGCGAAGCAATGGGAACACTTCTGTTTCCCAGGCACAGAGAAGGTGCTAGCAGGAAATTCTCTGCCTGCCTTTCCCCAGTGCTCTGCAAGATCTCCAGGACAACATAGAATCTCGGGCTCTGTGCTTTCTTTTGTTCTGAACAAGTGTTAGTGTTTTCTGCACAAAAGCGATTCTGCGAAGCAATGTGAACACTTCTGCTTCCCAGGCACAGAGAAGGTGCTAGCAGGGAATTCTCTGCCTGCCTTTCCCCAGTGCTCTGCAAGCTCTCCAGGACAACATAAAATCTGGGGCTCTGTGCTTTCTTTCATTCTGAACAAGTGTTACTGTTTTCTGCACAAAAGCGATTCTGCGAAGCAATGTGAACAGGCACAGAGAAGGTGCTAGCAGGGAATTCTCTGCCTGCCTTTCCCCAGTGCTCTGCAAGCTCTCCAGGACAACATAAAATCTGGGGCTCTGTGCTTTCTTTCGTTCTGAACAAGTGTTACTGTTTTCTGCACAAAAGCGATTCTGCGAAGCAATGTGAACACTTCTGCTTCCCAGGCACATAGAAGGTGCTAGCAGGGAATTCTCTGCCTGCCTTTCCCCAGTGCTCTGCAAGCTCTCCAGGACAACATAAAATCTGGGGCTCTGTGCTTTCTTTCGTTCTGAACAAGTGTTACTGTTTTCTGCACAAAAGCGATTCTGCGAAGCAATGGGAACAGGCACAGAGAAGGTGCTAGCAGGGAATTCTCTGCCTGCCTTTCCCCAGTGCTCTGCAAGCTCTCCAGGACAACATAAAATCTGGGGCTCTGTGCTTTCTTTCGTTCTGAACAAGTGTTACTGTTTTCTGCACAAAAGCGATTCTGCGAAGCAATGTGAACACTTCTGTTTCCCAGGCACAGAGAAGGTGCTAGCAGGGAATTCTCTGCCTGCTTTTCCCCAGTGCTCTGCAAGCTCTCAAGGACAACATAAAATCTGGTGCTCTGTGCTTTCTTTCCTTCTGAACAAGTGTTACTGTTTTCTGCACAAAAGCGATTCTGCGAAGCAATGTGAACACTTCTGCTTCCCAGGCACAGAGAAGGTGCTAGCAGGGAATTCTCTGCTTGCTTTTCCCCAGTGCTCTGCAAGCTCTCCAGGACAACATAAAATCTGGGGCTCTGTGCTTTCTTTCGTTCTGAACAAGTGTTATTGTTTTCTGCACAAAAGCGATTCTGCGAAGCAATGTGAAGACTTCTGCTTCCCAGGCACAGAGAAGGTGCTAGCAGGGAATTCTCTGCCTGCCTTTCCCCAGTGCTCTGCAAGCTCTCCAGGACAACATAAAATCTGGTGCTCTGTGCTTTCTTTCGTTCTGAACAAGTGTTATTGGTTTCTGCACAAAAGCGATTCTGCGAAGCAATGTGAACACTTCTGCTTCCCAGGCACAGAGAAGGTGCTAGCAGGGAATTCTCTGCCTGCCTTTCCCCAGTGCTCTGCAAGCTCTCCAGGACAACATAAAATCTGGGGCTCTGTGCTTTCTTTCGTCTGAACAAGTGTTACTGTTTTCTGCACAAAAGCGATTCTGCGAAGGAATGGGAACAGGCACAGAGAAGGTGCTAGCAGGGAATTCTCTGCCTGCCTTTCCCCAGTGCTCTGCAAGCTCTCCAGGACAACATAAAATCTGGGGCTCTGTGCTTTCTTTCGTTCTGAACAAGTGTTACTGTTTTCTGCACAAAAGCGATTCTGCGAAGCAATGTGAACACTTCTGTTTCCCAGGCACAGAGAAGGTGCTAGCAGGGAATTCTCTGCCTGCTTTTCCCCAGTACTCTGCAAGCTCTCCAGCACAACATAAAATATGGGGCTCTGTGCTTTCTTTCGTTCTGAACAAGTGTTACTGTTTTCTGCACAAAAGCGATACTGCTAAGAAATCTGAACACTTCTGTTTCCCAGGCACAGAGAAGGTGCTAGCAGGGAATTCTCTGCCTGCTTTTCCCCAGTGCTCTGCAAGCTCTCCAGGACAACATAGAATCTCGGGCTCTGTGCTTTCTTTTGTTCTGAACAAGTGTTAGTGTTTTCTGCACAAAAGCGATTCTGCGAAGCAATGTGAACACTTCTCCTTCCCAGGCACAGAGAAGGTGCTAGCAGGGAATTCTCTGCCTGCCTTTCCCCAGTGCTCTGCAAGCTCTCCAGGACAACATAAAATCTGGGGCTCTGTGCTTTCTTTCGTCTGAACAAGTGTTACTGTTTTCTGCACAAAAGCGATTCTGCGAAGCAATGTGAACAGGCACAGAGAAGGTGCTAGCAGGGAATTCTCTGCCTGCCTTTCCCCAGTGCTCTGCAAGCTCTCCAGGACAACATAAAATCTGGGGCTCTGTGCTTTCTTTCGTTCTGAACAAGTGTTACTGTTTTCTGCACAAAAGCGATTCTGCGAAGCAATGTGAAGACTTCTGCTTCCCAGGCACAGAGAAGGTGCTAGCAGGGATTCTCTGCCTGCCTTTCCCCAGTGCTCTGCAAGCTCTCCAGGACAACATAAAATCTGGGGCTCTGTGCTTTCTTTCGTTCTGAACAAGTGTTACTGTTTTCTGCACAAAAGCGATTCTGCGAAGCAATGTGAACACTTCTGCTTCCCAGGCACATAGAAGGTGCTAGCAGGGAATTCTCTGCCTGCTTTTCCCCAGTGCTCTGCAAGCTCTCCAGGACAACATAAAATCTGGGTCTCTGTGCTTTCTTTCGTTCTGAACAAGTGTTACTGTTTTCTGCACAAAAGCGATTCTGCGAAGCAATGTGAACAGGCACAGAGAAGGTGCTAGCAGGGAATTCTCTGCCTGCCTTTCCCCAGTGCTCTGCAAGCTCTCCAGGACAACATAAAATCTGGGGCTCTGTGCTTTCTTTCGTTCTGAACAAGTGTTACTGTTTTCTGCACAAAAGCGATTCTGCGAAGCAATGTGAACAGGCACAGAGAAGGTGCTAGCAGGGAATTCTCTGCCTGCCTTTCCCCAGTGCTCTGCAAGCTCTCCAGGACAACAGCAAATCTGCGGCTCTGTGCTTTCTTTCGTTCAGAACAAGTGTTACTGTTTTCTGCACAAAAGCGATTCTGCGAAGCAATGGGAACACTTCTCTTTCCCAGGCACAGGGAAGGTGCTAGCAGGGAATTCTCTGCTTGCTTTTCCCCAGTGCTCTGCAAGCTCTCCAGGACAACATAGAATCTGGGGCTCTGTGCTTTCTTTCGTTCTGAAAAAGTGTTATTGCTTTCTGCACAAAAGCGATTCTGCGAAGCAATGTGAACACTTCTTCTTCCCAGGCACAGAGAAGGTGCTAGCAGGGAATTCTCTGCCTGCTTTTCCCCAGTACTCTGCAAGCTCTCCAGCACAACATAAAATATGGGGCTCTGTGCTTTCTTTCGTTCTGAACAAGTGTTACTGTTTTCTGCACAAAAGCGATTCTGCGAAGCAATGTGAACAGGCACAGAGAAGGTGCTAGCAGGGAATTCTCTGCCTGCTTTTCCCCAGTACTCTGCAAGCTCTCCAGGACAACAGCAAATCTGGGGCTCTGTGCTTTCTTTCGTTCTGAACAAGTGTTACTGTTTTCTGCACAAAAGCGATTCTGCGAAGCAATGTGAACACTTCTGCTTCCCAGGCACAGAGAAGGTGCTAGCAGGAAATTCTCTGCCTGCCTTTCCCCAGTGCTCTGCAAGCTCTCCAGGACAACATAAAATCTGGGGCTCTGTGCTTTCTTTCGTTCTGAAAAAGTGTTACTGTTTTCTGCACAAAAGCGATTCTGCCAAGCAATGGGAACACTTCTGTTTCCCAGGCACAGAGAAGGTGCTAGCAGGGAATTGTCTGCCTGCTTTTCCCCAGTGCTCTGTAAGCTCTCCAGGACAACATAAAATCTGGGGCTCTGTGCTTTCTTTCCTTCTGAACAAGTGTTACTGTTTTCTGCACAAAAGCGATTCTGCCAAGCAATGTGAAGACTTCTGCTTCCCAGGCACAGAGAAGGTGCTAGCAGGGAATTCTCTGCCTGCCTTTCCCCAGTGCTCTGCAAGCTCTCCAGGACAACATAAAATCTGGGGCTCTGTGCTTTCTTTCGTTCTGAACAAGTGTTATTGGTTTCTGCACAAAAGCGATTCTGCGAAGCAATGTGAACACTTCTGCTTCCCAGGCACAGAGAAGGTGCTAGCAGGGAATTCTCTGCCTGCCTTTCCCCAGTGCTCTGCAAGCTCTCCAGGACAACATAAAATCTGGGGCTCTGTGCTTTCTTTCGTCTGAACAAGTGTTACTGTTTTCTGCACAAAAGCGATTCTGCGAAGCAATGTGAACACTTCTGTTTCCCAGGCACAGAGAAGGTGCTAGCAGGGAATTCTCTGCCTGCTTTTCCCCAGTACTCTGCAAGCTCTCCAGCACAACATAAAATATGGGGCTCTGTGCTTTCTTTCCTTCTGAACAAGTGTACTGTTTTCTGCACAAAAGCGATACTGCTAAGAAATCTGAACACTTCTGTTTCCCAGGCACAGAGAAGGTGCTAGCAGGGAATTCTCTGCCTGCTTTTCCCCAGTGCTCTGTAAGCTCTCCAGGACAACAGCAAATCTGGGGCTCTGTGCTTTCTTTCGTTCTGAACAAGTGTTACTGTTTTCTGCACAAAAGCGATTCTGCGAAGCAATGTGAACACTTCTGCTTCCCAGGCACAGAGAAGGTGCTAGCAGGGAATTCTCTGCCTGCCTTTCCCCAGTGCTCTGCAAGCTCTCCAGGACAACATAAAATCTGGGGCTCTGTGCTTTCTTTCGTTCTGAACAAGTGTTACTGTTTTCTGCACAAAAGCGATTCTGCGAAGCAATGTGAACACTTCTGCTTCCCAGGCACAGAGAAGGTGCTAGCAGGGAATTCTCTGCCTGCCTTTCCCCAGTGCTCTGCAAGCTCTCCAGGACAACATAAAATCTGGGGCTCTGTGCTTTCTTTTGTTCTGAACAAGTGTTAGTGTTTTCTGCACAAAAGCGATTCTGCCAAGCAATGGGAACACTTCTACTTCCCAGGCACCGAGAACGTGCTAGCAGGGAATTCTCTGCCTGCCTTTCCCCAGTGCTCTGCAAGCTCTCCAGGACAACATAAAATCTGGGGCTCTGTGCTTTCTTTCGTTCTGAACAAGTGTTACTGTTTTCTGCACAAAAGCGATTCTGCGAAGCAATGTGAACACTTCTGTTTCCCAGGCACCGAGAACGTGCTAGCAGGGAATTCTCTGCCTGCTTTTCCCCAGTGCTCTGCAAGCTCTCCAGGACAACATAAAATCTGGGGCTCTGTGCTTTCTTTCGTTCTGAACAAGTGTTACTGTTTTCTGCACAAAAGCGATTCTGCGAAGCAATGTGAACACTTCTGCTTCCCAGGCACAGAGAAGGTGCTAGCAGGGAATTCTCTGCCTGCCTTTCCCCAGTGCTCTGCAAGCTCTCCAGGACAACAGCAAATCTGCGGCTCTGTGCTTTCTTTCGTTCTGAACAAGTGTTACTGTTTTCTGCACAAAAGCGATTCTGCGAAGCAATGTGAACACTTCTGCTTCCCAGGCACATAGAAGGTGCTAGCAGGGAATTCTCTGCCTGCCTTTCCCCAGTGCTCTGCAAGCTCTCCAGCACAACATAAAATCTGGGGCTCTGTGCTTTCTTTCGTTCTGAACAAGTGTTACTGTTTTCTGCACAAAAGCGATTCTGCGAAGGAATGTGAACACTTCTGTTTCCCAGGCACAGAGAAGGTGCTAGCAGGGAATTCTCTGCCTGCTTTTCCCCAGTGCTCTGCAAGCTCTCCAGGACAACAGCAGATCTGGGGCTCTGTGCTTTCTTTCGTTCTGAACAAGTGTTACTGTTTTCTGCACAAAAGCGATTCTGCGAAGCAATGTGAACAGGCACAGAGAAGGTGCTAGCAGGGAATTCTCTGCCTGCCTTTCCCCAGTGCTCTGCAAGCTCTCCAGGACAACATAAAATCTGGGGCTCTGTGCTTTCTTTCGTTCTGAACAAGTGTTACTGTTTTCTGCACAAAAGCGATTCTGCGAAGCAATGGGAACACTTCTGTTTCCCAGGCACAGAGAAGGTGCTAGCAGGAAATTCTCTGCCTGCCTTTCCCCAGTGCTCTGCAAGATCTCCAGGACAACATAGAATCTCGGGCTCTGTGCTTTCTTTTGTTCTGAACAAGTGTTAGTGTTTTCTGCACAAAAGCGATTCTGCGAAGCAATGTGAACACTTCTGCTTCCCAGGCACAGAGAAGGTGCTAGCAGGGAATTCTCTGCCTGCCTTTCCCCAGTGCTCTGCAAGCTCTCCAGGACAACATAAAATCTGGGGCTCTGTGCTTTCTTTCATTCTGAACAAGTGTTACTGTTTTCTGCACAAAAGCGATTCTGCGAAGCAATGTGAACAGGCACAGAGAAGGTGCTAGCAGGGAATTCTCTGCCTGCCTTTCCCCAGTGCTCTGCAAGCTCTCCAGGACAACATAAAATCTGGGGCTCTGTGCTTTCTTTCGTTCTGAACAAGTGTTACTGTTTTCTGCACAAAAGCGATTCTGCGAAGCAATGTGAACACTTCTGCTTCCCAGGCACATAGAAGGTGCTAGCAGGGAATTCTCTGCCTGCCTTTCCCCAGTGCTCTGCAAGCTCTCCAGGACAACATAAAATCTGGGGCTCTGTGCTTTCTTTCGTTCTGAACAAGTGTTACTGTTTTCTGCACAAAAGCGATTCTGCGAAGCAATGGGAACAGGCACAGAGAAGGTGCTAGCAGGGAATTCTCTGCCTGCCTTTCCCCAGTGCTCTGCAAGCTCTCCAGGACAACATAAAATCTGGGGCTCTGTGCTTTCTTTCGTTCTGAACAAGTGTTACTGTTTTCTGCACAAAAGCGATTCTGCGAAGCAATGGGAACACTTCTGTTTCCCAGGCACAGAGAAGGTGCTAGCAGGGAATTCTCTGCCTGCTTTTCCCCAGTGCTCTGCAAGCTCTCAAGGACAACATAAAATCTGGGGCTCTGTGCTTTCTTTCGTTCTGAACAAGTGTTACTGTTTTCTGCACAAAAGCGATTCTGCGAAGCAATGTGAACACTTCTGCTTCCCAGGCACAGAGAAGGTGCTAGCAGGGAATTCTCTGCTTGCTTTTCCCCAGTGCTCTGCAAGCTCTCCAGGACAACATAAAATCTGGGGCTCTGTGCTTTCTTTCGTTCTGAACAAGTGTTATTGTTTTCTGCACAAAAGCGATTCTGCGAAGCAATGTGAACACTTCTGCTTCCCAGGCACAGAGAAGGTGCTAGCAGGGAATTCTCTGCCTGCCTTTCCCCAGTGCTCTGCAAGCTCTCCAGGACAACATAAAATCTGGTGCTCTGTGCTTTCTTTCGTTCTGAACAAGTGTTATTGGTATCTGCACAAAAGCGATTCTGCGAAGCAATGTGAACACTTCTGCTTCCCAGGCACAGAGAAGGTGCTAGCAGGGAATTCTCTGCCTGCCTTTCCCCAGTGCTCTGCAAGCTCTCCAGGACAACATAAAATCTGGGGCTCTGTGCTTTCTTTCGTCTGAACAAGTGTTACTGTTTTCTGCACAAAAGCGATTCTGCGAAGGAATGTGAACAGGCACAGAGAAGGTGCTAGCAGGGAATTCTCTGCCTGCCTTTCCCCAGTGCTCTGCAAGCTCTCCAGGACAACATAAAATCTGGGGCTCTGTGCTTTCTTTCGTTCTGAACAAGTGTTACTGTTTTCTGCACAAAAGCGATTCTGCGAAGCAATGTGAACACTTCTGTTTCCCAGGCACAGAGAAGGTGCTAGCAGGGAATTCTCTGCCTGCCTTTCCCCAGTGCTCTGCAAGCTCTCCAGGACAACATAAAATCTGGGGCTCTGTGCTTTCTTTTGTTCTGAACAAGTGTTAGTGTTTTCTGCACAAAAGCGATTCTGCCAAGCAATGGGAACACTTCTGCTTCCCAGGCACCGAGAACGTGCTAGCAGGGAATTCTCTGCCTGCCTTTCCCCAGTGCTCTGCAAGCTCTCCAGGACAACATAAAATCTGGGGCTCTGTGCTTTCTTTCGTTCTGAACAAGTGTTACTGTTTTCTGCACAAAAGCGATTCTGCGAAGCAATGTGAACACTTCTGTTTCCCAGGCACCGAGAACGTGCTAGCAGGGAATTCTCTGCCTGCTTTTCCCCAGTGCTCTGCAAGCTCTCCAGGACAACATAAAATCTGGGGCTCTGTGCTTTCTTTCGTTCTGAACAAGTGTTACTGTTTTCTGCACAAAAGCGATTCTGCGAAGCAATGTGAACACTTCTGCTTCCCAGGCACAGAGAAGGTGCTAGCAGGGAATTCTCTGCCTGCCTTTCCCCAGTGCTCTGCAAGATCTCCAGGACAACAGCAAATCTGGGGCTCTGTGCTTTCTTTCGTTCTGAACAAGTGTTACTGTTTTCTGCACAAAAGCGATTCTGCGAAGCAATGTGAACACTTCTGCTTCCCAGGCACATAGAAGGTGCTAGCAGGGAATTCTCTGCCTGCCTTTCCCCAGTGCTCTGCAAGCTCTCCAGCACAACATAAAATCTGGGGCTCTGTGCTTTCTTTCGTTCTGAACAAGTGTTACTGTTTTCTGCACAAAAGCGATTCTGCGAAGGAATGTGAACACTTCTGTTTCCCAGGCACAGAGAAGGTGCTAGCAGGGAATTCTCTGCCTGCTTTTCCCCAGTGCTCTGCAAGCTCTCCAGGACAACAGCAGATCTGGGGCTCTGTGCTTTCTTTCGTTCTGAACAAGTGTTACTGTTTTCTGCACAAAAGCGATTCTGCGAAGCAATGTGAACAGGCACAGAGAAGGTGCTAGCAGGAAATTCTCTGCCTGCCTTTCCCCAGTGCTCTGCAAGCTCTCCAGGACAACATAAAATCTGGGGCTCTGTGCTTTCTTTCGTTCTGAACAAGTGTTACTGTTTTCTGCACAAAAGCGATTCTGCGAAGCAATGGGAACACTTCTGTTTCCCAGGCACAGAGAAGGTGCTAGCAGGAAATTCTCTGCCTGCCTTTCCCCAGTGCTCTGCAAGATCTCCAGGACAACATAGAATCTCGGGCTCTGTGCTTTCTTTTGTTCTGAACAAGTGTTAGTGTTTTCTGCACAAAAGCGATTCTGCGAAGCAATGTGAACACTTCTGCTTCCCAGGCACAGAGAAGGTGCTAGCAGGGAATTCTCTGCCTGCCTTTCCCCAGTGCTCTGCAAGCTCTCCAGGACAACATAAAATCTGGGGCTCTGTGCTTTCTTTCATTCTGAACAAGTGTTACTGTTTTCTGCACAAAAGCGATTCTGCGAAGCAATGTGAACAGGCACAGAGAAGGTGCTAGCAGGGAATTCTCTGCCTGCCTTTCCCCAGTGCTCTGCAAGCTCTCCAGGACAACATAAAATCTGGGGCTCTGTGCTTTCTTTCGTTCTGAACAAGTGTTACTGTTTTCTGCACAAAAGCGATTCTGCGAAGCAATGTGAACACTTCTGCTTCCCAGGCACATAGAAGGTGCTAGCAGGGAATTCTCTGCCTGCCTTTCCCCAGTGCTCTGCAAGCTCTCCAGGACAACATAAAATCTGGGGCTCTGTGCTTTCTTTCGTTCTGAACAAGTGTTACTGTTTTCTGCACAAAAGCGATTCTGCGAAGCAATGGGAACAGGCACAGAGAAGGTGCTAGCAGGGAATTCTCTGCCTGCCTTTCCCCAGTGCTCTGCAAGCTCTCCAGGACAACATAAAATCTGGGGCTCTGTGCTTTCTTTCGTTCTGAACAAGTGTTACTGTTTTCTGCACAAAAGCGATTCTGCGAAGCAATGTGAACACTTCTGTTTCCCAGGCACAGAGAAGGTGCTAGCAGGGAATTCTCTGCCTGCTTTTCCCCAGTGCTCTGCAAGCTCTCAAGGACAACATAAAATCTGGTGCTCTGTGCTTTCTTTCGTTCTGAACAAGTGTTACTGTTTTCTGCACAAAAGCGATTCTGCGAAGCAATGTGAACACTTCTGCTTCCCAGGCACAGAGAAGGTGCTAGCAGGGAATTCTCTGCTTGCTTTTCCCCAGTGCTCTGCAAGCTCTCCAGGACAACATAAAATCTGGGGCTCTGTGCTTTCTTTCGTTCTGAACAAGTGTTATTGTTTTCTGCACAAAAGCGATTCTGCGAAGCAATGTGAAGACTTCTGCTTCCCAGGCACAGAGAAGGTGCTAGCAGGGAATTCTCTGCCTGCCTTTCCCCAGTGCTCTGCAAGCTCTCCAGGACAACATAAAATCTGGTGCTCTGTGCTTTCTTTCGTTCTGAACAAGTGTTATTGGTTTCTGCACAAAAGCGATTCTGCGAAGCAATGTGAACACTTCTGCTTCCCAGGCACAGAGAAGGTGCTAGCAGGGAATTCTCTGCCTGCCTTTCCCCAGTGCTCTGCAAGCTCTCCAGGACAACATAAAATCTGGGGCTCTGTGCTTTCTTTCGTCTGAACAAGTGTTACTGTTTTCTGCACAAAAGCGATTCTGCGAAGGAATGGGAACAGGCACAGAGAAGGTGCTAGCAGGGAATTCTCTGCCTGCCTTTCCCCAGTGCTCTGCAAGCTCTCCAGGACAACATAAAATCTGGGGCTCTGTGCTTTCTTTCGTTCTGAACAAGTGTTACTGTTTTCTGCACAAAAGCGATTCTGCGAAGCAATGTGAACACTTCTGTTTCCCAGGCACAGAGAAGGTGCTAGCAGGGAATTCTCTGCCTGCTTTTCCCCAGTACTCTGCAAGCTCTCCAGCACAACATAAAATATGGGGCTCTGTGCTTTCTTTCGTTCTGAACAAGTGTTACTGTTTTCTGCACAAAAGCGATACTGCTAAGAAATCTGAACACTTCTGTTTCCCAGGCACAGAGAAGGTGCTAGCAGGGAATTCTCTGCCTGCTTTTCCCCAGTGCTCTGCAAGCTCTCCAGGACAACATAGAATCTCGGGCTCTGTGCTTTCTTTTGTTCTGAACAAGTGTTAGTGTTTTCTGCACAAAAGCGATTCTGCGAAGCAATGTGAACACTTCTCCTTCCCAGGCACAGAGAAGGTGCTAGCAGGGAATTCTCTGCCTGCCTTTCCCCAGTGCTCTGCAAGCTCTCCAGGACAACATAAAATCTGGGGCTCTGTGCTTTCTTTCGTCTGAACAAGTGTTACTGTTTTCTGCACAAAAGCGATTCTGCGAAGCAATGTGAACAGGCACAGAGAAGGTGCTAGCAGGGAATTCTCTGCCTGCCTTTCCCCAGTGCTCTGCAAGCTCTCCAGGACAACATAAAATCTGGGGCTCTGTGCTTTCTTTCGTTCTGAACAAGTGTTACTGTTTTCTGCACAAAAGCGATTCTGCGAAGCAATGTGAAGACTTCTGCTTCCCAGGCACAGAGAAGGTGCTAGCAGGGATTCTCTGCCTGCCTTTCCCCAGTGCTCTGCAAGCTCTCCAGGACAACATAAAATCTGGGGCTCTGTGCTTTCTTTCGTTCTGAACAAGTGTTACTGTTTTCTGCACAAAAGCGATTCTGCGAAGCAATGTGAACACTTCTGCTTCCCAGGCACATAGAAGGTGCTAGCAGGGAATTCTCTGCCTGCTTTTCCCCAGTGCTCTGCAAGCTCTCCAGGACAACATAAAATCTGGGTCTCTGTGCTTTCTTTCGTTCTGAACAAGTGTTACTGTTTTCTGCACAAAAGCGATTCTGCGAAGCAATGTGAACAGGCACAGAGAAGGTGCTAGCAGGGAATTCTCTGCCTGCCTTTCCCCAGTGCTCTGCAAGCTCTCCAGGACAACATAAAATCTGGGGCTCTGTGCTTTCTTTCGTTCTGAACAAGTGTTACTGTTTTCTGCACAAAAGCGATTCTGCGAAGCAATGGGAACACTTCTGTTTCCCAGGCACAGAGAAGGTGCTAGCAGGGAATTCTCTGCTTGCTTTTCCCCAGTGCTCTGCAAGCTCTCCAGGACAACATAAAATCTGGGGCTCTGTGCTTTCTTTCGTTCTGAACAAGTGTTATTGTTTTCTGCACAAAACCAATTCTGCGAAGCAATGTGAAGACTTCTGTTTCCCAGGCACAGAGAAGGTGCTAGCAGGGAATTCTCTGCCTGCCTTTCCCCAGTGCTCTGCAAGCTCTCCAGGACAACATAAAATCTGGGGCTCTGTGCTTTCTTTTGTTCTGAACAAGTGTTAGTGTTTTCTGCACAAAAGCGATTCTGCCAAGCAATGGGAACACTTCTGCTTCCCAGGCACCGAGAACGTGCTAGCAGGGAATTCTCTGCCTGCCTTTCCCCAGTGCTCTGCAAGCTCTCCAGGACAACATAAAATCTGGGGCTCTGTGCTTTCTTTCGTTCTGAACAAGTGTTACTGTTTTCTGCACAAAAGCGATTCTGCGAAGCAATGTGAACACTTCTGTTTCCCAGGCACCGAGAACGTGCTAGCAGGGAATTCTCTGCCTGCTTTTCCCCAGTGCTCTGCAAGCTCTCCAGGACAACATAAAATCTGGGGCTCTGTGCTTTCTTTCGTTCTGAACAAGTGTTACTGTTTTCTGCACAAAAGCGATTCTGCGAAGCAATGTGAACACTTCTGCTTCCCAGGCACAGAGAAGGTGCTAGCAGGGAATTCTCTGCCTGCCTTTCCGCAGTGCTCTGCAAGCTCTCCAGGACAACATAAAATCTGGGGCTCTGTGCTTTCTTTCGTTCTGAACAAGTGTTACTGTTTTCTGCACAAAAGCGATTCTGCGAAGCAATGTGAACACTTCTGCTTCCCAGGCACATAGAAGGTGCTAGCAGGGAATTCTCTGCCTGCCTTTCCCCAGTGCTCTGCAAGCTCTCCAGGACAACATAGAATCTGGGGCTCTGTGCTTTCTTTTGTTCTGAACAAGTGTTAGTGTTTTCTGCACAAAAGCGATTCTGCGAAGCAATGTGAACACTTCTGTTTCCCAGGCACAGAGAAGGTGCTAGCAGGGAATTCTCTGCCTGCCTTTCCCCAGTGCTCTGCAAGCTCTCCAGGACAACATAAAATCTGGGGCTCTGTGCTTTCTTTCGTTCTGAACAAGTGTTACTGTTTTCTGCACAAAAGCGATTCTGCGAAGCAATGTGAACAGGCACAGAGAAGGTGCTAGCAGGGAATTCTCTGCCTGCCTTTCCCCAGTGCTCTGCAAGCTCTCCAGGACAACAGCAAATCTGCGGCTCTGTGCTTTCTTTCGTTCAGAACAAGTGTTACTGTTTTCTGCACAAAAGCGATTCTGCGAAGCAATGGGAACACTTCTCTTTCCCAGGCACAGGGAAGGTGCTAGCAGGGAATTCTCTGCTTGCTTTTCCCCAGTGCTCTGCAACCTCTCCAGGACAACATAGAATCTGGGGCTCTGTGCTTTCTTTCGTTCTGAAAAAGTGTTATTGCTTTCTGCACAAAAGCGATTCTGCGAAGCAATGTGAACAATTCTTCTTCCCAGGCACAGAGAAGGTGCTAGCAGGGAATTCTCTGCCTGCTTTTCCCCAGTACTCTGCAAGCTCTCCAGCACAACATAAAATATGGGGCTCTGTGCTTTCTTTCGTTCTGAACAAGTGTTACTGTTTTCTGCACAAAAGCGATTCTGCGAAGCAATGTGAACAGGCACAGAGAAGGTGCTAGCAGGGAATTCTCTGCCTGCTTTTCCCCAGTACTCTGCAAGCTCTCCAGGACAACAGCAAATCTGGGGCTCTGTGCTTTCTTTCGTTCTGAACAAGTGTTACTGTTTTCTGCACAAAAGCGATTCTGCCAAGCAATGTGAACACTTCTGCTTCCCAGGCACAGAGAAGGTGCTAGCAGGAAATTCTCTGCCTGCCTTTCCCCAGTGCTCTGCAAGCTCTCCAGCACAACATAAAATATGGGGCTCTGTGCTTTCTTTCCTTCTGAAAAAGTGTTACTGTTTTCTGCACAAAAGCGATTCTGCCAAGCAATGGGAACACTTCTGTTTCCCAGGCACAGAGAAGGTGCTAGCAGGGAATTGTCTGCCTGCTTTTCCCCAGTGCTCTGTAAGCTCTCCAGGACAACATAAAATCTGGGGCTCTGTGCTTTCTTTCCTTCTGAACAAGTGTTACTGTTTTCTGCACAAAAGCGATTCTGCCAAGCAATGTGAAGACTTCTGCTTCCCAGGCACAGAGAAGGTGCTAGCAGGGAATTCTCTGCCTGCCTTTCCCCAGTGCTCTGCAAGCTCTCCAGGACAACATAAAATCTGGGGCTCTGTGCTTTCTTTCGTTCTGAACAAGTGTTATTGTTTTCTGCACAAAAGCGATTCTGCGAAGCAATGTGAACACTTCTGCTTCCCAGGCACAGAGAAGGTGCTAGCAGGGAATTCTCTGCCTGCCTTTCCCCAGTGCTCTGCAAGCTCTCCAGGACAACATAAAATCTGGTGCTCTGTGCTTTCTTTCGTTCTGAACAAGTGTTACTGTTTTCTGCACAAAAGCGATTCTGCGAAGTAATGTGAACAGGCACAGAGAAGGTGCTAGCAGGGAATTCTCTGCCTGCCTTTCCCCAGTGCTCTGCAAGCTCTCCAGGACAACATAAAATCTGGGGCTCTGTGCTTTCTTTCGTTCTGAACAAGTGTTACTGTTTTCTGCACAAAAGCGATTCTGCGAAGCAATGTGAACACTTCTGTTTCCCAGGCACAGAGAAGGTGCTAGCAGGGAATTCTCTGCCTGCTTTTCCCCAGTACTCTGCAAGCTCTCCAGCACAACATAAAATATGGGGCTCTGTGCTTTCTTTCCTTCTGAACAAGTGTACTGTTTTCTGCACAAAAGCGATACTGCTAAGAAATCTGAACACTTCTGTTTCCCAGGCACAGAGAAGGTGCTAGCAGGGAATTCTCTGCCTGCTTTTCCCCAGTGCTCTGTAAGCTCTCCAGGACAACAGCAAATCTGGGGCTCTGTGCTTTCTTTCGTTCTGAACAAGTGTTACTGTTTTCTGCACAAAAGCGATTCTGCGAAGCAATGTGAACACTTCTGCTTCCCAGGCACAGAGAAGGTGCTAGCAGGGAATTCTCTGCCTGCCTTTCCCCAGTGCTCTGCAAGCTCTCCAGGACAACATAAAATCTGGTGCTCTGTGCTTTCTTTCGTTCTGAACAAGTGTTATTGGTATCTGCACAAAAGCGATTCTGCGAAGCAATGTGAACACTTCTGCTTCCCAGGCACAGAGAAGGTGCTAGCAGGGAATTCTCTGCCTGCCTTTCCCCAGTGCTCTGCAAGCTCTCCAGGACAACATAAAATCTGGGGCTCTGTGCTTTCTTTCGTCTGAACAAGTGTTACTGTTTTCTGCACAAAAGCGATTCTGCGAAGGAATGTGAACAGGCACAGAGAAGGTGCTAGCAGGGAATTCTCTGCCTGCCTTTCCCCAGTGCTCTGCAAGCTCTCCAGGACAACATAAAATCTGGGGCTCTGTGCTTTCTTTCGTTCTGAACAAGTGTTACTGTTTTCTGCACAAAAGCGATTCTGCGAAGCAATGTGAACACTTCTGTTTCCCAGGCACAGAGAAGGTGCTAGCAGGGAATTCTCTGCCTGCCTTTCCCCAGTGCTCTGCAAGCTCTCCAGGACAACATAAAATCTGGGGCTCTGTGCTTTCTTTCGTTCTGAACAAGTGTTAGTGTTTTCTGCACAAAAGCGATTCTGCCAAGCAATGGGAACACTTCTGCTTCCCAGGCACCGAGAACGTGCTAGCAGGGAATTCTCTGCCTGCTTTTCCCCAGTGCTCTGCAAGCTCTCCAGGACAACATAAAATCTGGGGCTCTGTGCTTTCTTTCGTTCTGAACAAGTGTTACTGTTTTCTGCACAAAAGCGATTCTGCGAAGCAATGTGAACACTTCTGCTTCCCAGGCACAGAGAAGGTGCTAGCAGGGAATTCTCTGCCTGCCTTTCCGCAGTGCTCTGCAAGCTCTCCAGGACAACATAAAATCTGGGGCTCTGTGCTTTCTTTCGTTCTGAACAAGTGTTACTGTTTTCTGCACAAAAGCGATTCTGCGAAGCAATGTGAACACTTCTGCTTCCCAGGCACATAGAAGGTGCTAGCAGGGAATTCTCTGCCTGCCTTTCCCCAGTGCTCTGCAAGCTCTCCAGGACAACATAGAATCTGGGGCTCTGTGCTTTCTTTTGTTCTGAACAAGTGTTAGTGTTTTCTGCACAAAAGCGATTCTGCGAAGCAATGTGAACACTTCTGTTTCCCAGGCACAGAGAAGGTGCTAGCAGGGAATTCTCTGCCTGCCTTTCCCCAGTGCTCTGCAAGCTCTCCAGGACAACAGCAAATCTGCGGCTCTGTGCTTTCTTTCGTTCAGAACAAGTGTTACTGTTTTCTGCACAAAAGCGATTCTGCGAAGCAATGGGAACACTTCTCTTTCCCAGGCACAGGGAAGGTGCTAGCAGGGAATTCTCTGCTTGCTTTTCCCCAGTGCTCTGCAAGCTCTCCAGGACAACATAGAATCTGGGGCTCTGTGCTTTCTTTCGTTCTGAAAAAGTGTTATTGCTTTCTGCACAAAAGCGATTCTGCGAAGCAATGTGAACACTTCTTCTTCCCAGGCACAGAGAAGGTGCTAGCAGGGAATTCTCTGCCTGCTTTTCCCCAGTACTCTGCAAGCTCTCCAGCACAACATAAAATATGGGGCTCTGTGCTTTCTTTCGTTCTGAACAAGTGTTACTGTTTTCTGCACAAAAGCGATTCTGCGAAGCAATGTGAACAGGCACAGAGAAGGTGCTAGCAGGGAATTCTCTGCCTGCTTTTCCCCAGTACTCTGCAAGCTCTCCAGGACAACAGCAAATCTGGGGCTCTGTGCTTTCTTTCGTTCTGAACAAGTGTTACTGTTTTCTGCACAAAAGCGATTCTGCCAAGCAATGTGAACACTTCTGCTTCCCAGGCACAGAGAAGGTGCTAGCAGGAAATTCTCTGCCTGCCTTTCCCCAGTGCTCTGCAAGCTCTCCAGGACAACATAAAATCTGGGGCTCTGTCCTTTCTTTCGTTCTGAAAAAGTGTTACTGTTTTCTGCACAAAAGCGATTCTGCCAAGCAATGGGAACACTTCTGTTTCCCAGGCACAGAGAAGGTGCTAGCAGGGAATTGTCTGCCTGCTTTTCCCCAGTGCTCTGTAAGCTCTCCAGGACAACATAAAATCTGGGGCTCTGTGCTTTCTTTCCTTCTGAACAAGTGTTACTGTTTTCTGCACAAAAGCGATTCTGCCAAGCAATGTGAAGACTTCTGCTTCCCAGGCACAGAGAAGGTGCTAGCAGGGAATTCTCTGCCTGCCTTTCCCCAGTGCTCTGCAAGCTCTCCAGGACAACATAAAATCTGGGGCTCTGTGCTTTCTTTCGTTCTGAACAAGTGTTATTGGTTTCTGCACAAAAGCGATTCTGCGAAGCAATGTGAACACTTCTGCTTCCCAGGCACAGAGAAGGTGCTAGCAGGGAATTCTCTGCCTGCCTTTCCCCAGTGCTCTGCAAGCTCTCCAGGACAACATAAAATCTGGGGCTCTGTGCTTTCTTTCGTCTGAACAAGTGTTACTGTTTTCTGCACAAAAGCGATTCTGCGAAGTAATGTGAACAGGCACAGAGAAGGTGCTAGCAGGGAATTCTCTGCCTGCCTTTCCCCAGTGCTCTGCAAGCTCTCCAGGACAACATAAAATCTGGGGCTCTGTGCTTTCTTTCGTTCTGAACAAGTGTTACTGTTTTCTGCACAAAAGCGATTCTGCGAAGCAATGTGAACACTTCTGCTTCCCAGGCACAGAGAAGGTGCTAGCAGGGAATTCTCTGCCTGCCTTTCCGCAGTGCTCTGCAAGCTCTCCAGGACAACAGCAGATCTGGGGCTCTGTGCTTTCTTTCGTTCTGAACAAGTGTTACTGTTTTCTGCACAAAAGCGATTCTGCGAAGCAATGTGAACAGGCACAGAGAAGGTGCTAGCAGGAAATTCTCTGCCTGCCTTTCCCCAGTGCTCTGCAAGCTCTCCAGGACAACATAAAATCTGGGGCTCTGTGCTTTCTTTCGTTCTGAACAAGTGTTATTGTTTTCTGCACAAAAGCGATTCTGCGAAGCAATGTGAACACTTCTGCTTCCCAGGCACAGAGAAGGTGCTAGCAGGGAATTCTCTGCCTGCCTTTCCCCAGTGCTCTGCAAGCTCTCCAGGACAACATAAAATCTGGTGCTCTGTGCTTTCTTTCGTTCTGAACAAGTGTTACTGTTTTCTGCACAAAAGCGATTCTGCGAAGTAATGTGAACAGGCACAGAGAAGGTGCTAGCAGGGAATTCTCTGCCTGCCTTTCCCCAGTGCTCTGCAAGCTCTCCAGGACAACATAAAATCTGGGGCTCTGTGCTTTCTTTCGTTCTGAACAAGTGTTACTGTTTTCTGCACAAAAGCGATTCTGCGAAGCAATGTGAACACTTCTGTTTCCCAGGCACAGAGAAGGTGCTAGCAGGGAATTCTCTGCCTGCTTTTCCCCAGTACTCTGCAAGCTCTCCAGCACAACATAAAATATGGGGCTCTGTGCTTTCTTTCCTTCTGAACAAGTGTACTGTTTTCTGCACAAAAGCGATACTGCTAAGAAATCTGAACACTTCTGTTTCCCAGGCACAGAGAAGGTGCTAGCAGGGAATTCTCTGCCTGCTTTTCCCCAGTGCTCTGTAAGCTCTCCAGGACAACAGCAAATCTGGGGCTCTGTGCTTTCTTTCGTTCTGAACAAGTGTTACTGTTTTCTGCACAAAAGCGATTCTGCGAAGCAATGTGAACACTTCTGCTTCCCAGGCACAGAGAAGGTGCTAGCAGGGAATTCTCTGCCTGCCTTTCCCCAGTGCTCTGCAAGCTCTCCAGGACAACATAAAATCTGGTGCTCTGTGCTTTCTTTCGTTCTGAACAAGTGTTATTGGTATCTGCACAAAAGCGATTCTGCGAAGCAATGTGAACACTTCTGCTTCCCAGGCACAGAGAAGGTGCTAGCAGGGAATTCTCTGCCTGCCTTTCCCCAGTGCTCTGCAAGCTCTCCAGGACAACATAAAATCTGGGGCTCTGTGCTTTCTTTCGTCTGAACAAGTGTTACTGTTTTCTGCACAAAAGCGATTCTGCGAAGGAATGTGAACAGGCACAGAGAAGGTGCTAGCAGGGAATTCTCTGCCTGCCTTTCCCCAGTGCTCTGCAAGCTCTCCAGGACAACATAAAATCTGGGGCTCTGTGCTTTCTTTCGTTCTGAACAAGTGTTACTGTTTTCTGCACAAAAGCGATTCTGCGAAGCAATGTGAACACTTCTGTTTCCCAGGCACAGAGAAGGTGCTAGCAGGGAATTCTCTGCCTGCCTTTCCCCAGTGCTCTGCAAGCTCTCCAGGACAACATAAAATCTGGGGCTCTGTGCTTTCTTTCGTTCTGAACAAGTGTTAGTGTTTTCTGCACAAAAGCGATTCTGCCAAGCAATGGGAACACTTCTGCTTCCCAGGCACCGAGAACGTGCTAGCAGGGAATTCTCTGCCTGCTTTTCCCCAGTGCTCTGCAAGCTCTCCAGGACAACATAAAATCTGGGGCTCTGTGCTTTCTTTCGTTCTGAACAAGTGTTACTGTTTTCTGCACAAAAGCGATTCTGCGAAGCAATGTGAACACTTCTGCTTCCCAGGCACAGAGAAGGTGCTAGCAGGGAATTCTCTGCCTGCCTTTCCGCAGTGCTCTGCAAGCTCTCCAGGACAACATAAAATCTGGGGCTCTGTGCTTTCTTTCGTTCTGAACAAGTGTTACTGTTTTCTGCACAAAAGCGATTCTGCGAAGCAATGTGAACACTTCTGCTTCCCAGGCACATAGAAGGTGCTAGCAGGGAATTCTCTGCCTGCCTTTCCCCAGTGCTCTGCAAGCTCTCCAGGACAACATAGAATCTGGGGCTCTGTGCTTTCTTTTGTTCTGAACAAGTGTTAGTGTTTTCTGCACAAAAGCGATTCTGCGAAGCAATGTGAACACTTCTGTTTCCCAGGCACAGAGAAGGTGCTAGCAGGGAATTCTCTGCCTGCCTTTCCCCAGTGCTCTGCAAGCTCTCCAGGACAACAGCAAATCTGCGGCTCTGTGCTTTCTTTCGTTCAGAACAAGTGTTACTGTTTTCTGCACAAAAGCGATTCTGCGAAGCAATGGGAACACTTCTCTTTCCCAGGCACAGGGAAGGTGCTAGCAGGGAATTCTCTGCTTGCTTTTCCCCAGTGCTCTGCAAGCTCTCCAGGACAACATAGAATCTGGGGCTCTGTGCTTTCTTTCGTTCTGAAAAAGTGTTATTGCTTTCTGCACAAAAGCGATTCTGCGAAGCAATGTGAACACTTCTTCTTCCCAGGCACAGAGAAGGTGCTAGCAGGGAATTCTCTGCCTGCTTTTCCCCAGTACTCTGCAAGCTCTCCAGCACAACATAAAATATGGGGCTCTGTGCTTTCTTTCGTTCTGAACAAGTGTTACTGTTTTCTGCACAAAAGCGATTCTGCGAAGCAATGTGAACAGGCACAGAGAAGGTGCTAGCAGGGAATTCTCTGCCTGCTTTTCCCCAGTACTCTGCAAGCTCTCCAGGACAACAGCAAATCTGGGGCTCTGTGCTTTCTTTCGTTCTGAACAAGTGTTACTGTTTTCTGCACAAAAGCGATTCTGCCAAGCAATGTGAACACTTCTGCTTCCCAGGCACAGAGAAGGTGCTAGCAGGAAATTCTCTGCCTGCCTTTCCCCAGTGCTCTGCAAGCTCTCCAGGACAACATAAAATCTGGGGCTCTGTCCTTTCTTTCGTTCTGAAAAAGTGTTACTGTTTTCTGCACAAAAGCGATTCTGCCAAGCAATGGGAACACTTCTGTTTCCCAGGCACAGAGAAGGTGCTAGCAGGGAATTGTCTGCCTGCTTTTCCCCAGTGCTCTGTAAGCTCTCCAGGACAACATAAAATCTGGGGCTCTGTGCTTTCTTTCCTTCTGAACAAGTGTTACTGTTTTCTGCACAAAAGCGATTCTGCCAAGCAATGTGAAGACTTCTGCTTCCCAGGCACAGAGAAGGTGCTAGCAGGGAATTCTCTGCCTGCCTTTCCCCAGTGCTCTGCAAGCTCTCCAGGACAACATAAAATCTGGGGCTCTGTGCTTTCTTTCGTTCTGAACAAGTGTTATTGGTTTCTGCACAAAAGCGATTCTGCGAAGCAATGTGAACACTTCTGCTTCCCAGGCACAGAGAAGGTGCTAGCAGGGAATTCTCTGCCTGCCTTTCCCCAGTGCTCTGCAAGCTCTCCAGGACAACATAAAATCTGGGGCTCTGTGCTTTCTTTCGTCTGAACAAGTGTTACTGTTTTCTGCACAAAAGCGATTCTGCGAAGTAATGTGAACAGGCACAGAGAAGGTGCTAGCAGGGAATTCTCTGCCTGCCTTTCCCCAGTGCTCTGCAAGCTCTCCAGGACAACATAAAATCTGGGGCTCTGTGCTTTCTTTCGTTCTGAACAAGTGTTACTGTTTTCTGCACAAAAGCGATTCTGCGAAGCAATGTGAACACTTCTGCTTCCCAGGCACAGAGAAGGTGCTAGCAGGGAATTCTCTGCCTGCCTTTCCGCAGTGCTCTGCAAGCTCTCCAGGACAACAGCAGATCTGGGGCTCTGTGCTTTCTTTCGTTCTGAACAAGTGTTACTGTTTTCTGCACAAAAGCGATTCTGCGAAGCAATGTGAACAGGCACAGAGAAGGTGCTAGCAGGAAATTCTCTGCCTGCCTTTCCCCAGTGCTCTGCAAGCTCTCCAGGACAACATAAAATCTGGGGCTCTGTGCTTTCTTTCGTTCTGAACAAGTGTTACTGTTTTCTGCACAAAAGCGATTCTGCGAAGCAATGGGAACACTTCTGTTTCCCAGGCACAGAGAAGGTGCTAGCAGGAAATTCTCTGCCTGCCTTTCCCCAGTGCTCTGCAAGATCTCCAGGACAACATAGAATCTCGGGCTCTGTGCTTTCTTTTGTTCTGAACAAGTGTTAGTGTTTTCTGCACAAAAGCGATTCTGCGAAGCAATGTGAACACTTCTGCTTCCCAGGCACAGAGAAGGTGCTAGCAGGGAATTCTCTGCCTGCCTTTCCCCAGTGCTCTGCAAGCTCTCCAGGACAACATAAAATCTGGGGCTCTGTGCTTTCTTTCATTCTGAACAAGTGTTACTGTTTTCTGCACAAAAGCGATTCTGCGAAGCAATGTGAACAGGCACAGAGAAGGTGCTAGCAGGGAATTCTCTGCCTGCCTTTCCCCAGTGCTCTGCAAGCTCTCCAGGACAACATAAAATCTGGGGCTCTGTGCTTTCTTTCGTTCTGAACAAGTGTTACTGTTTTCTGCACAAAAGCGATTCTGCGAAGCAATGTGAACACTTCTGCTTCCCAGGCACATAGAAGGTGCTAGCAGGGAATTCTCTGCCTGCCTTTCCCCAGTGCTCTGCAAGCTCTCCAGGACAACATAAAATCTGGGGCTCTGTGCTTTCTTTCGTTCTGAACAAGTGTTACTGTTTTCTGCACAAAAGCGATTCTGCGAAGCAATGGGAACAGGCACAGAGAAGGTGCTAGCAGGGAATTCTCTGCCTGCCTTTCCCCAGTGCTCTGCAAGCTCTCCAGGACAACATAAAATCTGGGGCTCTGTGCTTTCTTTCGTTCTGAACAAGTGTTACTGTTTTCTGCACAAAAGCGATTCTGCGAAGCAATGTGAACACTTCTGTTTCCCAGGCACAGAGAAGGTGCTAGCAGGGAATTCTCTGCCTGCTTTTCCCCAGTGCTCTGCAAGCTCTCAAGGACAACATAAAATCTGGTGCTCTGTGCTTTCTTTCGTTCTGAACAAGTGTTACTGTTTTCTGCACAAAAGCGATTCTGCGAAGCAATGTGAACACTTCTGCTTCCCAGGCACAGAGAAGGTGCTAGCAGGGAATTCTCTGCTTGCTTTTCCCCAGTGCTCTGCAAGCTCTCCAGGACAACATAAAATCTGGGGCTCTGTGCTTTCTTTCGTTCTGAACAAGTGTTATTGTTTTCTGCACAAAAGCGATTCTGCGAAGCAATGTGAAGACTTCTGCTTCCCAGGCACAGAGAAGGTGCTAGCAGGGAATTCTCTGCCTGCCTTTCCCCAGTGCTCTGCAAGCTCTCCAGGACAACATAAAATCTGGTGCTCTGTGCTTTCTTTCGTTCTGAACAAGTGTTATTGGTTTCTGCACAAAAGCGATTCTGCGAAGCAATGTGAACACTTCTGCTTCCCAGGCACAGAGAAGGTGCTAGCAGGGAATTCTCTGCCTGCCTTTCCCCAGTGCTCTGCAAGCTCTCCAGGACAACATAAAATCTGGGGCTCTGTGCTTTCTTTCGTCTGAACAAGTGTTACTGTTTTCTGCACAAAAGCGATTCTGCGAAGGAATGGGAACAGGCACAGAGAAGGTGCTAGCAGGGAATTCTCTGCCTGCCTTTCCCCAGTGCTCTGCAAGCTCTCCAGGACAACATAAAATCTGGGGCTCTGTGCTTTCTTTCGTTCTGAACAAGTGTTACTGTTTTCTGCACAAAAGCGATTCTGCGAAGCAATGTGAACACTTCTGTTTCCCAGGCACAGAGAAGGTGCTAGCAGGGAATTCTCTGCCTGCTTTTCCCCAGTACTCTGCAAGCTCTCCAGCACAACATAAAATATGGGGCTCTGTGCTTTCTTTCGTTCTGAACAAGTGTTACTGTTTTCTGCACAAAAGCGATACTGCTAAGAAATCTGAACACTTCTGTTTCCCAGGCACAGAGAAGGTGCTAGCAGGGAATTCTCTGCCTGCTTTTCCCCAGTGCTCTGCAAGCTCTCCAGGACAACATAGAATCTCGGGCTCTGTGCTTTCTTTTGTTCTGAACAAGTGTTAGTGTTTTCTGCACAAAAGCGATTCTGCGAAGCAATGTGAACACTTCTCCTTCCCAGGCACAGAGAAGGTGCTAGCAGGGAATTCTCTGCCTGCCTTTCCCCAGTGCTCTGCAAGCTCTCCAGGACAACATAAAATCTGGGGCTCTGTGCTTTCTTTCGTCTGAACAAGTGTTACTGTTTTCTGCACAAAAGCGATTCTGCGAAGCAATGTGAACAGGCACAGAGAAGGTGCTAGCAGGGAATTCTCTGCCTGCCTTTCCCCAGTGCTCTGCAAGCTCTCCAGGACAACATAAAATCTGGGGCTCTGTGCTTTCTTTCGTTCTGAACAAGTGTTACTGTTTTCTGCACAAAAGCGATTCTGCGAAGCAATGTGAAGACTTCTGCTTCCCAGGCACAGAGAAGGTGCTAGCAGGGATTCTCTGCCTGCCTTTCCCCAGTGCTCTGCAAGCTCTCCAGGACAACATAAAATCTGGGGCTCTGTGCTTTCTTTCGTTCTGAACAAGTGTTACTGTTTTCTGCACAAAAGCGATTCTGCGAAGCAATGTGAACACTTCTGCTTCCCAGGCACATAGAAGGTGCTAGCAGGGAATTCTCTGCCTGCTTTTCCCCAGTGCTCTGCAAGCTCTCCAGGACAACATAAAATCTGGGTCTCTGTGCTTTCTTTCGTTCTGAACAAGTGTTACTGTTTTCTGCACAAAAGCGATTCTGCGAAGCAATGTGAACAGGCACAGAGAAGGTGCTAGCAGGGAATTCTCTGCCTGCCTTTCCCCAGTGCTCTGCAAGCTCTCCAGGACAACATAGAATCTGGGGCTCTGTGCTTTCTTTTGTTCTGAACAAGTGTTAGTGTTTTCTGCACAAAAGCGATTCTGCGAAGCAATGTGAACACTTCTGTTTCCCAGGCACAGAGAAGGTGCTAGCAGGGAATTCTCTGCCTGCCTTTCCCCAGTGCTCTGCAAGCTCTCCAGGACAACATAAAATCTGGGGCTCTGTGCTTTCTTTCGTTCTGAACAAGTGTTACTGTTTTCTGCACAAAAGCGATTCTGCGAAGCAATGTGAACAGGCACAGAGAAGGTGCTAGCAGGGAATTCTCTGCCTGCCTTTCCCCAGTGCTCTGCAAGCTCTCCAGGACAACAGCAAATCTGCGGCTCTGTGCTTTCTTTCGTTCAGAACAAGTGTTACTGTTTTCTGCACAAAAGCGATTCTGCGAAGCAATGGGAACACTTCTCTTTCCCAGGCACAGGGAAGGTGCTAGCAGGGAATTCTCTGCTTGCTTTTCCCCAGTGCTCTGCAACCTCTCCAGGACAACATAGAATCTGGGGCTCTGTGCTTTCTTTCGTTCTGAAAAAGTGTTATTGCTTTCTGCACAAAAGCGATTCTGCGAAGCAATGTGAACACTTCTTCTTCCCAGGCACAGAGAAGGTGCTAGCAGGGAATTCTCTGCCTGCTTTTCCCCAGTACTCTGCAAGCTCTCCAGCACAACATAAAATATGGGGCTCTGTGCTTTCTTTCGTTCTGAACAAGTGTTACTGTTTTCTGCACAAAAGCG
Source organism: Strix uralensis (assembly GCF_047716275.1). Taxonomy (NCBI): domain Eukaryota; kingdom Metazoa; phylum Chordata; class Aves; order Strigiformes; family Strigidae; genus Strix; species Strix uralensis. The sequence goes on along the minus strand of NW_027436719.1, from coordinate 121,579 downwards.
ATTCTGCGAAGCAATGTGAACAGGCACAGAGAAGGTGCTAGCAGGGAATTCTCTGCCTGCTTTTCCCCAGTACTCTGCAAGCTCTCCAGGACAACAGCAAATCTGGGGCTCTGTGCTTTCTTTCGTTCTGAACAAGTGTTACTGTTTTCTGCACAAAAGCGATTCTGCCAAGCAATGTGAACACTTCTGCTTCCCAGGCACAGAGAAGGTGCTAGCAGGAAATTCTCTGCCTGCCTTTCCCCAGTGCTCTGCAAGCTCTCCAGCACAACATAAAATATGGGGCTCTGTGCTTTCTTTCCTTCTGAAAAAGTGTTACTGTTTTCTGCACAAAAGCGATTCTGCCAAGCAATGGGAACACTTCTGTTTCCCAGGCACAGAGAAGGTGCTAGCAGGGAATTGTCTGCCTGCTTTTCCCCAGTGCTCTGTAAGCTCTCCAGGACAACATAAAATCTGGGGCTCTGTGCTTTCTTTCCTTCTGAACAAGTGTTACTGTTTTCTGCACAAAAGCGATTCTGCCAAGCAATGTGAAGACTTCTGCTTCCCAGGCACAGAGAAGGTGCTAGCAGGGAATTCTCTGCCTGCCTTTCCCCAGTGCTCTGCAAGCTCTCCAGGACAACATAAAATCTGGGGCTCTGTGCTTTCTTTCGTTCTGAACAAGTGTTATTGTTTTCTGCACAAAAGCGATTCTGCGAAGCAATGTGAACACTTCTGCTTCCCAGGCACAGAGAAGGTGCTAGCAGGGAATTCTCTGCCTGCCTTTCCCCAGTGCTCTGCAAGCTCTCCAGGACAACATAAAATCTGGTGCTCTGTGCTTTCTTTCGTTCTGAACAAGTGTTACTGTTTTCTGCACAAAAGCGATTCTGCGAAGTAATGTGAACAGGCACAGAGAAGGTGCTAGCAGGGAATTCTCTGCCTGCCTTTCCCCAGTGCTCTGCAAGCTCTCCAGGACAACATAAAATCTGGGGCTCTGTGCTTTCTTTCGTTCTGAACAAGTGTTACTGTTTTCTGCACAAAAGCGATTCTGCGAAGCAATGTGAACACTTCTGTTTCCCAGGCACAGAGAAGGTGCTAGCAGGGAATTCTCTGCCTGCTTTTCCCCAGTACTCTGCAAGCTCTCCAGCACAACATAAAATATGGGGCTCTGTGCTTTCTTTCCTTCTGAACAAGTGTACTGTTTTCTGCACAAAAGCGATACTGCTAAGAAATCTGAACACTTCTGTTTCCCAGGCACAGAGAAGGTGCTAGCAGGGAATTCTCTGCCTGCTTTTCCCCAGTGCTCTGTAAGCTCTCCAGGACAACAGCAAATCTGGGGCTCTGTGCTTTCTTTCGTTCTGAACAAGTGTTACTGTTTTCTGCACAAAAGCGATTCTGCGAAGCAATGTGAACACTTCTGCTTCCCAGGCACAGAGAAGGTGCTAGCAGGGAATTCTCTGCCTGCCTTTCCCCAGTGCTCTGCAAGCTCTCCAGGACAACATAAAATCTGGTGCTCTGTGCTTTCTTTCGTTCTGAACAAGTGTTATTGGTATCTGCACAAAAGCGATTCTGCGAAGCAATGTGAACACTTCTGCTTCCCAGGCACAGAGAAGGTGCTAGCAGGGAATTCTCTGCCTGCCTTTCCCCAGTGCTCTGCAAGCTCTCCAGGACAACATAAAATCTGGGGCTCTGTGCTTTCTTTCGTCTGAACAAGTGTTACTGTTTTCTGCACAAAAGCGATTCTGCGAAGGAATGTGAACAGGCACAGAGAAGGTGCTAGCAGGGAATTCTCTGCCTGCCTTTCCCCAGTGCTCTGCAAGCTCTCCAGGACAACATAAAATCTGGGGCTCTGTGCTTTCTTTCGTTCTGAACAAGTGTTACTGTTTTCTGCACAAAAGCGATTCTGCGAAGCAATGTGAACACTTCTGTTTCCCAGGCACAGAGAAGGTGCTAGCAGGGAATTCTCTGCCTGCCTTTCCCCAGTGCTCTGCAAGCTCTCCAGGACAACATAAAATCTGGGGCTCTGTGCTTTCTTTCGTTCTGAACAAGTGTTAGTGTTTTCTGCACAAAAGCGATTCTGCCAAGCAATGGGAACACTTCTGCTTCCCAGGCACCGAGAACGTGCTAGCAGGGAATTCTCTGCCTGCTTTTCCCCAGTGCTCTGCAAGCTCTCCAGGACAACATAAAATCTGGGGCTCTGTGCTTTCTTTCGTTCTGAACAAGTGTTACTGTTTTCTGCACAAAAGCGATTCTGCGAAGCAATGTGAACACTTCTGCTTCCCAGGCACAGAGAAGGTGCTAGCAGGGAATTCTCTGCCTGCCTTTCCGCAGTGCTCTGCAAGCTCTCCAGGACAACATAAAATCTGGGGCTCTGTGCTTTCTTTCGTTCTGAACAAGTGTTACTGTTTTCTGCACAAAAGCGATTCTGCGAAGCAATGTGAACACTTCTGCTTCCCAGGCACATAGAAGGTGCTAGCAGGGAATTCTCTGCCTGCCTTTCCCCAGTGCTCTGCAAGCTCTCCAGGACAACATAGAATCTGGGGCTCTGTGCTTTCTTTTGTTCTGAACAAGTGTTAGTGTTTTCTGCACAAAAGCGATTCTGCGAAGCAATGTGAACACTTCTGTTTCCCAGGCACAGAGAAGGTGCTAGCAGGGAATTCTCTGCCTGCCTTTCCCCAGTGCTCTGCAAGCTCTCCAGGACAACAGCAAATCTGCGGCTCTGTGCTTTCTTTCGTTCAGAACAAGTGTTACTGTTTTCTGCACAAAAGCGATTCTGCGAAGCAATGGGAACACTTCTCTTTCCCAGGCACAGGGAAGGTGCTAGCAGGGAATTCTCTGCTTGCTTTTCCCCAGTGCTCTGCAAGCTCTCCAGGACAACATAGAATCTGGGGCTCTGTGCTTTCTTTCGTTCTGAAAAAGTGTTATTGCTTTCTGCACAAAAGCGATTCTGCGAAGCAATGTGAACACTTCTTCTTCCCAGGCACAGAGAAGGTGCTAGCAGGGAATTCTCTGCCTGCTTTTCCCCAGTACTCTGCAAGCTCTCCAGCACAACATAAAATATGGGGCTCTGTGCTTTCTTTCGTTCTGAACAAGTGTTACTGTTTTCTGCACAAAAGCGATTCTGCGAAGCAATGTGAACAGGCACAGAGAAGGTGCTAGCAGGGAATTCTCTGCCTGCTTTTCCCCAGTACTCTGCAAGCTCTCCAGGACAACAGCAAATCTGGGGCTCTGTGCTTTCTTTCGTTCTGAACAAGTGTTACTGTTTTCTGCACAAAAGCGATTCTGCCAAGCAATGTGAACACTTCTGCTTCCCAGGCACAGAGAAGGTGCTAGCAGGAAATTCTCTGCCTGCCTTTCCCCAGTGCTCTGCAAGCTCTCCAGGACAACATAAAATCTGGGGCTCTGTCCTTTCTTTCGTTCTGAAAAAGTGTTACTGTTTTCTGCACAAAAGCGATTCTGCCAAGCAATGGGAACACTTCTGTTTCCCAGGCACAGAGAAGGTGCTAGCAGGGAATTGTCTGCCTGCTTTTCCCCAGTGCTCTGTAAGCTCTCCAGGACAACATAAAATCTGGGGCTCTGTGCTTTCTTTCCTTCTGAACAAGTGTTACTGTTTTCTGCACAAAAGCGATTCTGCCAAGCAATGTGAAGACTTCTGCTTCCCAGGCACAGAGAAGGTGCTAGCAGGGAATTCTCTGCCTGCCTTTCCCCAGTGCTCTGCAAGCTCTCCAGGACAACATAAAATCTGGGGCTCTGTGCTTTCTTTCGTTCTGAACAAGTGTTATTGGTTTCTGCACAAAAGCGATTCTGCGAAGCAATGTGAACACTTCTGCTTCCCAGGCACAGAGAAGGTGCTAGCAGGGAATTCTCTGCCTGCCTTTCCCCAGTGCTCTGCAAGCTCTCCAGGACAACATAAAATCTGGGGCTCTGTGCTTTCTTTCGTCTGAACAAGTGTTACTGTTTTCTGCACAAAAGCGATTCTGCGAAGTAATGTGAACAGGCACAGAGAAGGTGCTAGCAGGGAATTCTCTGCCTGCCTTTCCCCAGTGCTCTGCAAGCTCTCCAGGACAACATAAAATCTGGGTCTCTGTGCTTTCTTTCGTTCTGAACAAGTGTTACTGTTTTCTGCACAAAAGCGATTCTGCGAAGCAATGTGAACACTTCTGTTTCCCAGGCACAGAGAAGGTGCTAGCAGGGAATTCTCTGCCTGCTTTTCCCCAGTACTCTGCAAGCTCTCCAGCACAACATAAAATATGGGGCTCTGTGCTTTCTTTCCTTCTGAACAAGTGTACTGTTTTCTGCACAAAAGCGATACTGCTAAGAAATCTGAACACTTCTGTTTCCCAGGCACAGAGAAGGTGCTAGCAGGGAATTCTCTGCCTGCTTTTCCCCAGTGCTCTGTAAGCTCTCCAGGACAACAGCAAATCTGGGGCTCTGTGCTTTCTTTCGTCTGAACAAGTGTTACTGTTTTCTGCACAAAAGCGATTCTGCGAAGTAATGTGAACAGGCACAGAGAAGGTGCTAGCAGGGAATTCTCTGCCTGCCTTTCCCCAGTGCTCTGCAAGCTCTCCAGGACAACATAAAATCTGGGGCTCTGTGCTTTCTTTCGTTCTGAACAAGTGTTACTGTTTTCTGCACAAAAGCGATTCTGCGAAGCAATGTGAACACTTCTGTTTCCCAGGCACAGAGAAGGTGCTAGCAGGGAATTCTCTGCCTGCCTTTCCCCAGTGCTCTGCAAGCTCTCCAGGACAACATAAAATCTGGGGCTCTGTGCTTTCTTTTGTTCTGAACAAGTGTTAGTGTTTTCTGCACAAAAGCGATTCTGCCAAGCAATGGGAACACTTCTGCTTCCCAGGCACCGAGAACGTGCTAGCAGGGAATTCTCTGCCTGCCTTTCCCCAGTGCTCTGCAAGCTCTCCAGGACAACATAAAATCTGGGGCTCTGTGCTTTCTTTCGTTCTGAACAAGTGTTACTGTTTTCTGCACAAAAGCGATTCTGCGAAGCAATGTGAACACTTCTGCTTCCCAGGCACAGAGAAGGTGCTAGCAGGGAATTCTCTGCCTGCCTTTCCCCAGTGCTCTGCAAGCTCTCCAGGACAACAGCAAATCTGGGGCTCTGTGCTTTCTTTCGTTCTGAACAAGTGTTACTGTTTTCTGCACAAAAGCGATTCTGCGAAGCAATGTGAACACTTCTGCTTCCCAGGCACATAGAAGGTGCTAGCAGGGAATTCTCTGCCTGCCTTTCCCCAGTGCTCTGCAAGCTCTCCAGGACAACATAGAATCTGGGGCTCTGTGCTTTCTTTTGTTCTGAACAAGTGTTAGTGTTTTCTGCACAAAAGCGATTCTGCGAAGCAATGTGAACACTTCTGTTTCCCAGGCACAGAGAAGGTGCTAGCAGGGAATTCTCTGCCTGCCTTTCCCCAGTGCTCTGCAAGCTCTCCAGGACAACATAAAATCTGGGGCTCTGTGCTTTCTTTCGTTCTGAACAAGTGTTACTGTTTTCTGCACAAAAGCGATTCTGCGAAGCAATGTGAACAGGCACAGAGAAGGTGCTAGCAGGGAATTCTCTGCCTGCCTTTCCCCAGTGCTCTGCAAGCTCTCCAGGACAACAGCAAATCTGCGGCTCTGTGCTTTCTTTCGTTCAGAACAAGTGTTACTGTTTTCTGCACAAAAGCGATTCTGCGAAGCAATGGGAACACTTCTCTTTCCCAGGCACAGGGAAGGTGCTAGCAGGGAATTCTCTGCTTGCTTTTCCCCAGTGCTCTGCAACCTCTCCAGGACAACATAGAATCTGGGGCTCTGTGCTTTCTTTCGTTCTGAAAAAGTGTTATTGCTTTCTGCACAAAAGCGATTCTGCGAAGCAATGTGAACACTTCTTCTTCCCAGGCACAGAGAAGGTGCTAGCAGGGAATTCTCTGCCTGCTTTTCCCCAGTACTCTGCAAGCTCTCCAGCACAACATAAAATATGGGGCTCTGTGCTTTCTTTCGTTCTGAACAAGTGTTACTGTTTTCTGCACAAAAGCGATTCTGCGAAGCAATGTGAACAGGCACAGAGAAGGTGCTAGCAGGGAATTCTCTGCCTGCTTTTCCCCAGTACTCTGCAAGCTCTCCAGGACAACATAAAATCTGGGGCTCTGTGCTTTCTTTCGTTCTGAACAAGTGTTACTGTTTTCTGCACAAAAGCGATTCTGCCAAGCAATGTGAACACTTCTGCTTCCCAGGCACAGAGAAGGTGCTAGCAGGAAATTCTCTGCCTGCCTTTCCCCAGTGCTCTGCAAGCTCTCCAGGACAACATAAAATCTGGGGCTCTGTGCTTTCTTTCGTTCTGAAAAAGTGTTACTGTTTTCTGCACAAAAGCGATTCTGCCAAGCAATGGGAACACTTCTGTTTCCCAGGCACAGAGAAGGTGCTAGCAGGGAATTCTCTGCCTGCTTTTCCCCAGTGCTCTGTAAGCTCTCCAGGACAACATAAAATCTGGGGCTCTGTGCTTTCTTTCCTTCTGAACAAGTGTTACTGTTTTCTGCACAAAAGCGATTCTGCCAAGCAATGTGAAGACTTCTGCTTCCCAGGCACAGAGAAGGTGCTAGCAGGGAATTCTCTGCCTGCTTTTCCCCAGTACTCTGCAAGCTCTCCAGCACAACATAAAATATGGGGCTCTGTGCTTTCTTTCCTTCTGAACAAGTGTACTGTTTTCTGCACAAAAGCGATACTGCTAAGAAATCTGAACACTTCTGTTTCCCAGGCACAGAGAAGGTGCTAGCAGGGAATTCTCTGCCTGCTTTTCCCCAGTGCTCTGTAAGCTCTCCAGGACAACAGCAAATCTGGGGCTCTGTGCTTTCTTTCGTTCTGAACAAGTGTTACTGTTTTCTGCACAAAAGCGATTCTGCGAAGCAATGTGAACACTTCTGCTTCCCAGGCACAGAGAAGGTGCTAGCAGGGAATTCTCTGCCTGCCTTTCCCCAGTGCTCTGCAAGCTCTCCAGGACAACATAAAATCTGGTGCTCTGTGCTTTCTTTCGTTCTGAACAAGTGTTATTGGTATCTGCACAAAAGCGATTCTGCGAAGCAATGTGAACACTTCTGCTTCCCAGGCACATAGAAGGTGCTAGCAGGGAATTCTCTGCCTGCCTTTCCCCAGTGCTCTGCAAGCTCTCCAGGACAACATAAAATCTGGGGCTCTGTGCTTTCTTTCGTCTGAACAAGTGTTACTGTTTTCTGCACAAAAGCGATTCTGCGAAGGAATGTGAACAGGCACAGAGAAGGTGCTAGCAGGGAATTCTCTGCCTGCCTTTCCCCAGTGCTCTGCAAGCTCTCCAGGACAACATAAAATCTGGGGCTCTGTGCTTTCTTTCGTTCTGAACAAGTGTTACTGTTTTCTGCACAAAAGCGATTCTGCCAAGCAATGGGAACACTTCTGTTTCCCAGGCACAGAGAAGGTGCTAGCAGGGAATTCTCTGCCTGCTTTTCCCCAGTGCTCTGTAAGCTCTCCAGGACAACATAAAATCTGGGGCTCTGTGCTTTCTTTCCTTCTGAACAAGTGTTACTGTTTTCTGCACAAAAGCGATTCTGCCAAGCAATGTGAAGACTTCTGCTTCCCAGGCACAGAGAAGGTGCTAGCAGGGAATTCTCTGCCTGCCTTTCCCCAGTGCTCTGCAAGCTCTCCAGGACAACATAAAATCTGGGGCTCTGTGCTTTCTTTCGTTCTGAACAAGTGTTATTGGTTTCTGCACAAAAGCGATTCTGCGAAGCAATGTGAACACTTCTGCTTCCCAGGCACAGAGAAGGTGCTAGCAGGGAATTCTCTGCCTGCCTTTCCCCAGTGCTCTGCAAGCTCTCCAGGACAACATAAAATCTGGGGCTCTGTGCTTTCTTTCGTCTGAACAAGTGTTACTGTTTTCTGCACAAAAGCGATTCTGCGAAGTAATGTGAACAGGCACAGAGAAGGTGCTAGCAGGGAATTCTCTGCCTGCCTTTCCCCAGTGCTCTGCAAGCTCTCCAGGACAACATAAAATCTGGGGCTCTGTGCTTTCTTTCGTTCTGAACAAGTGTTACTGTTTTCTGCACAAAAGCGATTCTGCGAAGCAATGTGAACACTTCTGCTTCCCAGGCACATAGAAGGTGCTAGCAGGGAATTCTCTGCCTGCCTTTCCCCAGTGCTCTGCAAGCTCTCCAGGACAACATAAAATCTGGGGCTCTGTGCTTTCTTTCGTCTGAACAAGTGTTACTGTTTTCTGCACAAAAGCGATTCTGCGAAGGAATGTGAACAGGCACAGAGAAGGTGCTAGCAGGGAATTCTCTGCCTGCCTTTCCCCAGTGCTCTGCAAGCTCTCCAGGACAACATAAAATCTGGGGCTCTGTGCTTTCTTTCGTTCTGAACAAGTGTTACTGTTTTCTGCACAAAAGCGATTCTGCGAAGCAATGTGAACACTTCTGTTTCCCAGGCACCGAGAACGTGCTAGCAGGGAATTCTCTGCCTGCTTTTCCCCAGTGCTCTGCAAGCTCTCCAGGACAACATAAAATCTGGGGCTCTGTGCTTTCTTTCGTTCTGAACAAGTGTTACTGTTTTCTGCACAAAAGCGATTCTGCGAAGCAATGTGAACACTTCTGCTTCCCAGGCACAGAGAAGGTGCTAGCAGGGAATTCTCTGCCTGCCTTTCCCCAGTGCTCTGCAAGCTCTCCAGGACAACATAAAATCTGGGGCTCTGTGCTTTCTTTCGTTCTGAACAAGTGTTACTGTTTTCTGCACAAAAGCGATTCTGCGAAGCAATGTGAACACTTCTGCTTCCCAGGCACAGAGAAGGTGCTAGCAGGGAATTCTCTGCCTGCCTTTCCCCAGTGCTCTGCAAGCTCTCCAGGACAACATAAAATCTGGGGCTCTGTGCTTTCTTTTGTTCTGAACAAGTGTTAGTGTTTTCTGCACAAAAGCGATTCTGCCAAGCAATGGGAACACTTCTACTTCCCAGGCACCGAGAACGTGCTAGCAGGGAATTCTCTGCCTGCCTTTCCCCAGTGCTCTGCAAGCTCTCCAGGACAACATAAAATCTGGGGCTCTGTGCTTTCTTTCGTTCTGAACAAGTGTTACTGTTTTCTGCACAAAAGCGATTCTGCGAAGCAATGTGAACACTTCTGTTTCCCAGGCACCGAGAACGTGCTAGCAGGGAATTCTCTGCCTGCTTTTCCCCAGTGCTCTGCAAGCTCTCCAGGACAACATAAAATCTGGGGCTCTGTGCTTTCTTTCGTTCTGAACAAGTGTTACTGTTTTCTGCACAAAAGCGATTCTGCGAAGCAATGTGAACACTTCTGCTTCCCAGGCACAGAGAAGGTGCTAGCAGGGAATTCTCTGCCTGCCTTTCCCCAGTGCTCTGCAAGCTCTCCAGGACAACAGCAAATCTGCGGCTCTGTGCTTTCTTTCGTTCTGAACAAGTGTTACTGTTTTCTGCACAAAAGCGATTCTGCGAAGCAATGTGAACACTTCTGCTTCCCAGGCACATAGAAGGTGCTAGCAGGGAATTCTCTGCCTGCCTTTCCCCAGTGCTCTGCAAGCTCTCCAGCACAACATAAAATCTGGGGCTCTGTGCTTTCTTTCGTTCTGAACAAGTGTTACTGTTTTCTGCACAAAAGCGATTCTGCGAAGGAATGTGAACACTTCTGTTTCCCAGGCACAGAGAAGGTGCTAGCAGGGAATTCTCTGCCTGCTTTTCCCCAGTGCTCTGCAAGCTCTCCAGGACAACAGCAGATCTGGGGCTCTGTGCTTTCTTTCGTTCTGAACAAGTGTTACTGTTTTCTGCACAAAAGCGATTCTGCGAAGCAATGTGAACAGGCACAGAGAAGGTGCTAGCAGGAAATTCTCTGCCTGCCTTTCCCCAGTGCTCTGCAAGGTCTCCAGGACAACATAAAATCTGGGGCTCTGTGCTTTCTTTCGTTCTGAACAAGTGTTACTGTTTTCTGCACAAAAGCGATTCTGCGAAGCAATGGGAACACTTCTGTTTCCCAGGCACAGAGAAGGTGCTAGCAGGAAATTCTCTGCCTGCCTTTCCCCAGTGCTCTGCAAGATCTCCAGGACAACATAGAATCTCGGGCTCTGTGCTTTCTTTTGTTCTGAACAAGTGTTAGTGTTTTCTGCACAAAAGCGATTCTGCGAAGCAATGTGAACACTTCTGCTTCCCAGGCACAGAGAAGGTGCTAGCAGGGAATTCTCTGCCTGCCTTTCCCCAGTGCTCTGCAAGCTCTCCAGGACAACATAAAATCTGGGGCTCTGTGCTTTCTTTCATTCTGAACAAGTGTTACTGTTTTCTGCACAAAAGCGATTCTGCGAAGCAATGTGAACAGGCACAGAGAAGGTGCTAGCAGGGAATTCTCTGCCTGCCTTTCCCCAGTGCTCTGCAAGCTCTCCAGGACAACATAAAATCTGGGGCTCTGTGCTTTCTTTCGTTCTGAACAAGTGTTACTGTTTTCTGCACAAAAGCGATTCTGCGAAGCAATGTGAACACTTCTGCTTCCCAGGCACATAGAAGGTGCTAGCAGGGAATTCTCTGCCTGCCTTTCCCCAGTGCTCTGCAAGCTCTCCAGGACAACATAAAATCTGGGGCTCTGTGCTTTCTTTCGTTCTGAACAAGTGTTACTGTTTTCTGCACAAAAGCGATTCTGCGAAGCAATGGGAACAGGCACAGAGAAGGTGCTAGCAGGGAATTCTCTGCCTGCCTTTCCCCAGTGCTCTGCAAGCTCTCCAGGACAACATAAAATCTGGGGCTCTGTGCTTTCTTTCGTTCTGAACAAGTGTTACTGTTTTCTGCACAAAAGCGATTCTGCGAAGCAATGGGAACACTTCTGTTTCCCAGGCACAGAGAAGGTGCTAGCAGGGAATTCTCTGCCTGCTTTTCCCCAGTGCTCTGCAAGCTCTCAAGGACAACATAAAATCTGGGGCTCTGTGCTTTCTTTCGTTCTGAACAAGTGTTACTGTTTTCTGCACAAAAGCGATTCTGCGAAGCAATGTGAACACTTCTGCTTCCCAGGCACAGAGAAGGTGCTAGCAGGGAATTCTCTGCTTGCTTTTCCCCAGTGCTCTGCAAGCTCTCCAGGACAACATAAAATCTGGGGCTCTGTGCTTTCTTTCGTTCTGAACAAGTGTTATTGTTTTCTGCACAAAAGCGATTCTGCGAAGCAATGTGAACACTTCTGCTTCCCAGGCACAGAGAAGGTGCTAGCAGGGAATTCTCTGCCTGCCTTTCCCCAGTGCTCTGCAAGCTCTCCAGGACAACATAAAATCTGGTGCTCTGTGCTTTCTTTCGTTCTGAACAAGTGTTATTGGTATCTGCACAAAAGCGATTCTGCGAAGCAATGTGAACACTTCTGCTTCCCAGGCACAGAGAAGGTGCTAGCAGGGAATTCTCTGCCTGCCTTTCCCCAGTGCTCTGCAAGCTCTCCAGGACAACATAAAATCTGGGGCTCTGTGCTTTCTTTCGTCTGAACAAGTGTTACTGTTTTCTGCACAAAAGCGATTCTGCGAAGGAATGTGAACAGGCACAGAGAAGGTGCTAGCAGGGAATTCTCTGCCTGCCTTTCCCCAGTGCTCTGCAAGCTCTCCAGGACAACATAAAATCTGGGGCTCTGTGCTTTCTTTCGTTCTGAACAAGTGTTACTGTTTTCTGCACAAAAGCGATTCTGCGAAGCAATGTGAACACTTCTGTTTCCCAGGCACAGAGAAGGTGCTAGCAGGGAATTCTCTGCCTGCCTTTCCCCAGTGCTCTGCAAGATCTCCAGGACAACAGCAAATCTGGGGCTCTGTGCTTTCTTTTGTTCTGAACAAGTGTTAGTGTTTTCTGCACAAAAGCGATTCTGCGAAGCAATGTGAACACTTCTGCTTCCCAGGCACATAGAAGGTGCTAGCAGGGAATTCTCTGCCTGCCTTTCCCCAGTGCTCTGCAAGCTCTCCAGCACAACATAAAATCTGGGGCTCTGTGCTTTCTTTCGTTCTGAACAAGTGTTACTGTTTTCTGCACAAAAGCGATTCTGCGAAGGAATGTGAACACTTCTGTTTCCCAGGCACAGAGAAGGTGCTAGCAGGGAATTCTCTGCCTGCTTTTCCCCAGTGCTCTGCAAGCTCTCCAGGACAACAGCAGATCTGGGTCTCTGTGCTTTCTTTCGTTCTGAACAAGTGTTACTGTTTTCTGCACAAAAGCGATTCTGCGAAGCAATGTGAACAGGCACAGAGAAGGTGCTAGCAGGGAATTCTCTGCCTGCCTTTCCCCAGTGCTCTGCAAGCTCTCCAGGACAACATAAAATCTGGGGCTCTGTGCTTTCTTTCGTTCTGAACAAGTGTTACTGTTTTCTGCACAAAAGCGATTCTGCGAAGCAATGGGAACACTTCTGTTTCCCAGGCACAGAGAAGGTGCTAGCAGGGAATTCTCTGCTTGCTTTTCCCCAGTGCTCTGCAAGCTCTCCAGGACAACATAAAATCTGGGGCTCTGTGCTTTCTTTCGTTCTGAACAAGTGTTATTGTTTTCTGCACAAAACCAATTCTGCGAAGCAATGTGAAGACTTCTGTTTCCCAGGCACAGAGAAGGTGCTAGCAGGGAATTCTCTGCCTGCCTTTCCCCAGTGCTCTGCAAGCTCTCCAGGACAACATAAAATCTGGGGCTCTGTGCTTTCTTTTGTTCTGAACAAGTGTTAGTGTTTTCTGCACAAAAGCGATTCTGCCAAGCAATGGGAACACTTCTGCTTCCCAGGCACCGAGAACGTGCTAGCAGGGAATTCTCTGCCTGCCTTTCCCCAGTGCTCTGCAAGCTCTCCAGGACAACATAAAATCTGGGGCTCTGTGCTTTCTTTCGTTCTGAACAAGTGTTACTGTTTTCTGCACAAAAGCGATTCTGCGAAGCAATGGGAACACTTCTGTTTCCCAGGCACAGAGAACGTGCTAGAACGGAATTCTCTGCCTGCTTTTCCCCAGTGCTCTGCAAGCTCTCCAGGACAACATAAAATCTGGGGCTCTGTGCTTTCTTTCGTTCTGAACAAGTGTTACTGTTTTCTGCACAAAAGCGATTCTGCGAAGCAATGTGAACACTTCTGCTTCCCAGGCACAGAGAAGGTGCTAGCAGGGAATTCTCTGCCTGCCTTTCCGCAGTGCTCTGCAAGCTCTCCAGGACAACATAAAATCTGGGGCTCTGTGCTTTCTTTCGTTCTGAACAAGTGTTACTGTTTTCTGCACAAAAGCGATTCTGCGAAGCAATGTGAACACTTCTGCTTCCCAGGCACATAGAAGGTGCTAGCAGGGAATTCTCTGCCTGCCTTTCCCCAGTGCTCTGCAAGCTCTCCAGGACAACATAGAATCTCGGGCTCTGTGCTTTCTTTTGTTCTGAACAAGTGTTAGTGTTTTCTGCACAAAAGCGATTCTGCGAAGCAATGTGAACACTTCTGTTTCCCAGGCACAGAGAAGGTGCTAGCAGGGAATTCTCTGCCTGCCTTTCCCCAGTGCTCTGCAAGCTCTCCAGGACAACATAAAATCTGGGGCTCTGTGCTTTCTTTCGTTCTGAACAAGTGTTACTGTTTTCTGCACAAAAGCGATTCTGCGAAGCAATGTGAACAGGCACAGAGAAGGTGCTAGCAGGGAATTCTCTGCCTGCCTTTCCCCAGTGCTCTGCAAGCTCTCCAGGACAACAGCAAATCTGCGGCTCTGTGCTTTCTTTCGTTCAGAACAAGTGTTACTGTTTTCTGCACAAAAGCGATTCTGCGAAGCAATGGGAACACTTCTCTTTCCCAGGCACAGGGAAGGTGCTAGCAGGGAATTCTCTGCTTGCTTTTCCCCAGTGCTCTGCAACCTCTCCAGGACAACATAGAATCTGGGGCTCTGTGCTTTCTTTCGTTCTGAAAAAGTGTTATTGCTTTCTGCACAAAAGCGATTCTGCGAAGCAATGTGAACACTTCTTCTTCCCAGGCACAGAGAAGGTGCTAGCAGGGAATTCTCTGCCTGCTTTTCCCCAGTACTCTGCAAGCTCTCCAGCACAACATAAAATATGGGGCTCTGTGCTTTCTTTCGTTCTGAACAAGTGTTACTGTTTTCTGCACAAAAGCGATTCTGCGAAGCAATGTGAACAGGCACAGAGAAGGTGCTAGCAGGGAATTCTCTGCCTGCTTTTCCCCAGTACTCTGCAAGCTCTCCAGGACAACAGCAAATCTGGGGCTCTGTGCTTTCTTTCGTTCTGAACAAGTGTTACTGTTTTCTGCACAAAAGCGATTCTGCCAAGCAATGTGAACACTTCTGCTTCCCAGGCACAGAGAAGGTGCTAGCAGGAAATTCTCTGCCTGCCTTTCCCCAGTGCTCTGCAAGCTCTCCAGGACAACATAAAATCTGGGGCTCTGTGCTTTCTTTCGTTCTGAAAAAGTGTTACTGTTTTCTGCACAAAAGCGATTCTGCCAAGCAATGGGAACACTTCTGTTTCCCAGGCACAGAGAAGGTGCTAGCAGGGAATTGTCTGCCTGCTTTTCCCCAGTGCTCTGTAAGCTCTCCAGGACAACAGCAAATCTGCGGCTCTGTGCTTTCTTTCCTTCTGAACAAGTGTTACTGTTTTCTGCACAAAAGCGATTCTGCCAAGCAATGTGAAGACTTCTGCTTCCCAGGCACAGAGAAGGTGCTAGCAGGGAATTCTCTGCCTGCCTTTCCCCAGTGCTCTGCAAGCTCTCCAGGACAACATAAAATCTGGGGCTCTGTGCTTTCTTTCGTTCTGAACAAGTGTTATTGGTTTCTGCACAAAAGCGATTCTGCGAAGCAATGTGAACACTTCTGCTTCCCAGGCACAGAGAAGGTGCTAGCAGGGAATTCTCTGCCTGCCTTTCCCCAGTGCTCTGCAAGCTCTCCAGGACAACATAAAATCTGGGGCTCTGTGCTTTCTTTCGTCTGAACAAGTGTTACTGTTTTCTGCACAAAAGCGATTCTGCGAAGTAATGTGAACAGGCACAGAGAAGGTGCTAGCAGGGAATTCTCTGCCTGCCTTTCCCCAGTGCTCTGCAAGCTCTCCAGGACAACATAAAATCTGGGGCTCTGTGCTTTCTTTCGTTCTGAACAAGTGTTACTGTTTTCTGCACAAAAGCGATTCTGCGAAGCAATGTGAACACTTCTGTTTCCCAGGCACAGAGAAGGTGCTAGCAGGGAATTCTCTGCCTGCTTTTCCCCAGTACTCTGCAAGCTCTCCAGCACAACATAAAATATGGGGCTCTGTGCTTTCTTTCCTTCTGAACAAGTGTACTGTTTTCTGCACAAAAGCGATACTGCTAAGAAATCTGAACACTTCTGTTTCCCAGGCACAGAGAAGGTGCTAGCAGGGAATTCTCTGCCTGCTTTTCCCCAGTGCTCTGTAAGCTCTCCAGGACAACAGCAAATCTGGGGCTCTGTGCTTTCTTTCGTTCTGAACAAGTGTTACTGTTTTCTGCACAAAAGCGATTCTGCGAAGCAATGTGAACACTTCTGCTTCCCAGGCACAGAGAAGGTGCTAGCAGGGAATTCTCTGCCTGCCTTTCCCCAGTGCTCTGCAAGCTCTCCAGGACAACATAAAATCTGGTGCTCTGTGCTTTCTTTCGTTCTGAACAAGTGTTATTGGTATCTGCACAAAAGCGATTCTGCGAAGCAATGTGAACACTTCTGCTTCCCAGGCACAGAGAAGGTGCTAGCAGGGAATTCTCTGCCTGCCTTTCCCCAGTGCTCTGCAAGCTCTCCAGGACAACATAAAATCTGGGGCTCTGTGCTTTCTTTCGTCTGAACAAGTGTTACTGTTTTCTGCACAAAAGCGATTCTGCGAAGGAATGTGAACAGGCACAGAGAAGGTGCTAGCAGGGAATTCTCTGCCTGCCTTTCCCCAGTGCTCTGCAAGCTCTCCAGGACAACATAAAATCTGGGGCTCTGTGCTTTCTTTCGTTCTGAACAAGTGTTACTGTTTTCTGCACAAAAGCGATTCTGCGAAGCAATGTGAACACTTCTGCTTCCCAGGCACAGAGAAGGTGCTAGCAGGGAATTCTCTGCCTGCCTTTCCCCAGTGCTCTGCAAGCTCTCCAGGACAACATAAAATCTGGGGCTCTGTGCTTTCTTTCGTTCTGAACAAGTGTTAGTGTTTTCTGCACAAAAGCGATTCTGCCAAGCAATGGGAACACTTCTGCTTCCCAGGCACCGAGAACGTGCTAGCAGGGAATTCTCTGCCTGCTTTTCCCCAGTGCTCTGCAAGCTCTCCAGGACAACATAAAATCTGGGGCTCTGTGCTTTCTTTCGTTCTGAACAAGTGTTACTGTTTTCTGCACAAAAGCGATTCTGCGAAGCAATGTGAACACTTCTGCTTCCCAGGCACAGAGAAGGTGCTAGCAGGGAATTCTCTGCCTGCCTTTCCGCAGTGCTCTGCAAGCTCTCCAGGACAACATAAAATCTGGGGCTCTGTGCTTTCTTTCGTTCTGAACAAGTGTTACTGTTTTCTGCACAAAAGCGATTCTGCGAAGCAATGTGAACACTTCTGCTTCCCAGGCACATAGAAGGTGCTAGCAGGGAATTCTCTGCCTGCCTTTCCCCAGTGCTCTGCAAGCTCTCCAGGACAACATAGAATCTGGGGCTCTGTGCTTTCTTTTGTTCTGAACAAGTGTTAGTGTTTTCTGCACAAAAGCGATTCTGCGAAGCAATGTGAACACTTCTGTTTCCCAGGCACAGAGAAGGTGCTAGCAGGGAATTCTCTGCCTGCCTTTCCCCAGTGCTCTGCAAGCTCTCCAGGACAACAGCAAATCTGCGGCTCTGTGCTTTCTTTCGTTCAGAACAAGTGTTACTGTTTTCTGCACAAAAGCGATTCTGCGAAGCAATGGGAACACTTCTCTTTCCCAGGCACAGGGAAGGTGCTAGCAGGGAATTCTCTGCTTGCTTTTCCCCAGTGCTCTGCAAGCTCTCCAGGACAACATAGAATCTGGGGCTCTGTGCTTTCTTTCGTTCTGAAAAAGTGTTATTGCTTTCTGCACAAAAGCGATTCTGCGAAGCAATGTGAACACTTCTTCTTCCCAGGCACAGAGAAGGTGCTAGCAGGGAATTCTCTGCCTGCTTTTCCCCAGTACTCTGCAAGCTCTCCAGCACAACATAAAATATGGGGCTCTGTGCTTTCTTTCGTTCTGAACAAGTGTTACTGTTTTCTGCACAAAAGCGATTCTGCGAAGCAATGTGAACAGGCACAGAGAAGGTGCTAGCAGGGAATTCTCTGCCTGCTTTTCCCCAGTACTCTGCAAGCTCTCCAGGACAACAGCAAATCTGGGGCTCTGTGCTTTCTTTCGTTCTGAACAAGTGTTACTGTTTTCTGCACAAAAGCGATTCTGCCAAGCAATGTGAACACTTCTGCTTCCCAGGCACAGAGAAGGTGCTAGCAGGAAATTCTCTGCCTGCCTTTCCCCAGTGCTCTGCAAGCTCTCCAGGACAACATAAAATCTGGGGCTCTGTCCTTTCTTTCGTTCTGAAAAAGTGTTACTGTTTTCTGCACAAAAGCGATTCTGCCAAGCAATGGGAACACTTCTGTTTCCCAGGCACAGAGAAGGTGCTAGCAGGGAATTGTCTGCCTGCTTTTCCCCAGTGCTCTGTAAGCTCTCCAGGACAACATAAAATCTGGGGCTCTGTGCTTTCTTTCCTTCTGAACAAGTGTTACTGTTTTCTGCACAAAAGCGATTCTGCCAAGCAATGTGAAGACTTCTGCTTCCCAGGCACAGAGAAGGTGCTAGCAGGGAATTCTCTGCCTGCCTTTCCCCAGTGCTCTGCAAGCTCTCCAGGACAACATAAAATCTGGGGCTCTGTGCTTTCTTTCGTTCTGAACAAGTGTTATTGGTTTCTGCACAAAAGCGATTCTGCGAAGCAATGTGAACACTTCTGCTTCCCAGGCACAGAGAAGGTGCTAGCAGGGAATTCTCTGCCTGCCTTTCCCCAGTGCTCTGCAAGCTCTCCAGGACAACATAAAATCTGGGGCTCTGTGCTTTCTTTCGTCTGAACAAGTGTTACTGTTTTCTGCACAAAAGCGATTCTGCGAAGTAATGTGAACAGGCACAGAGAAGGTGCTAGCAGGGAATTCTCTGCCTGCCTTTCCCCAGTGCTCTGCAAGCTCTCCAGGACAACATAAAATCTGGGGCTCTGTGCTTTCTTTCGTTCTGAACAAGTGTTACTGTTTTCTGCACAAAAGCGATTCTGCGAAGCAATGTGAACACTTCTGTTTCCCAGGCACAGAGAAGGTGCTAGCAGGGAATTCTCTGCCTGCTTTTCCCCAGTACTCTGCAAGCTCTCCAGCACAACATAAAATATGGGGCTCTGTGCTTTCTTTCCTTCTGAACAAGTGTACTGTTTTCTGCACAAAAGCGATACTGCTAAGAAATCTGAACACTTCTGTTTCCCAGGCACAGAGAAGGTGCTAGCAGGGAATTCTCTGCCTGCTTTTCCCCAGTGCTCTGTAAGCTCTCCAGGACAACAGCAAATCTGGGGCTCTGTGCTTTCTTTCGTTCTGAACAAGTGTTACTGTTTTCTGCACAAAAGCGATTCTGCGAAGCAATGTGAACACTTCTGCTTCCCAGGCACAGAGAAGGTGCTAGCAGGGAATTCTCTGCCTGCCTTTCCCCAGTGCTCTGCAAGCTCTCCAGGACAACATAAAATCTGGTGCTCTGTGCTTTCTTTCGTTCTGAACAAGTGTTATTGGTATCTGCACAAAAGCGATTCTGCGAAGCAATGTGAACACTTCTGCTTCCCAGGCACAGAGAAGGTGCTAGCAGGGAATTCTCTGCCTGCCTTTCCCCAGTGCTCTGCAAGCTCTCCAGGACAACATAAAATCTGGGGCTCTGTGCTTTCTTTCGTCTGAACAAGTGTTACTGTTTTCTGCACAAAAGCGATTCTGCGAAGGAATGTGAACAGGCACAGAGAAGGTGCTAGCAGGGAATTCTCTGCCTGCCTTTCCCCAGTGCTCTGCAAGCTCTCCAGGACAACATAAAATCTGGGGCTCTGTGCTTTCTTTCGTTCTGAACAAGTGTTACTGTTTTCTGCACAAAAGCGATTCTGCGAAGCAATGTGAACACTTCTGTTTCCCAGGCACAGAGAAGGTGCTAGCAGGGAATTCTCTGCCTGCCTTTCCCCAGTGCTCTGCAAGCTCTCCAGGACAACATAAAATCTGGGGCTCTGTGCTTTCTTTTGTTCTGAACAAGTGTTAGTGTTTTCTGCACAAAAGCGATTCTGCCAAGCAATGGGAACACTTCTGCTTCCCAGGCACCGAGAACGTGCTAGCAGGGAATTCTCTGCCTGCCTTTCCCCAGTGCTCTGCAAGCTCTCCAGGACAACATAAAATCTGGGGCTCTGTGCTTTCTTTCGTTCTGAACAAGTGTTACTGTTTTCTGCACAAAAGCGATTCTGCGAAGCAATGTGAACACTTCTGCTTCCCAGGCACAGAGAAGGTGCTAGCAGGGAATTCTCTGCCTGCCTTTCCCCAGTGCTCTGCAAGCTCTCCAGGACAACAGCAAATCTGGGGCTCTGTGCTTTCTTTCGTTCTGAACAAGTGTTACTGTTTTCTGCACAAAAGCGATTCTGCGAAGCAATGTGAACACTTCTGCTTCCCAGGCACATAGAAGGTGCTAGCAGGGAATTCTCTGCCTGCCTTTCCCCAGTGCTCTGCAAGCTCTCCAGGACAACATAGAATCTGGGGCTCTGTGCTTTCTTTTGTTCTGAACAAGTGTTAGTGTTTTCTGCACAAAAGCGATTCTGCGAAGCAATGTGAACACTTCTGTTTCCCAGGCACAGAGAAGGTGCTAGCAGGGAATTCTCTGCCTGCCTTTCCCCAGTGCTCTGCAAGCTCTCCAGGACAACATAAAATCTGGGGCTCTGTGCTTTCTTTCGTTCTGAACAAGTGTTACTGTTTTCTGCACAAAAGCGATTCTGCGAAGCAATGTGAACAGGCACAGAGAAGGTGCTAGCAGGGAATTCTCTGCCTGCCTTTCCCCAGTGCTCTGCAAGCTCTCCAGGACAACAGCAAATCTGCGGCTCTGTGCTTTCTTTCGTTCAGAACAAGTGTTACTGTTTTCTGCACAAAAGCGATTCTGCGAAGCAATGGGAACACTTCTCTTTCCCAGGCACAGGGAAGGTGCTAGCAGGGAATTCTCTGCTTGCTTTTCCCCAGTGCTCTGCAACCTCTCCAGGACAACATAGAATCTGGGGCTCTGTGCTTTCTTTCGTTCTGAAAAAGTGTTATTGCTTTCTGCACAAAAGCGATTCTGCGAAGCAATGTGAACACTTCTTCTTCCCAGGCACAGAGAAGGTGCTAGCAGGGAATTCTCTGCCTGCTTTTCCCCAGTACTCTGCAAGCTCTCCAGCACAACATAAAATATGGGGCTCTGTGCTTTCTTTCGTTCTGAACAAGTGTTACTGTTTTCTGCACAAAAGCGATTCTGCGAAGCAATGTGAACAGGCACAGAGAAGGTGCTAGCAGGGAATTCTCTGCCTGCTTTTCCCCAGTACTCTGCAAGCTCTCCAGGACAACAGCAAATCTGGGGCTCTGTGCTTTCTTTCGTTCTGAACAAGTGTTACTGTTTTCTGCACAAAAGCGATTCTGCCAAGCAATGTGAACACTTCTGCTTCCCAGGCACAGAGAAGGTGCTAGCAGGAAATTCTCTGCCTGCCTTTCCCCAGTGCTCTGCAAGCTCTCCAGGACAACATAAAATCTGGGGCTCTGTGCTTTCTTTCGTTCTGAAAAAGTGTTACTGTTTTCTGCACAAAAGCGATTCTGCCAAGCAATGGGAACACTTCTGTTTCCCAGGCACAGAGAAGGTGCTAGCAGGGAATTCTCTGCCTGCTTTTCCCCAGTGCTCTGTAAGCTCTCCAGGACAACATAAAATCTGGGGCTCTGTGCTTTCTTTCCTTCTGAACAAGTGTTACTGTTTTCTGCACAAAAGCGATTCTGCCAAGCAATGTGAAGACTTCTGCTTCCCAGGCACAGAGAAGGTGCTAGCAGGGAATTCTCTGCCTGCCTTTCCCCAGTGCTCTGCAAGCTCTCCAGGACAACATAAAATCTGGGGCTCTGTGCTTTCTTTCGTTCTGAACAAGTGTTATTGGTTTCTGCACAAAAGCGATTCTGCGAAGCAATGTGAACACTTCTGCTTCCCAGGCACAGAGAAGGTGCTAGCAGGGAATTCTCTGCCTGCCTTTCCCCAGTGCTCTGCAAGCTCTCCAGGACAACATAAAATCTGGGGCTCTGTGCTTTCTTTCGTCTGAACAAGTGTTACTGTTTTCTGCACAAAAGCGATTCTGCGAAGTAATGTGAACAGGCACAGAGAAGGTGCTAGCAGGGAATTCTCTGCCTGCCTTTCCCCAGTGCTCTGCAAGCTCTCCAGGACAACATAAAATCTGGGGCTCTGTGCTTTCTTTCGTTCTGAACAAGTGTTACTGTTTTCTGCACAAAAGCGATTCTGCGAAGCAATGTGAACACTTCTGTTTCCCAGGCACAGAGAAGGTGCTAGCAGGGAATTCTCTGCCTGCTTTTCCCCAGTACTCTGCAAGCTCTCCAGCACAACATAAAATATGGGGCTCTGTGCTTTCTTTCCTTCTGAACAAGTGTACTGTTTTCTGCACAAAAGCGATACTGCTAAGAAATCTGAACACTTCTGTTTCCCAGGCACAGAGAAGGTGCTAGCAGGGAATTCTCTGCCTGCTTTTCCCCAGTGCTCTGTAAGCTCTCCAGGACAACAGCAAATCTGGGGCTCTGTGCTTTCTTTCGTTCTGAACAAGTGTTACTGTTTTCTGCACAAAAGCGATTCTGCGAAGCAATGTGAACACTTCTGCTTCCCAGGCACAGAGAAGGTGCTAGCAGGGAATTCTCTGCCTGCCTTTCCCCAGTGCTCTGCAAGCTCTCCAGGACAACATAAAATCTGGGGCTCTGTGCTTTCTTTCGTTCTGAACAAGTGTTATTGGTATCTGCACAAAAGCGATTCTGCGAAGCAATGTGAACACTTCTGCTTCCCAGGCACAGAGAAGGTGCTAGCAGGGAATTCTCTGCCTGCCTTTCCCCAGTGCTCTGCAAGCTCTCCAGGACAACATAAAATCTGGGGCTCTGTGCTTTCTTTCGTCTGAACAAGTGTTACTGTTTTCTGCACAAAAGCGATTCTGCGAAGGAATGTGAACAGGCACAGAGAAGGTGCTAGCAGGGAATTCTCTGCCTGCCTTTCCCCAGTGCTCTGCAAGCTCTCCAGGACAACATAAAATCTGGGGCTCTGTGCTTTCTTTCGTTCTGAACAAGTGTTACTGTTTTCTGCACAAAAGCGATTCTGCGAAGCAATGTGAACACTTCTGTTTCCCAGGCACAGAGAAGGTGCTAGCAGGGAATTCTCTGCCTGCCTTTCCCCAGTGCTCTGCAAGCTCTCCAGGACAACATAAAATCTGGGGCTCTGTGCTTTCTTTTGTTCTGAACAAGTGTTAGTGTTTTCTGCACAAAAGCGATTCTGCCAAGCAATGGGAACACTTCTGCTTCCCAGGCACCGAGAACGTGCTAGCAGGGAATTCTCTGCCTGCCTTTCCCCAGTGCTCTGCAAGCTCTCCAGGACAACATAAAATCTGGGGCTCTGTGCTTTCTTTCGTTCTGAACAAGTGTTACTGTTTTCTGCACAAAAGCGATTCTGCGAAGCAATGTGAACACTTCTGTTTCCCAGGCACCGAGAACGTGCTAGCAGGGAATTCTCTGCCTGCTTTTCCCCAGTGCTCTGCAAGCTCTCCAGGACAACATAAAATCTGGGGCTCTGTGCTTTCTTTCGTTCTGAACAAGTGTTACTGTTTTCTGCACAAAAGCGATTCTGCGAAGCAATGTGAACACTTCTGCTTCCCAGGCACAGAGAAGGTGCTAGCAGGGAATTCTCTGCCTGCCTTTCCCCAGTGCTCTGCAAGCTCTCCAGGACAACATAAAATCTGGGGCTCTGTGCTTTCTTTCGTTCTGAACAAGTGTTACTGTTTTCTGCACAAAAGCGATTCTGCGAAGCAATGTGAACACTTCTGCTTCCCAGGCACAGAGAAGGTGCTAGCAGGGAATTCTCTGCCTGCCTTTCCCCAGTGCTCTGCAAGCTCTCCAGGACAACATAAAATCTGGGGCTCTGTGCTTTCTTTTGTTCTGAACAAGTGTTAGTGTTTTCTGCACAAAAGCGATTCTGCCAAGCAATGGGAACACTTCTACTTCCCAGGCACCGAGAACGTGCTAGCAGGGAATTCTCTGCCTGCCTTTCCCCAGTGCTCTGCAAGCTCTCCAGGACAACATAAAATCTGGGGCTCTGTGCTTTCTTTCGTTCTGAACAAGTGTTACTGTTTTCTGCACAAAAGCGATTTGCGAAGCAATGTGAACACTTCTGTTTCCCAGGCACCGAGAATGTGCTAGCAGGGAATTCTCTGCCTGCTTTTCCCCAGTGCTCTGCAAGCTCTCCAGGACAACATAAAATCTGGGGCTCTGTGCTTTCTTTCGTTCTGAACAAGTGTTACTGTTTTCTGCACAAAAGCGATTCTGCGAAGCAATGTGAACACTTCTGCTTCCCAGGCACAGAGAAGGTGCTAGCAGGGAATTCTCTGCCTGCCTTTCCCCAGTGCTCTGCAAGCTCTCCAGGACAACAGCAAATCTGCGGCTCTGTGCTTTCTTTCGTTCTGAACAAGTGTTACTGTTTTCTGCACAAAAGCGATTCTGCGAAGCAATGTGAACACTTCTGCTTCCCAGGCACATAGAAGGTGCTAGCAGGGAATTCTCTGCCTGCCTTTCCCCAGTGCTCTGCAAGCTCTCCAGCACAACATAAAATCTGGGGCTCTGTGCTTTCTTTCGTTCTGAACAAGTGTTACTGTTTTCTGCACAAAAGCGATTCTGCGAAGGAATGTGAACACTTCTGTTTCCCAGGCACAGAGAAGGTGCTAGCAGGGAATTCTCTGCCTGCTTTTCCCCAGTGCTCTGCAAGCTCTCCAGGACAACAGCAGATCTGGGGCTCTGTGCTTTCTTTCGTTCTGAACAAGTGTTACTGTTTTCTGCACAAAAGCGATTCTGCGAAGCAATGTGAACAGGCACAGAGAAGGTGCTAGCAGGAAATTCTCTGCCTGCCTTTCCCCAGTGCTCTGCAAGGTCTCCAGGACAACATAAAATCTGGGGCTCTGTGCTTTCTTTCGTTCTGAACAAGTGTTACTGTTTTCTGCACAAAAGCGATTCTGCGAAGCAATGGGAACACTTCTGTTTCCCAGGCACAGAGAAGGTGCTAGCAGGAAATTCTCTGCCTGCCTTTCCCCAGTGCTCTGCAAGATCTCCAGGACAACATAGAATCTCGGGCTCTGTGCTTTCTTTTGTTCTGAACAAGTGTTAGTGTTTTCTGCACAAAAGCGATTCTGCGAAGCAATGTGAACACTTCTGCTTCCCAGGCACAGAGAAGGTGCTAGCAGGGAATTCTCTGCCTGCCTTTCCCCAGTGCTCTGCAAGCTCTCCAGGACAACATAAAATCTGGGGCTCTGTGCTTTCTTTCATTCTGAACAAGTGTTACTGTTTTCTGCACAAAAGCGATTCTGCGAAGCAATGTGAACAGGCACAGAGAAGGTGCTAGCAGGGAATTCTCTGCCTGCCTTTCCCCAGTGCTCTGCAAGCTCTCCAGGACAACATAAAATCTGGGGCTCTGTGCTTTCTTTCGTTCTGAACAAGTGTTACTGTTTTCTGCACAAAAGCGATTCTGCGAAGCAATGTGAACACTTCTGCTTCCCAGGCACATAGAAGGTGCTAGCAGGGAATTCTCTGCCTGCCTTTCCCCAGTGCTCTGCAAGCTCTCCAGGACAACATAAAATCTGGGGCTCTGTGCTTTCTTTCGTTCTGAACAAGTGTTACTGTTTTCTGCACAAAAGCGATTCTGCGAAGCAATGGGAACAGGCACAGAGAAGGTGCTAGCAGGGAATTCTCTGCCTGCCTTTCCCCAGTGCTCTGCAAGCTCTCCAGGACAACATAAAATCTGGGGCTCTGTGCTTTCTTTCGTTCTGAACAAGTGTTACTGTTTTCTGCACAAAAGCGATTCTGCGAAGCAATGGGAACACTTCTGTTTCCCAGGCACAGAGAAGGTGCTAGCAGGGAATTCTCTGCCTGCTTTTCCCCAGTGCTCTGCAAGCTCTCAATGACAACATAAAATCTGGGGCTCTGTGCTTTCTTTCGTTCTGAACAAGTGTTACTGTTTTCTGCACAAAAGCGATTCTGCGAAGCAATGTGAACAATTCTGCTTCCCAGGCACAGAGAAGGTGCTAGCAGGGAATTCTCTGCTTGCTTTTCCCCAGTGCTCTGCAAGCTCTCCAGGACAACATAAAATCTGGGGCTCTGTGCTTTCTTTCGTTCTGAACAAGTGTTATTGTTTTCTGCACAAAAGCGATTCTGCGAAGCAATGTGAACACTTCTGCTTCCCAGGCACAGAGAAGGTGCTAGCAGGGAATTCTCTGCCTGCCTTTCCCCAGTGCTCTGCAAGCTCTCCAGGACAACATAAAATCTGGTGCTCTGTGCTTTCTTTCGTTCTGAACAAGTGTTATTGGTATCTGCACAAAAGCGATTCTGCGAAGCAATGTGAACACTTCTGCTTCCCAGGCACAGAGAAGGTGCTAGCAGGGAATTCTCTGCCTGCCTTTCCCCAGTGCTCTGCAAGCTCTCCAGGACAACATAAAATCTGGGGCTCTGTGCTTTCTTTCGTCTGAACAAGTGTTACTGTTTTCTGCACAAAAGCGATTCTGCGAAGGAATGTGAACAGGCACAGAGAAGGTGCTAGCAGGGAATTCTCTGCCTGCCTTTCCCCAGTGCTCTGCAAGCTCTCCAGGACAACATAAAATCTGGGGCTCTGTGCTTTCTTTCGTTCTGAACAAGTGTTACTGTTTTCTGCACAAAAGCGATTCTGCGAAGCAATGTGAACACTTCTGTTTCCCAGGCACAGAGAAGGTGCTAGCAGGGAATTCTCTGCCTGCCTTTCCCCAGTGCTCTGCAAGATCTCCAGGACAACAGCAAATCTGGGGCTCTGTGCTTTCTTTTGTTCTGAACAAGTGTTAGTGTTTTCTGCACAAAAGCGATTCTGCGAAGCAATGTGAACACTTCTGCTTCCCAGGCACATAGAAGGTGCTAGCAGGGAATTCTCTGCCTGCCTTTCCCCAGTGCTCTGCAAGCTCTCCAGCACAACATAAAATCTGGGGCTCTGTGCTTTCTTTCGTTCTGAACAAGTGTTACTGTTTTCTGCACAAAAGCGATTCTGCGAAGGAATGTGAACACTTCTGTTTCCCAGGCACAGAGAAGGTGCTAGCAGGGAATTCTCTGCCTGCTTTTCCCCAGTGCTCTGCAAGCTCTCCAGGACAACAGCAGATCTGGGGCTCTGTGCTTTCTTTCGTTCTGAACAAGTGTTACTGTTTTCTGCACAAAAGCGATTCTGCGAAGCAATGTGAACAGGCACAGAGAAGGTGCTAGCAGGAAATTCTCTGCCTGCCTTTCCCCAGTGCTCTGCAAGCTCTCCAGGACAACATAAAATCTGGGGCTCTGTGCTTTCTTTCGTTCTGAACAAGTGTTACTGTTTTCTGCACAAAAGCGATTCTGCGAAGCAATGGGAACACTTCTGTTTCCCAGGCACAGAGAAGGTGCTAGCAGGAAATTCTCTGCCTGCCTTTCCCCAGTGCTCTGCAAGATCTCCAGGACAACATAGAATCTCGGGCTCTGTGCTTTCTTTTGTTCTGAACAAGTGTTAGTGTTTTCTGCACAAAAGCGATTCTGCGAAGCAATGTGAACACTTCTGCTTCCCAGGCACAGAGAAGGTGCTAGCAGGGAATTCTCTGCCTGCCTTTCCCCAGTGCCCTGCAAGCTCTCCAGGACAACATAAAATCTGGGGCTCTGTGCTTTCTTTCATTCTGAACAAGTGTTACTGTTTTCTGCACAAAAGCGATTCTGCGAAGCAATGTGAACAGGCACAGAGAAGGTGCTAGCAGGGAATTCTCTGCCTGCCTTTCCCCAGTGCTCTGCAAGCTCTCCAGGACAACATAAAATCTGGGGCTCTGTGCTTTCTTTCGTTCTGAACAAGTGTTACTGTTTTCTGCACAAAAGCGATTCTGCGAAGCAATGTGAACACTTCTGCTTCCCAGGCACATAGAAGGTGCTAGCAGGGAATTCTCTGCCTGCCTTTCCCCAGTGCTCTGCAAGCTCTCCAGGACAACATAAAATCTGGGGCTCTGTGCTTTCTTTCGTTCTGAACAAGTGTTACTGTTTTCTGCACAAAAGCGATTCTGCGAAGCAATGGGAACAGGCACAGAGAAGGTGCTAGCAGGGAATTCTCTGCCTGCCTTTCCCCAGTGCTCTGCAAGCTCTCCAGGACAACATAAAATCTGGGGCTCTGTGCTTTCTTTCGTTCTGAACAAGTGTTACTGTTTTCTGCACAAAAGCGATTCTGCGAAGCAATGGGAACACTTCTGTTTCCCAGGCACAGAGAAGGTGCTAGCAGGGAATTCTCTGCCTGCTTTTCCCCAGTGCTCTGCAAGCTCTCCAGGACAGCATAAAATCTGGGGCTCTGTGCTTTCTTTCCTTCTGAACAAGTGTTACTGTTTTCTGCACAAAAGCGATTCTGCGAAGCAATGTGAACACTTCTGCTTCCCAGGCACAGAGAAGGTGCTAGCAGGGAATTCTCTGCTTGCTTTTCCCCAGTGCTCTGCAAGCTCTCCAGGACAACATAAAATCTGGGGCTCTGTGCTTTCTTTCGTTCTGAACAAGTGTTATTGTTTTCTGCACAAAAGCGATTCTGCGAAGCAATGTGAAGACTTCTGCTTCCCAGGCACAGAGAAGGTGCTAGCAGGGAATTCTCTGCCTGCCTTTCCCCAGTGCTCTGCAAGCTCTCCAGGACAACATAAAATCTGGTGCTCTGTGCTTTCTTTCGTTCTGAACAAGTGTTATTGGTTTCTGCACAAAAGCGATTCTGCGAAGCAATGTGAACACTTCTGCTTCCCAGGCACAGAGAAGGTGCTAGCAGGGAATTCTCTGCCTGCCTTTCCCCAGTGCTCTGCAAGCTCTCCAGGACAACATAAAATCTGGGGCTCTGTGCTTTCTTTCGTCTGAACAAGTGTTACTGTTTTCTGCACAAAAGCGATTCTGCGAAGCAATGTGAACACTTCTGCTTCCCAGGCACAGAGAAGGTGCTAGCAGGGAATTCTCTGCCTGCCTTTCCCCAGTGCTCTGCAAGCTCTCCAGGACAACATAAAATCTGGGGCTCTGTGCTTTCTTTCATTCTGAACAAGTGTTACTGTTTTCTGCACAAAAGCGATTCTGCGAAGCAATGTGAACAGGCACAGAGAAGGTGCTAGCAGGGAATTCTCTGCCTGCCTTTCCCCAGTGCTCTGCAAGCTCTCCAGGACAACATAAAATCTGGGGCTCTGTGCTTTCTTTCGTTCTGAACAAGTGTTACTGTTTTCTGCACAAAAGCGATTCTGCGAAGCAATGTGAACACTTCTGCTTCCCAGGCACATAGAAGGTGCTAGCAGGGAATTCTCTGCCTGCCTTTCCCCAGTGCTCTGCAAGCTCTCCAGGACAACATAAAATCTGGGGCTCTGTGCTTTCTTTCGTTCTGAACAAGTGTTACTGTTTTCTGCACAAAAGCGATTCTGCGAAGCAATGGGAACAGGCACAGAGAAGGTGCTAGCAGGGAATTCTCTGCCTGCCTTTCCCCAGTGCTCTGCAAGCTCTCCAGGACAACATAAAATCTGGGGCTCTGTGCTTTCTTTCGTTCTGAACAAGTGTTACTGTTTTCTGCACAAAAGCGATTCTGCGAAGCAATGGGAACACTTCTGTTTCCCAGGCACAGAGAAGGTGCTAGCAGGGAATTCTCTGCCTGCTTTTCCCCAGTGCTCTGCAAGCTCTCAAGGACAACATAAAATCTGGGGCTCTGTGCTTTCTTTCGTTCTGAACAAGTGTTACTGTTTTCTGCACAAAAGCGATTCTGCGAAGCAATGTGAACAATTCTGCTTCCCAGGCACAGAGAAGGTGCTAGCAGGGAATTCTCTGCTTGCTTTTCCCCAGTGCTCTGCAAGCTCTCCAGGACAACATAAAATCTGGGGCTCTGTGCTTTCTTTCGTTCTGAACAAGTGTTATTGTTTTCTGCACAAAAGCGATTCTGCGAAGCAATGTGAACACTTCTGCTTCCCAGGCACAGAGAAGGTGCTAGCAGGGAATTCTCTGCCTGCCTTTCCCCAGTGCTCTGCAAGCTCTCCAGGACAACATAAAATCTGGTGCTCTGTGCTTTCTTTCGTTCTGAACAAGTGTTATTGGTATCTGCACAAAAGCGATTCTGCGAAGCAATGTGAACACTTCTGCTTCCCAGGCACAGAGAAGGTGCTAGCAGGGAATTCTCTGCCTGCCTTTCCCCAGTGCTCTGCAAGCTCTCCAGGACAACATAAAATCTGGGGCTCTGTGCTTTCTTTCGTCTGAACAAGTGTTACTGTTTTCTGCACAAAAGCGATTCTGCGAAGGAATGTGAACAGGCACAGAGAAGGTGCTAGCAGGGAATTCTCTGCCTGCCTTTCCCCAGTGCTCTGCAAGCTCTCCAGGACAACATAAAATCTGGGGCTCTGTGCTTTCTTTCGTTCTGAACAAGTGTTACTGTTTTCTGCACAAAAGCGATTCTGCGAAGCAATGTGAACACTTCTGTTTCCCAGGCACAGAGAAGGTGCTAGCAGGGAATTCTCTGCCTGCCTTTCCCCAGTGCTCTGCAAGATCTCCAGGACAACAGCAAATCTGGGGCTCTGTGCTTTCTTTTGTTCTGAACAAGTGTTAGTGTTTTCTGCACAAAAGCGATTCTGCGAAGCAATGTGAACACTTCTGCTTCCCAGGCACATAGAAGGTGCTAGCAGGGAATTCTCTGCCTGCCTTTCCCCAGTGCTCTGCAAGCTCTCCAGCACAACATAAAATCTGGGGCTCTGTGCTTTCTTTCGTTCTGAACAAGTGTTACTGTTTTCTGCACAAAAGCGATTCTGCGAAGGAATGTGAACACTTCTGTTTCCCAGGCACAGAGAAGGTGCTAGCAGGGAATTCTCTGCCTGCTTTTCCCCAGTGCTCTGCAAGCTCTCCAGGACAACAGCAGATCTGGGGCTCTGTGCTTTCTTTCGTTCTGAACAAGTGTTACTGTTTTCTGCACAAAAGCGATTCTGCGAAGCAATGTGAACAGGCACAGAGAAGGTGCTAGCAGGAAATTCTCTGCCTGCCTTTCCCCAGTGCTCTGCAAGCTCTCCAGGACAACATAAAATCTGGGGCTCTGTGCTTTCTTTCGTTCTGAACAAGTGTTACTGTTTTCTGCACAAAAGCGATTCTGCGAAGCAATGGGAACACTTCTGTTTCCCAGGCACAGAGAAGGTGCTAGCAGGAAATTCTCTGCCTGCCTTTCCCCAGTGCTCTGCAAGATCTCCAGGACAACATAGAATCTCGGGCTCTGTGCTTTCTTTTGTTCTGAACAAGTGTTAGTGTTTTCTGCACAAAAGCGATTCTGCGAAGCAATGTGAACACTTCTGCTTCCCAGGCACAGAGAAGGTGCTAGCAGGGAATTCTCTGCCTGCCTTTCCCCAGTGCCCTGCAAGCTCTCCAGGACAACATAAAATCTGGGGCTCTGTGCTTTCTTTCATTCTGAACAAGTGTTACTGTTTTCTGCACAAAAGCGATTCTGCGAAGCAATGTGAACAGGCACAGAGAAGGTGCTAGCAGGGAATTCTCTGCCTGCCTTTCCCCAGTGCTCTGCAAGCTCTCCAGGACAACATAAAATCTGGGGCTCTGTGCTTTCTTTCGTTCTGAACAAGTGTTACTGTTTTCTGCACAAAAGCGATTCTGCGAAGCAATGTGAACACTTCTGCTTCCCAGGCACATAGAAGGTGCTAGCAGGGAATTCTCTGCCTGCCTTTCCCCAGTGCTCTGCAAGCTCTCCAGGACAACATAAAATCTGGGGCTCTGTGCTTTCTTTCGTTCTGAACAAGTGTTACTGTTTTCTGCACAAAAGCGATTCTGCGAAGCAATGGGAACAGGCACAGAGAAGGTGCTAGCAGGGAATTCTCTGCCTGCCTTTCCCCAGTGCTCTGCAAGCTCTCCAGGACAACATAAAATCTGGGGCTCTGTGCTTTCTTTCGTTCTGAACAAGTGTTACTGTTTTCTGCACAAAAGCGATTCTGCGAAGCAATGGGAACACTTCTGTTTCCCAGGCACAGAGAAGGTGCTAGCAGGGAATTCTCTGCCTGCTTTTCCCCAGTGCTCTGCAAGCTCTCCAGGACAGCATAAAATCTGGGGCTCTGTGCTTTCTTTCCTTCTGAACAAGTGTTACTGTTTTCTGCACAAAAGCGATTCTGCGAAGCAATGTGAACACTTCTGCTTCCCAGGCACAGAGAAGGTGCTAGCAGGGAATTCTCTGCTTGCTTTTCCCCAGTGCTCTGCAAGCTCTCCAGGACAACATAAAATCTGGGGCTCTGTGCTTTCTTTCGTTCTGAACAAGTGTTATTGTTTTCTGCACAAAAGCGATTCTGCGAAGCAATGTGAAGACTTCTGCTTCCCAGGCACAGAGAAGGTGCTAGCAGGGAATTCTCTGCCTGCCTTTCCCCAGTGCTCTGCAAGCTCTCCAGGACAACATAAAATCTGGTGCTCTGTGCTTTCTTTCGTTCTGAACAAGTGTTATTGGTTTCTGCACAAAAGCGATTCTGCGAAGCAATGTGAACACTTCTGCTTCCCAGGCACAGAGAAGGTGCTAGCAGGGAATTCTCTGCCTGCCTTTCCCCAGTGCTCTGCAAGCTCTCCAGGACAACATAAAATCTGGGGCTCTGTGCTTTCTTTCGTCTGAACAAGTGTTACTGTTTTCTGCACAAAAGCGATTCTGCGAAGGAATGGGAACAGGCACAGAGAAGGTGCTAGCAGGGAATTCTCTGCCTGCCTTTCCCCAGTGCTCTGCAAGCTCTCCAGGACAACATAAAATCTGGGGCTCTGTGCTTTCTTTCGTTCTGAACAAGTGTTACTGTTTTCTGCACAAAAGCGATTCTGCGAAGCAATGTGAACACTTCTGTTTCCCAGGCACAGAGAAGGTGCTAGCAGGGAATTCTCTGCCTGCTTTTCCCCAGTACTCTGCAAGCTCTCCAGCACAACATAAAATATGGGGCTCTGTGCTTTCTTTCGTTCTGAACAAGTGTTACTGTTTTCTGCACAAAAGCGATACTGCTAAGAAATCTGAACACTTCTGTTTCCCAGGCACAGAGAAGGTGCTAGCAGGGAATTCTCTGCCTGCTTTTCCCCAGTGCTCTGCAAGCTCTCCAGGACAACATAGAATCTCGGGCTCTGTGCTTTCTTTTGTTCTGAACAAGTGTTAGTGTTTTCTGCACAAAAGCGATTCTGCGAAGCAATGTGAACACTTCTGTTTCCCAGGCACAGAGAAGGTGCTAGCAGGGAATTCTCTGCCTGCCTTTCCCCAGTGCTCTGCAAGCTCTCCAGGACAACATAAAATCTGGGGCTCTGTGCTTTCTTTCGTCTGAACAAGTGTTACTGTTTTCTGCACAAAAGCGATTCTGCGAAGCAATGTGAACAGGCACAGAGAATGTGCTAGCAGGGAATTCTCTGCCTGCCTTTCCCCAGTGCTCTGCAAGCTCTCCAGGACAACATAAAATCTGGGGCTCTGTGCTTTCTTTCGTTCTGAACAAGTGTTACTGTTTTCTGCACAAAAGCGATTCTGCGAAGCAATGTGAACACTTCTGCTTCCCAGGCACAGAGAAGGTGCTAGCAGGGATTCTCTGCCTGCCTTTCCCCAGTGCTCTGCAAGCTCTCCAGGACAACATAAAATCTGGGGCTCTGTGCTTTCTTTCGTTCTGAACAAGTGTTACTGTTTTCTGCACAAAAGCGATTCTGCGAAGCAATGGGAACACTTCTGCTTCCCAGGCACATAGAAGGTGCTAGCAGGGAATTCTCTGCCTGCTTTTCCCCAGTGCTCTGCAAGCTCTCCAGGACAACATAAAATCTGGGGCTCTGTGCTTTCTTTCGTTCTGAACAAGTGTTACTGTTTTCTGCACAAAAGCGATTCTGCGAAGCAATGTGAACAGGCACAGAGAAGGTGCTAGCAGGGAATTCTCTGCCTGCCTTTCCCCAGTGCTCTGCAAGCTCTCCAGGACAACATAAAATCTGGGGCTCTGTGCTTTCTTTCGTTCTGAACAAGTGTTACTGTTTTCTGCACAAAAGCGATTCTGCGAAGCAATGGGAACACTTCTGTTTCCCAGGCACAGAGAAGGTGCTAGCAGGGAATTCTCTGCTTGCTTTTCCCCAGTGCTCTGCAAGCTCTCCAGGACAACATAAAATCTGGGGCTCTGTGCTTTCTTTCGTTCTGAACAAGTGTTATTGTTTTCTGCACAAAACCAATTCTGCGAAGCAATGTGAAGACTTCTGTTTCCCAGGCACAGAGAAGGTGCTAGCAGGGAATTCTCTGCCTGCCTTTCCCCAGTGCTCTGCAAGCTCTCCAGGACAACATAAAATCTGGGGCTCTGTGCTTTCTTTTGTTCTGAACAAGTGTTAGTGTTTTCTGCACAAAAGCGATTCTGCCAAGCAATGGGAACACTTCTGCTTCCCAGGCACCGAGAACGTGCTAGCAGGGAATTCTCTGCCTGCCTTTCCCCAGTGCTCTGCAAGCTCTCCAGGACAACATAAAATCTGGGGCTCTGTGCTTTCTTTCGTTCTGAACAAGTGTTACTGTTTTCTGCACAAAAGCGATTCTGCGAAGCAATGTGAACACTTCTGTTTCCCAGGCACCGAGAACGTGCTAGCAGGGAATTCTCTGCCTGCTTTTCCCCAGTGCTCTGCAAGCTCTCCAGGACAACATAAAATCTGGGGCTCTGTGCTTTCTTTCGTTCTGAACAAGTGTTACTGTTTTCTGCACAAAAGCGATTCTGCGAAGCAATGTGAACACTTCTGTTTCCCAGGCACAGAGAAGGTGCTAGCAGGGAATTCTCTGCCTGCCTTTCCCCAGTGCTCTGCAAGCTCTCCAGGACAACAGCAAATCTGGGGCTCTGTGCTTTCTTTCGTTCTGAACAAGTGTTACTGTTTTCTGCACAAAAGCGATTCTGCGAAGCAATGTGAACACTTCTGCTTCCCAGGCACATAGAAGGTGCTAGCAGGGAATTCTCTGCCTGCCTTTCCCCAGTGCTCTGCAAGCTCTCCAGGACAACATAGAATCTGGGGCTCTGTGCTTTCTTTTGTTCTGAACAAGTGTTAGTGTTTTCTGCACAAAAGCGATTCTGCGAAGCAATGTGAACACTTCTGTTTCCCAGGCACAGAGAAGGTGCTAGCAGGGAATTCTCTGCCTGCCTTTCCCCAGTGCTCTGCAAGCTCTCCAGGACAACATAAAATCTGGGGCTCTGTGCTTTCTTTCGTTCTGAACAAGTGTTACTGTTTTCTGCACAAAAGCGATTCTGCGAAGCAATGTGAACAGGCACAGAGAAGGTGCTAGCAGGGAATTCTCTGCCTGCCTTTCCCCAGTGCTCTGCAAGCTCTCCAGGACAACAGCAAATCTGCGGCTCTGTGCTTTCTTTCGTTCAGAACAAGTGTTAGTGTTTTCTGCACAAAAGCGATTCTGCGAAGCAATGGGAACACTTCTCTTTCCCAGGCACAGGGAAGGTGCTAGCAGGGAATTCTCTGCTTGCTTTTCCCCAGTGCTCTGCAAGCTCTCCAGGACAACATAGAATCTGGGGCTCTGTGCTTTCTTTCGTTCTGAAAAAGTGTTATTGCTTTCTGCACAAAAGCGATTCTGCGAAGCAATGTGAACACTTCTTCTTCCCAGGCACAGAGAAGGTGCTAGCAGGGAATTCTCTGCCTGCTTTTCCCCAGTACTCTGCAAGCTCTCCAGCACAACATAAAATATGGGGCTCTGTGCTTTCTTTCGTTCTGAACAAGTGTTACTGTTTTCTGCACAAAAGCGATTCTGCGAAGCAATGTGAACAGGCACAGAGAAGGTGCTAGCAGGGAATTCTCTGCCTGCTTTTCCCCAGTACTCTGCAAGCTCTCCAGGACAACATAAAATCTGGGGCTCTGTGCTTTCTTTCGTTCTGAACAAGTGTTACTGTTTTCTGCACAAAAGCGATTCTGCCAAGCAATGTGAACACTTCTGCTTCCCAGGCACAGAGAAGGTGCTAGCAGGAAATTCTCTGCCTGCCTTTCCCCAGTGCTCTGCAAGCTCTCCAGGACAACATAA
Source organism: Strix uralensis (assembly GCF_047716275.1). NCBI lineage: Eukaryota > Metazoa > Chordata > Aves > Strigiformes > Strigidae > Strix > Strix uralensis. The sequence continues at coordinate 86,408 of NW_027436719.1, read as the reverse complement.
AATCTGGGGCTCTGTGCTTTCTTTCGTTCTGAAAAAGTGTTACTGTTTTCTGCACAAAAGCGATTCTGCGAAGGAATGTGAACACTTCTGTTTCCCAGGCACAGAGAAGGTGCTAGCAGGGAATTCTCTGCCTGCTTTTCCCCAGTGCTCTGTAAGCTCTCCAGGACAACATAAAATCTGGGGCTCTGTGCTTTCTTTCGTTCTGAACAAGTGTTACTGTTTTCTGCACAAAAGCGATTCTGCCAAGCAATGTGAAGACTTCTGCTTCCCAGGCACAGAGAAGGTGCTAGCAGGGAATTCTCTGCCTGCCTTTCCCCAGTGCTCTGCAAGCTCTCCAGGACAACATAAAATCTGGGGCTCTGTGCTTTCTTTCGTTCTGAACAAGTGTTACTGTTTTCTGCACAAAAGCGATTCTGCGAAGCAATGTGAAGACTTCTGCTTCCCAGGCACAGAGAAGGTGCTAGCAGGGAATTCTCTGCTTGCTTTTCCCCAGTGCTCTGCAAGTTCTCGAGGACAACATAAAATCTGGGGCTCTGTGCTTTCTTTCGTTCTGAACAAGTGTTACTGTTTTCTGCACAAAAGCGATTCTGCGAAGGAATGTGAAAACTTCTGTTTCCCAGGCACAGAGAAGGTGCTAGCAGGGAATTCTCTGCCTGCCTTTCCCCAGTGCTCTGCAAGCTCTCCAGGACAACATAAAATCTGGGGCTCTGTGCTTTCTTTCGTTCTGAACAAGTGTTACTGTTTTCTGCACAAAAGCGATTCTGCGAAGGAATGTGAACACTTCTGTTTCCCAGGCACCGAGAACGTGCTAGCAGGGAATTCTCTGCCTGCTTTTCCCCAGTGCTCTGCAAGCTCTCCAGGACAACAGCAGATCTGGGGCTCTGTGCTTTCTTTCGTTCTGAACAAGTGTTACTGTTTTCTGCACAAAAGCGATTCTGCGAAGCAATGTGAACAGGCACAGAGAAGGTGCTAGCAGGAAATTATCTGCCTGCCTTTCCCCAGTGCTCTGCAAGCTCTCCAGGACAACATAAAATCTGGGGCTCTGTGCTTTCTTTCGTTCTGAACAAGTGTTACTGTTTTCTGCACAAAAGCGATTCTGCGAAGCAATGGGAACACTTCTGTTTCCCAGGCACAGAGAAGGTGCTAGCAGGAAATTCTCTGCCTGCTTTTCCCCAGTGCTCTGCAAGATCTCCAGGACAACATAGAATCTCGGGCTCTGTGCTTTCTTTTGTTCTGAACAAGTGTTAGTGTTTTCTGCACAAAAGCGATTCTGCGAAGCAATGTGAACACTTCTGCTTCCCAGGCACAGAGAAGGTGCTAGCAGGGAATTCTCTGCCTGCCTTTCCCCAGTGCTCTGCAAGCTCTCCAGGACAACATAAAATCTGGGGCTCTGTGCTTTCTTTCGTCTGAACAAGTGTTACTGTTTTCTGCACAAAAGCGATTCTGTGAAGCAATGGGAACACTTCTCTTTCCCAGGCACAGAGAAGGTGCTAGCAGGGAATTCTCTGCCTGCTTTTCCCCAGTGCTCTGCAAGCTCTCCAGGACAACATAAAATCTGGGGCTCTGTGCTTTCTTTTGTTCTGAACAAGTGTTAATGTTTTCTGCACAAAAGCGATTCTGCGAAGCAATGTGAACACTTCTGTTTCCCAGGCACAGAGAACGTGCTAGAACGGAATTCTCTGCTTGCTTTTCCCCAGTGCTCTGCAAGTTCTCCAGGACAACATAAAATCTGGGGCTCTGTGCTTTCTTTCGTTCTGAACTAGTGTTATTGTTTTCTGCACAAAAGCGATTCTGCGAAGCAATGTGAAGACTTCTGCTTCCCAGGCACAGAGAAGGTGCTAGCAGGGAATTCTCTGCCTGCTTTTCCCGAGTGCTCTGCAAGCTCTCCAGCACAACATAAAATCTGGGGCTCTGTGCTTTCTTTTGTTCTGAACAAGTGTTACTGTTTTCTGCACAAAAGCGATTCTGCGAAGCAATGTGAACACTTCTGCTTCCCAGGCACAGAGAAGGTGCTAGCAGGGAATTCTCTGCCTGCCTTTCCCCAGTGCTCTGCAAGCTCTCCAGGACAACATAGAATCTGGGGCTCTGTGCTTTCTTTTGTTCTGAACAAGTGTTAGTGTTTTCTGCACAAAAGCGATTCTGCGAAGCAATGTGAACACTTCTGCTTCCCAGGCACAGAGAAGGTGCTAGCAGGGAATTCTCTGCCTGCCTTTCCCCAGTGCTCTGCAAGCTCTCCAGGACAACATAAAATCTGGGGCTCTGTGCTTTCTTTCGTTCTGAACAAGTGTTACTGTTTTCTGCACAAAAGCGGTTCTGCGAAGCAATGTGAACACTTCTGCTTCCCAGGCACAGAGAAGGTGCTAGCAGGGAATTCTCTGCCTGCCTTTCCCCAGTGCTCTGCAAGCTCTCCAGGACAACATAAAATCTGGGGCTCTGTGCTTTCTTTCGTCTGAACAAGTGTTACTGTTTTCTGCACAAAAGCGATTCTGCGAAGGAATGTGAACAGGCACAGAGAAGGTGCTAGCAGGGAATTCTCTGCCTGCCTTTCCCCAGTGCTCTGCAAGCTCTCCAGGACAACATAAAATCTGGGGCTCTGTGCTTTCTTTCGTTCTGAACAAGTGTTACTGTTTTCTGCACAAAAGCGATTCTGCGAAGCAATGTGAACACTTCTGTTTCCCAGGCACAGAGAAGGTGCTAGCAGGGAATTCTCTGCCTGCTTTTACCCAGTACTCTGCAAGCTCTCCAGCACAACATAAAATATGGGGCTCTGTGCTTTCTTTCCTTCTGAACAAGTGTACTGTTTTCTGCACAAAAGCGATACTGCTAAGAAATCTGAACACTTCTGTTTCCCAGGCACAGAGAAGGTGCTAGCAGGGAATTCTCTGCCTGCTTTTCCCCAGTGCTCTGCAAGCTCTCCAGGACAACAGCAAATCTGGGGCTCTGTGCTTTCTTTCGTTCTGAACAAGTGTTACTGTTTTCTGCACAAAAGCGATTCTGCGAAGCAATGTGAAGACTTCTGCTTCCCAGGCACAGAGAAGGTGCTAGCAGGGAATTCTCTGCTTGCTTTTCCCCAGTGCTCTGCAAGTTCTCGAGGACAACATAAAATCTGGGGCTCTGTGCTTTCTTTCGTTCTGAACAAGTGTTACTGTTTTCTGCACAAAAGCGATTCTGCGAAGGAATGTGAACACTTCTGTTTCCCAGGCACAGAGAAGGTGCTAGCAGGGAATTCTCTGCCTGCTTTTCCCCAGTGCTCTGCAAGCTCTCTAGGACAACATAGAATCTCGGGCTCTGTGCTTTCTTTTGTTCTGAACAAGTGTTAGTGTTTTCTGCACAAAAGCGATTCTGCGAAGCAATGTGAACACTTCTGCTTCCCAGGCACAGAGAAGGTGCTAGCAGGGAATTCTCTGCCTGCCTTTCCCCAGTGCTCTGCAAGCTCTCCAGGACAACATAAAATCTGGGGCTCTGTGCTTTCTTTCGTCTGAACAAGTGTTACTGTTTTCTGCACAAAAGCGATTCTGCGAAGCAATGTGAACAGGCACAGAGAAGGTGCTAGCAGGGAATTCTCTGCCTGCCTTTCCCCAGTGCTCTGCAAGCTCTCCAGGACAACATAAAATCTGGGGCTCTGTGCTTTCTTTCGTTCTGAACAAGTGTTACTGTTTTCTGCACAAAAGCGATTCTGCGAAGCAATGTGAAGACTTCTGCTTCCCAGGCACAGAGAAGGTGCTAGCAGGGAATTCTCTGCCTGCTTTTCCCCAGTGCTCTGCAAGCTCTCCAGGACAACATAAAATCTGGGGCTCTGTGCTTTCTTTCGTTCTGAACAAGTGTTACTGTTTTCTGCACAAAAGCGATTCTGCGAAGCAATGTGAACAGGCACAGAGAAGGTGCTAGCAGGGAATTCTCTGCCTGCCTTTCCCCAGTGCTCTGCAAGCTCTCCAGGACAACATAAAATCTGGGGCTCTGTGCTTTCTTTCGTTCTGAACAAGTGTTACTGTTTTCTGCACAAAAGCGATTCTGCGAAGCAATGGGAACACTTCTGTTTCCCAGGCACAGAGAAGGTGCTAGCAGGGAATTCTCTGCCTGCTTTTCCCCAGTGCTCTGCAAGCTCTCCAGGACAACATAAAATCTGGGGCTCTGTGCTTTCTTTCGTTCTGAACAAGTGTTACTGTTTTCTGCACAAAAGCGATTCTGCGAAGCAATGTGAACACTTCTGCTTCCCAGGCACAGAGAAGGTGCTAGCAGGGAATTCTCTGCTTGCTTTTCCCCAGTGCTCTGCAAGCTCTCCAGGACAACATAAAATCTGGGGCTCTGTGCTTTCTTTCGTTCTGAACAAGTGTTATTGTTTTCTGCACAAAACCAATTCTGCGAAGCAATGTGAAGACTTCTGTTTCCCAGGCACAGAGAAGGTGCTAGCAGGGAATTCTCTGCCTGCCTTTCCCCAGTGCTCTGCAAGCTCTCCAGGACAACATAAAATCTGGGGCTCTGTGTTTTCTTTTGTTCTGAACAAGTGTTAGTGTTTTCTGCACAAAAGCGATTCTGCCAAGCAATGGGAACACTTCTGCTTCCCAGGCACCGAGAACGTGCTAGCAGGGAATTCTCTGCCTGCCTTTCCCCAGTGCTCTGCAAGCTCTCCAGGACAACAGCAAATCTGGGGCTCTGTGCTTTCTTTCGTTCTGAACAAGTGTTACTGTTTTCTGCACAAAAGCGATTCTGCGAAGCAATGTGAACACTTCTGCTTCCCAGGCACATAGAAGGTGCTAGCAGGGAATTCTCTGCCTGCCTTTCCCCAGTGCTCTGCAAGCTCTCCAGGACAACATAGAATCTCGGGCTCTGTGCTTTCTTTTGTTCTGAACAAGTGTTAGTGTTTTCTGCACAAAAGCGATTCTGCGAAGCAATGTGAACACTTCTGTTTCCCAGGCACAGAGAAGGTGCTAGCAGGGAATTCTCTGCCTGCCTTTCCCCAGTGCTCTGCAAGCTCTCCAGGACAACATAAAATCTGGGGCTCTGTGCTTTCTTTCGTTCTGAACAAGTGTTACTGTTTTCTGCACAAAAGCGATTCTGCGAAGCAATGTGAACAGGCACAGAGAAGGTGCTAGCAGGGAATTCTCTGCCTGCTTTTCCCCAGTACTCTGCAAGCTCTCCAGGACAACAGCAAATCTGGGGCTCTGTGCTTTCTTTCGTTCTGAACAAGTGTTACTGTTTTCTGCACAAAAGCGATTCTGCCAAGCAATGTGAACACTTCTGCTTCCCAGGCACAGAGAAGGTGCTAGCAGGAAATTCTCTGCCTGCCTTTCCCCAGTGCTCTGCAAGCTCTCCAGGACAACATAAAATCTGGGGCTCTGTGCTTTCTTTCGTTCTGAAAAAGTGTTACTGTTTTCTGCACAAAAGCGATTCTGCGAAGCAATGGGAACACTTCTGTTTCCCAGGCACAGAGAAGGTGCTAGCAGGGAATTCTCTGCCTGCTTTTCCCCAGTGCTCTGTAAGCTCTCCAGGACAACATAAAATCTGGGGCTCTGTGCTTTCTTTCCTTCTGAACAAGTGTTACTGTTTTCTGCACAAAAGCGATTCTGCCAAGCAATGTGAAGACTTCTGCTTCCCAGGCACAGAGAAGGTGCTAGCAGGGAATTCTCTGCCTGCCTTTCCCCAGTGCTCTGCAAGCTCTCCAGGACAACATAAAATCTGGGGCTCTGTGCTTTCTTTCGTTCTGAACAAGTGTTATTGGTTTCTGCACAAAAGCGATTCTGCGAAGCAATGTGAACACTTCTGCTTCCCAGGCACAGAGAAGGTGCTAGCAGGGAATTCTCTGCCTGCCTTTCCCCAGTGCTCTGCAAGCTCTCCAGGACAACATAAAATCTGGGGCTCTGTGCTTTCTTTCGTTCTGAACAAGTGTTACTGTTTTCTGCACAAAAGCGATTCTGCGAAGCAATGTGAACACTTCTGTTTCCCAGGCACAGAGAAGGTGCTAGCAGGGAATTCTCTGCCTGCTTTTCCCCAGTACTCTGCAAGCTCTCCAGCACAACATAAAATATGGGGCTCTGTGCTTTCTTTCCTTCTGAACAAGTGTACTGTTTTCTGCACAAAAGCGATACTGCTAAGAAATCTGAACACTTCTGTTTCCCAGGCACAGAGAAGGTGCTAGCAGGGAATTCTCTGCCTGCTTTTCCCCAGTGCTCTGTAAGCTCTCCAGGACAACAGCAAATCTGGGGCTCTGTGCTTTCTTTCATTCTGAACAAGTGTTACTGTTTTCTGCACAAAAGCGATTCTGCGAAGCAATGTGAACACTTCTGCTTCCCAGGCACAGAGAAGGTGCTAGAACGGAATTCTCTGCTTGCTTTTCCCCAGTGCTCTGCAAGTTCTCGAGGACAACATAAAATCTGGGGCTCTGTGCTTTCTTTCGTTCTGAACAAGTGTTACTGTTTTCTGCACAAAAGCGATTCTGCGAAGGAATGTGAACACTTCTGTTTCCCAGGCACAGAGAAGGTGCTAGCAGGGAATTCTCTGCCTGCTTTTCCCCAGTGCTCTGCAAGCTCTCCAGCACAACATAAAATCTGGGGCTCTGTGCTTTCTTTCGTTCTGAACAAGTGTTACTGTTTTCTGCACAAAAGCGATTCTGCGAAGGAATGTGAACAGGCACAGAGAAGGTGCTAGCAGGGAATTCTCTGCCTGCCTTTCCCCAGTGCTCTGCAAGCTCTCCAGCACAACATAAAATCTGGGGCTCTGTGCTTTCTTTCGTCTGAACAAGTGTTACTGTTTTCTGCACAAAAGCGATTCTGCGAAGGAATGTGAACACTTCTGTTTCCCAGGCACCGAGAACGTGCTAGCAGGGAATTCTCTGCCTGCTTTTCCCCAGTGCTCTGCAAGCTCTCCAGGACAACAGCAGATCTGGGGCTCTGTGCTTTCTTTCGTTCTGAACAAGTGTTACTGTTTTCTGCACAAAAGCGATTCTGCGAAGCAATGTGAACAGGCACAGAGAAGGTGCTAGCAGGAAATTCTCTGCCTGCCTTTCCCCAGTGCTCTGCAAGCTCTCCAGGACAACATAAAATCTGGGGCTCTGTGCTTTCTTTCGTTCTGAACAAGTGTTACTGTTTTCTGCACAAAAGCGATTCTGCGAAGCAATGGGAACACTTCTGTTTCCCAGGCACAGAGAAGGTGCTAGCAGGGAATTCTCTGCCTGCCTTTCCCCAGTGCTCTGCAAGCTCTCCAGGACAACATAAAATCTGGGGCTCTGTGCTTTCTTTCGTCTGAACAAGTGTTACTGTTTTCTGCACAAAAGCGATTCTGTGAAGCAATGGGAACACTTCTCTTTCCCAGGCACAGAGAAGGTGCTAGCAGGGAATTCTCTGCCTGCTTTTCCCCAGTGCTCTGCAAGCTCTCCAGGACAACATAAAATCTGGGGCTCTGTGCTTTCTTTCGTTCTGAACAAGTGTTAATGTTTTCTGCACAAAAGCGATTCTGCGAAGCAATGTGAACACTTCTGTTTCCCAGGCACAGAGAACGTGCTAGAACGGAATTCTCTGCTTGCTTTTCCCCAGTGCTCTGCAAGTTCTCGAGGACAACATAAAATCTGGGGCTCTGTGCTTTCTTTCGTTCTGAACTAGTGTTATTGTTTTCTGCACAAAAGCGATTCTGCGAAGCAATGTGAAGACTTCTGCTTCCCAGGCACAGAGAAGGTGCTAGCAGGGAATTCTCTGCCTGCTTTTCCCGAGTGCTCTGCAAGCTCTCCAGCACAACATAAAATCTGGGGCTCTGTGCTTTCTTTTGTTCTGAACAAGTGTTACTGTTTTCTGCACAAAAGCGATTCTGCGAAGCAATGTGAACACTTCTGCTTCCCAGGCACAGAGAAGGTGCTAGCAGGGAATTCTCTGCCTGCCTTTCCCCAGTGCTCTGCAAGCTCTCCAGGACAACATAGAATCTGGGGCTCTGTGCTTTCTTTTGTTCTGAACAAGTGTTAGTGTTTTCTGCACAAAAGCGATTCTGCGAAGCAATGTGAACACTTCTGCTTCCCAGGCACAGAGAAGGTGCTAGCAGGGAATTCTCTGCCTGCCTTTCCCCAGTGCTCTGCAAGCTCTCCAGGACAACATAAAATCTGGGGCTCTGTGCTTTCTTTCGTTCTGAACAAGTGTTACTGTTTTCTGCACAAAAGCGATTCTGCGAAGCAATGTGAACACTTCTGTTTCCCAGGCACAGAGAAGGTGCTAGCAGGGAATTCTCTGCCTGCTTTTCCCCAGTGCTCTGCAAGCTCTCCAGGACAACATAAAATCTGGGGCTCTGTGCTTTCTTTTGTTCTGAAAAAGTGTTACTGTTATCTGCACAAAAGCGATTCTGCCAAGCAATGTGAACAATTCTGCTTCCCAGGCACAGAGAAGGTGCTAGCAGGAAATTCTCTGCCTGCCTTTCCCCAGTGCTCTGCAAGCTCTCCAGGACAACATAGAATCTGGGGCTCTGTGCTTTCTTTTGTTCTGAACAAGTGTTAGTGTTTTCTGCACAAAAGCGATTCTGTGAAGCAATGTGAAGACTTCTGCTTCCCAGGCACAGAGAAGGTGCTAGCAGGGAATTCTCTGCCTGCCTTTCCCCAGTGCTCTGCAAGCTCTCCAGCACAACATAAAATCTGGGGCTCTGTGCTTTCTTTCGTTCTGAACAAGTGTTACTGTTTTCTGCACAAAAGCGATTCTGCGAAGCAATGTGAACACTTCTGTTTCCCAGGCACAGAGAAGGTGCTAGCAGGGAATTCTCTGCCTGCTTTTCCCCAGTGCTCTGCAAGCTCTCCAGGACAACACAAAATCTGGGGCTCTGTGCTTTCTTTTGTTCTGAACAAGTGTTACTGTTTTCTGCACAAAAGCGATTCTGCGAAGGAATGTGAACAGGCACAGAGAAGGTGCTAGCAGGGAATTCTCTGCCTGCCTTTCCCCAGTGCTCTGCAAGCTCTCCAGGACAACATAAAATCTGGGGCTCTGTGCTTTCTTTCGTTCTGAACAAGTGTTACTGTTTTCTGCACAAAAGCGATTCTGCGAAGCAATGTGAACACTTCTGCTTCCCAGGCACAGAGAAGGTGCTAGCAGGGAATTCTCTGCCTGCTTTTCCCCAGTGCTCTGCAAGCTCTCCAGGACAACAGCAGATCTGGGGCTCTGTGCTTTCTTTCGTTCTGAACAAGTGTTACTGTTTTCTGCACAAAAGCGATTCTGCGAAGCAATGTGAACAGGCACAGAGAAGGTGCTAGCAGGGAATTCTCTGCCTGCCTTTCCCCAGTGCTCTGCAAGCTCTCCAGGACAACATAAAATCTGGGGCTCTGTGCTTTCTTTCGTTCTGAACAAGTGTTACTGTTTTCTGCACAAAAGCGATTCTGCGAAGCAATGGGAACACTTCTCTTTCCCAGGCACAGAGAAGGTGCTAGCAGGAAATTCTCTGCCTGCCTTTCCCCAGTGCTCTGCAAGATCTCCAGGACAACATAGAATCTCGGGCTCTGTGCTTTCTTTTGTTCTGAACAAGTGTTAGTGTTTTCTGCACAAAAGCGATTCTGCGAAGCAATGTGAACACTTCTGCTTCCCAGGCACAGAGAAGGTGCTAGCAGGGAATTCTCTGCCTGCCTTTCCCCAGTGCTCTGCAAGCTCTCCAGGACAACATAAAATCTGGGGCTCTGTGCTTTCTTTCGTCTGAACAAGTGTTACTGTTTTCTGCACAAAAGCGATTCTGTGAAGCAATGGGAACACTTCTCTTTCCCAGGCACAGAGAAGGTGCTAGCAGGGAATTCTCTGCCTGCTTTTCCCCAGTGCTCTGCAAGCTCTCCAGGACAACATAAAATCTGGGGCTCTGTGCTTTCTTTCGTTCTGAACAAGTGTTACTGTTTTCTGCACAAAAGCGATTCTGCGAAGCAATGTGAACACTTCTGTTTCCCAGGCACAGAGAAGGTGCTAGCAGGGAATTCTCTGCCTGCTTTTCCCCAGTGCTCTGCAAGCTCTCCAGCACAACATAAAATCTGGGGCTCTGTGCTTTCTTTCGTTCTGAACAAGTGTTACTGTTTTCTGCACAAAAGCGATTCTGCGAAGGAATGTGAACAGGCACAGAGAAGGTGCTAGCAGGGAATTCTCTGCCTGCCTTTCCCCAGTGCTCTGCAAGCTCTCCAGCACAACATAAAATCTGGGGCTCTGTGCTTTCTTTCGTCTGAACAAGTGTTACTGTTTTCTGCACAAAAGCGATTCTGCGAAGGAATGTGAACACTTCTGTTTCCCAGGCACCGAGAACGTGCTAGCAGGGAATTCTCTGCCTGCTTTTCCCCAGTGCTCTGCAAGCTCTCCAGGACAACAGCAGATCTGGGGCTCTGTGCTTTCTTTCGTTCTGAACAAGTGTTACTGTTTTCTGCACAAAAGCGATTCTGCGAAGCAATGTGAACAGGCACAGAGAAGGTGCTAGCAGGAAATTCTCTGCCTGCCTTTCCCCAGTGCTCTGCAAGCTCTCCAGGACAACATAAAATCTGGGGCTCTGTGCTTTCTTTCGTTCTGAACAAGTGTTACTGTTTTCTGCACAAAAGCGATTCTGCGAAGCAATGGGAACACTTCTGTTTCCCAGGCACAGAGAAGGTGCTAGCAGGGAATTCTCTGCCTGCCTTTCCCCAGTGCTCTGCAAGCTCTCCAGGACAACATAAAATCTGGGGCTCTGTGCTTTCTTTCGTCTGAACAAGTGTTACTGTTTTCTGCACAAAAGCGATTCTGTGAAGCAATGGGAACACTTCTCTTTCCCAGGCACAGAGAAGGTGCTAGCAGGGAATTCTCTGCCTGCTTTTCCCCAGTGCTCTGCAAGCTCTCCAGGACAACATAAAATCTGGGGCTCTGTGCTTTCTTTCGTTCTGAACAAGTGTTAATGTTTTCTGCACAAAAGCGATTCTGCGAAGCAATGTGAACACTTCTGTTTCCCAGGCACAGAGAACGTGCTAGAACGGAATTCTCTGCTTGCTTTTCCCCAGTGCTCTGCAAGTTCTCGAGGACAACATAAAATCTGGGGCTCTGTGCTTTCTTTCGTTCTGAACTAGTGTTATTGTTTTCTGCACAAAAGCGATTCTGCGAAGCAATGTGAAGACTTCTGCTTCCCAGGCACAGAGAAGGTGCTAGCAGGGAATTCTCTGCCTGCTTTTCCCGAGTGCTCTGCAAGCTCTCCAGCACAACATAAAATCTGGGGCTCTGTGCTTTCTTTTGTTCTGAACAAGTGTTACTGTTTTCTGCACAAAAGCGATTCTGCGAAGCAATGTGAACACTTCTGCTTCCCAGGCACAGAGAAGGTGCTAGCAGGGAATTCTCTGCCTGCCTTTCCCCAGTGCTCTGCAAGCTCTCCAGGACAACATAGAATCTGGGGCTCTGTGCTTTCTTTTGTTCTGAACAAGTGTTAGTGTTTTCTGCACAAAAGCGATTCTGCGAAGCAATGTGAACACTTCTGCTTCCCAGGCACAGAGAAGGTGCTAGCAGGGAATTCTCTGCCTGCCTTTCCCCAGTGCTCTGCAAGCTCTCCAGGACAACATAAAATCTGGGGCTCTGTGCTTTCTTTCGTTCTGAACAAGTGTTACTGTTTTCTGCACAAAAGCGATTCTGCGAAGCAATGTGAACACTTCTGTTTCCCAGGCACAGAGAAGGTGCTAGCAGGGAATTCTCTGCCTGCTTTTCCCCAGTGCTCTGCAAGCTCTCCAGGACAACATAAAATCTGGGGCTCTGTGCTTTCTTTTGTTCTGAAAAAGTGTTACTGTTATCTGCACAAAAGCGATTCTGCCAAGCAATGTGAACAATTCTGCTTCCCAGGCACAGAGAAGGTGCTAGCAGGAAATTCTCTGCCTGCCTTTCCCCAGTGCTCTGCAAGCTCTCCAGGACAACATAGAATCTGGGGCTCTGTGCTTTCTTTTGTTCTGAACAAGTGTTAGTGTTTTCTGCACAAAAGCGATTCTGTGAAGCAATGTGAAGACTTCTGCTTCCCAGGCACAGAGAAGGTGCTAGCAGGGAATTCTCTGCCTGCCTTTCCCCAGTGCTCTGCAAGCTCTCCAGCACAACATAAAATCTGGGGCTCTGTGCTTTCTTTCGTTCTGAACAAGTGTTACTGTTTTCTGCACAAAAGCGATTCTGCGAAGCAATGTGAACACTTCTGTTTCCCAGGCACAGAGAAGGTGCTAGCAGGGAATTCTCTGCCTGCTTTTCCCCAGTGCTCTGCAAGCTCTCCAGGACAACACAAAATCTGGGGCTCTGTGCTTTCTTTTGTTCTGAACAAGTGTTACTGTTTTCTGCACAAAAGCGATTCTGCGAAGGAATGTGAACAGGCACAGAGAAGGTGCTAGCAGGGAATTCTCTGCCTGCCTTTCCCCAGTGCTCTGCAAGCTCTCCAGGACAACATAAAATCTGGGGCTCTGTGCTTTCTTTCGTTCTGAACAAGTGTTACTGTTTTCTGCACAAAAGCGATTCTGCGAAGCAATGTGAACACTTCTGCTTCCCAGGCACAGAGAAGGTGCTAGCAGGGAATTCTCTGCCTGCTTTTCCCCAGTGCTCTGCAAGCTCTCCAGGACAACAGCAGATCTGGGGCTCTGTGCTTTCTTTCGTTCTGAACAAGTGTTACTGTTTTCTGCACAAAAGCGATTCTGCGAAGCAATGTGAACAGGCACAGAGAAGGTGCTAGCAGGGAATTCTCTGCCTGCCTTTCCCCAGTGCTCTGCAAGCTCTCCAGGACAACATAAAATCTGGGGCTCTGTGCTTTCTTTCGTTCTGAACAAGTGTTACTGTTTTCTGCACAAAAGCGATTCTGCGAAGCAATGGGAACACTTCTGTTTCCCAGGCACAGAGAAGGTGCTAGCAGGAAATTCTCTGCCTGCCTTTCCCCAGTGCTCTGCAAGATCTCCAGGACAACATAGAATCTCGGGCTCTGTGCTTTCTTTTGTTCTGAACAAGTGTTAGTGTTTTCTGCACAAAAGCGATTCTGCGAAGCAATGTGAACACTTCTGCTTCCCAGGCACAGAGAAGGTGCTAGCAGGGAATTCTCTGCCTGCCTTTCCCCAGTGCTCTGCAAGCTCTCCAGGACAACATAAAATCTGGGGCTCTGTGCTTTCTTTCGTCTGAACAAGTGTTACTGTTTTCTGCACAAAAGCGATTCTGTGAAGCAATGGGAACACTTCTCTTTCCCAGGCACAGAGAAGGTGCTAGCAGGGAATTCTCTGCCTGCTTTTCCCCAGTGCTCTGCAAGCTCTCCAGGACAACATAAAATCTGGGGCTCTGTGCTTTCTTTCGTTCTGAACAAGTGTTAATGTTTTCTGCACAAAAGCGATTCTGCGAAGCAATGTGAACACTTCTGTTTCCCAGGCACAGAGAACGTGCTAGAACGGAATTCTCTGCTTGCTTTTCCCCAGTGCTCTGCAAGTTCTCGAGGACAACATAAAATCTGGGGCTCTGTGCTTTCTTTCGTTCTGAACTAGTGTTATTGTTTTCTGCACAAAAGCGATTCTGCGAAGCAATGTGAAGACTTCTGCTTCCCAGGCACAGAGAAGGTGCTAGCAGGGAATTCTCTGCCTGCTTTTCCCGAGTGCTCTGCAAGCTCTCCAGCACAACATAAAATCTGGGGCTCTGTGCTTTCTTTTGTTCTGAACAAGTGTTACTGTTTTCTGCACAAAAGCGATTCTGCGAAGCAATGTGAACACTTCTGCTTCCCAGGCACAGAGAAGGTGCTAGCAGGGAATTCTCTGCCTGCCTTTCCCCAGTGCTCTGCAAGCTCTCCAGGACAACATAGAATCTGGGGCTCTGTGCTTTCTTTTGTTCTGAACAAGTGTTAGTGTTTTCTGCACAAAAGCGATTCTGCGAAGCAATGTGAACACTTCTGCTTCCCAGGCACAGAGAAGGTGCTAGCAGGGAATTCTCTGCCTGCCTTTCCCCAGTGCTCTGCAAGCTCTCCAGGACAACATAAAATCTGGGGCTCTGTGCTTTCTTTCGTTCTGAACAAGTGTTACTGTTTTCTGCACAAAAGCGATTCTGCGAAGCAATGTGAACACTTCTGTTTCCCAGGCACAGAGAAGGTGCTAGCAGGGAATTCTCTGCCTGCTTTTCCCCAGTGCTCTGCAAGCTCTCCAGGACAACATAAAATCTGGGGCTCTGTGCTTTCTTTTGTTCTGAAAAAGTGTTACGGTTATCTGCACAAAAGCGATTCTGCCAAGCAATGTGAACAATTCTGCTTCCCAGGCACAGAGAAGGTGCTAGCAGGAAATTCTCTGCCTGCCTTTCCCCAGTGCTCTGCAAGCTCTCCAGGACAACATAGAATCTGGGGCTCTGTGCTTTCTTTTGTTCTGAACAAGTGTTAGTGTTTTCTGCACAAAAGCGATTCTGTGAAGCAATGTGAAGACTTCTGCTTCCCAGGCACAGAGAAGGTGCTAGCAGGGAATTCTCTGCCTGCCTTTCCCCAGTGCTCTGCAAGCTCTCCAGCACAACATAAAATCTGGGGCTCTGTGCTTTCTTTCGTTCTGAACAAGTGTTACTGTTTTCTGCACAAAAGCGATTCTGCGAAGCAATGTGAACACTTCTGTTTCCCAGGCACAGAGAAGGTGCTAGCAGGGAATTCTCTGCCTGCTTTTCCCCAGTGCTCTGCAAGCTCTCCAGGACAACACAAAATCTGGGGCTCTGTGCTTTCTTTTGTTCTGAACAAGTGTTACTGTTTTCTGCACAAAAGCGATTCTGCGAAGCAATGTGAACACTTCTGTTTCCCAGGCACAGAGAAGGTGCTAGCAGGGAATTCTCTGCCTGCTTTTCCCCAGTGCTCTGCAAGCTCTCCAGGACAACATAAAATCTGGGGCTCTGTGCTTTCTTCCGTTCTGAAAAAGTGTTACTGTTATCTTCACAAAAGCGATTCTGCCAAGCAATGTGAACAATTCTGCTTCCCAGGCACAGAGAAGGTGCTAGCAGGAAATTCTCTGCCTGCCTTTCCCCAGTGCTCTGCAAGCTCTCCAGGACAACATAGAATCTGGGGCTCTGTGCTTTCTTTTGTTCTGAACAAGTGTTAGTGTTTTCTGCACAAAAGCATTTCTGTGAAGCAATGTGAAGACTTCTGCTTCCCAGGCACAGAGAAGGTGCTAGCAGGGAATTCTCTGCCTGCCTTTCCCCAGTGCTCTGCAAGCTCTCCAGCACAACATAAAATCTGGGGCTCTGTGCTTTCTTTCGTTCTGAACAAGTGTTACTGTTTTCTGCACAAAAGCGATTCTGCGAAGCAATGTGAACACTTCTGCTTCCCAGGCACAGAGAAGGTGCTAGCAGGGAATTCTCTGCCTGCTTTTCCCCAGTGCTCTGCAAGCTCTCCAGGACAACATAAAATCTGGGGCTCTGTGCTTTCTTTTGTTCTGAACAAGTGTTACTGTTTTCTGCACAAAAGCGATTCTGCGAAGTAAAGTGAACAGGCACAGAGAAGGTGCTAGCAGGGAATTCTCTGCCTGCCTTTCCCCAGTGCTCTGCAAGCTCTCCAGGACAACATAGAATCTGGGGCTCTGTGCTTTCTTTCGTTCTGAACAAGTCTTATTGTTTTCTGCACAAAAGCGATTCTGCGAAGCAATGTGAACACTTCTGCTTCCCAGGCACAGAGAAGGTGCTAGCAGGGAATTCTCTGCCTGCCTTTCCCCAGTGCTCTGCAAGCTCTCCAGGACAACATAAAATCTGGGGCTCTGTGCTTTCTTTCGTTCTGAACAAGTGTTACTGTTTTCTGCACAAAAGCGATTCTGCGAAGCAATGTGAACACTTCTGCTTCCCAGGCACAGAGAAGGTGCTAGCAGGGAATTCTCTGCCTGCCTTTCCCCAGTGCTCTGCAAGCTCTCCAGGACAACATAGAATCTGGGGCTCTGTGCTTTCTTTCGTTCTGAACAAGTCTTATTGTTTTCTGCACAAAAGCGATTCTGCGAAGCAATGTGAACACTTCTGTTTCCCAGGCACAGAGAAGGTGCTAGCAGGGAATTCTCTGCCTGCTTTTCCCCAGTGCTCTGTAAGCTCTCCAGGACAACAGCAAATCTGGGGCTCTGTGCTTTCTTTCGTTCTGAACAAGTGTTACTGTTTTCTGCAGAAAAGTGATTCTGCGAAGCAATGTGAACACTTCTGCTTCCCAGTCACATAGAAGGTGCTAGCAGGGAATTCTCTGCCTGCCTTTCCCCAGTGCTCTGCAAGCTCTCCAGGACAACATAAAATCTGGTGCTCTGTGCTTTCTTTCGTCTGAACAAGTGTTACTGTTTTCTGCACAAAAGCGATTCTGCGAAGCAATGTGAACAGGCACAGAGAAGGTGCTAGCAGGGAATTCTCTGCTTGCTTTTCCTCAGTGCTCTGCAAGCTCTCCAGGACAACATAGAATCTGGGGCTCTGTGCTTTCTTTCGTTCTGAACAAGTGTTACTGTTTTCTGCACAAAAGCGATTCTGCGAAGCAATGTGAAAACTTCTGTTTCCCAGGCACAGAGAAGGTGCTAGCAGGGAATTCTCTGCCTGCTTTTCCCCAGTGCTCTGCAAGCTCTCCAGGACAACATAAAATCTGGGGCTCTGTGCTTTCTTTCGTTCTGAACAAGTGTTACTGTTTTCTGCACAAAAGCGATTCTGCGAAGCAATGTGAAGACTTCTGTTTCCCAGGCACAGAGAAGGTGCTAGCAGGGAATTCTCTGCCTGCCTTTCCCCAGTGCTCTGCAAGCTCTCCAGGACAACATAAAATCTGGGGCTCTGTGCTTTCTTTCGTTCTGAACAAGTGTTATTGTTTTCTGCACAAAAGCGATTCTGCGAAGCAATGTGAACAGGCACAGAGAAGGTGCTAGCAGGGAATTCTCTGCCTGCCTTTCCCCAGTGCTCTGCAAGCTCTCCAGGACAACAGCAAATCTGCGGCTCTGTGCTATCTTTCGTTCTGAACAAGTGTTACTGTTTTCTGCACAAAAGCGATTCTGCGAAGGAATGTGAACAGGCACAGAGAAGGTGCTAGCAGGGAATTCTCTGCCTGCCTTTCCCCAGTGCTCTGCAAGCTCTCCAGGACAACATAAAATCTGGGGCTCTGTGCTTTCTTTCGTCTGAACAAGTGTTACTGTTTTCTGCACAAAAGCGATTCTGCGAAGCAATGTGAACAGGCACAAAGAAGGTGCTAGCAGGGAATTCTCTGCCTGCCTTTCCCCAGTGCTCTGCAAGCTCTCCAGGACAACATAAAATCTGGTGCTCTGTGCTTTCTTTCATTCTGAACAAGTGTTATTGGTTTCTGCACAAAAGCGATTCTGCGAAGCAATGTGAACACTTCTGCTTCCCAGGCACAGAGAAGGTGCTAGCAGGGAATTCTCTGCCTGCCTTTCCCCAGTGCTCTGCAAGCTCTCCAGGACAACATAAAATCTGGGGCTCTGTGCTTTCTTTCGTCTGAACAAGTGTTACTGTTTTCTGCACAAAAGCGATTCTGCGAAGTAATGTGAACAGGCACAGAGAAGGTGCTAGCAGGGAATTCTCTGCCTGCCTTTCCCCAGTGCTCTGCAAGCTCTCCAGGACAACATAAAATCTGGGGCTCTGTGCTTTCTTTCGTTCTGAACAAGTGTTACTGTTTTCTGCACAAAAGCGATTCTGCGAAGCAATGTGAACACTTCTGTTTCCCAGGCACAGAGAAGGTGCTAGCAGGGAATTCTCTGCCTGCTTTTCCCCAGTACTCTGCAAGCTCTCCAGCACAACATAAAATATGGGGCTCTGTGCTTTCTTTCCTTCTGAACAAGTGTACTGTTTTCTGCACAAAAGCGATACTGCTAAGAAATCTGAACACTTCTGTTTCCCAGGCACAGAGAAGGTGCTAGCAGGGAATTCCCTGCCTGCTTTTCCCCAGTGCTCTGTAAGCTCTCCAGGACAACAGCAAATCTGGGGCTCTGTGCTTTCTTTCGTTCTGAACAAGTGTTACTGTTTTCTGCACAAAAGCGATTCTGCGAAGCAATGTGAAGACTTCTGCTTCCCAGGCACAGAGAAGGTGCTAGCAGGGAATTCTCTGCTTGCTTTTCCCCAGTGCTCTGCAAGTTCTCGAGGACAACAGAAAATCTGGGGCTCTGTGCTTTCTTTCGTTCTGAACAAGTGTTACTGTTTTCTGCACAAAAGCGATTCTGCGAAGCAATGTGAACACTTCTGTTTCCCAGGCACAGAGAAGGTGCTAGCAGGGAATTCTCTGCCTGCCTTTCCCCAGTGCTCTGCAAGCTCTCCAGCACAACATAAAATCTGGGGCTCTGTGCTTTCTTTCATTCTGAACAAGTGTTACTGTTTTCTGCACAAAAGCGATTCTGCGAAGGAATGTGAACAGGCACAGAGAAGGTGCTAGCAGGGAATTCTCTGCCTGCCTTTCCCCAGTGCTCTGCAAGCTCTCCAGCACAACATAAAATCTGGGGCTCTGTGCTTTCTTTCGTTCTGAACAAGTGTTACTGTTTTCTGCACAAAAGCGATTCTGCGAAGGAATGTGAACACTTCTGTTTCCCAGGTACCGAGAACGTGCTAGCAGGGAATTCTCTGCCTGCTTTTCCCCAGTGCTCTGCAAGCTCTCCAGGACAACAGCAGATCTGGGGCTCTGTGCTTTCTTTCCTTCTGAACAAGTGTTACTGTTTTCTGCACAAAAGCGATTCTGCGAAGCAATGTGAACAGGCACAGAGAAGGTGCTAGCAGGAAATTCTCTGCCTGCCTTTCCCCAGTGCTCTGCAAGCTCTCCAGGACAACATCAAATCTGGGGCTCTGTGCTTTCTTTCGTTCTGAACAAGTGTTACTGTTTTCTGCACAAAAGCGATTCTGCGAAGCAATGGGAACACTTCTGTTTCCCAGGCACAGAGAAGGTGCTAGCAGGAAATTCTCTGCCTGCCTTTCCCCAGTGCTCTGCAAGATCTCCAGGACAACATAGAATCTCGGGCTCTGTGCTTTCTTTTGTTCTGAACAACTGTTAGTGTTTTCTGCACAAAAGCGATTCTGCGAAGCAATGTGAACACTTCTGCTTCCCAGGCACAGAGAAGGTGCTAGCAGGGAATTCTCTGCCTGCCTTTCCCCAGTGCTCTGCAAGCTCTCCAGGACAACATAAAATCTGGGGCTCTGTGCTTTCTTTCGTTCTGAACAAGTGTTAATGTTTTCTGCACAAAAGCGATTCTGCGAAGCAATGGGAACACTTCTGTTTCCCAGGCACAGAGAACGTGCTAGAACGGAATTCTCTGCTTGCTTTTCCCCACTGCTCTGCAAGTTCTCGAGGACAACATAAAATCTGGGGCTCTGTGCTTTCTTTCGTTCTGAACTAGTGTTATTGTTTTCTGCGCAAAAGCGATTCTGCGAAGCAATGTGAAGACTTCTGCTTCCCAGGCACAGAGAAGGTGCTAGCAGGGAATTCTCTGCCTGCTTTTCCCGAGTGCTCTGCAAGCTCTCCAGCACAACATAAAATCTGGGGCTCTGTGCTTTCTTTTGTTCTGAACAAGTGTTACTGTTTTCTGCACAAAAGCGATTCTGCGAAGCAATGTGAACACTTCTGCTTCCCAGGCACATAGAAGGTGCTAGCAGGGAATTCTCTGCCTGCCTTTCCCCAGTGCTCTGCAAGCTCTCCAGGACAACATAGAATCTGGGGCTCTGTGCTTTCTTTCGTTCTGAACAAGTCTTATTGTTTTCTGCACAAAAGCGATTCTGCGAAGCAATGTGAACACTTCTGCTTCCCAGGCACAGAGAAGGTGCTAGCAGGGAATTCTCTGCCTGCCTTTCCCCAGTGCTCTGCAAGCTCTCCAGGACAACATAAAATCTGGGGCTCTGTGCTTTCTTTCGTTCTGAACAAGTGTTACTGTTTTCTGCACAAAAGCGATTCTGCGAAGCAATGGGAACACTTCTGTTTCCCAGGCACAGAGAAGGTGCTAGCAGGGAATTCTCTGCCTGCTTTTCCCCAGTGCTCTGTAAGCTCTCCAGGACAACATAAAATCTGGGGCTCTGTGCTTTCTTTTGTTCTGAAAAAGTGTTACTGTTACCTGCACAAAAGCGATTCTGCCAAGCAATGTGAACACTTCTGCTTCCCAGGCACAGAGAAGGTGCTAGCAGGGAATTCTCTGCCTGCCTTTCCCCAGTGCTCTGCAAGCTCTCCAGGACAACATAAAATCTGGGGCTCTGTGCTTTCTTTCGTCTGAACAAGTGTTACTGTTTTCTGCACAAAAGCGATTCTGCGAAGCAATGTGAACAGGCACAGAGAAGGTGCTAGCAGGGAATTCTCTGCCTGCCTTTCCCCAGTGCTCTGCAAGCTCTCCAGGACAACATAAAATCTGGGGCTCTGTGCTTTCTTTTGTTCTGAACAAGTGTTACTGTTTTCTGCACAAAAGCGATTCTGCGAAGGAATGTGAACACTTCTGTTTCCCAGGCACAGAGAAGGTGCTAGCAGGGAATTCTCTGCCTGCCTTTCCCCAGTGCTCTGCAAGCTCTCCAGGACAACATAAAATCTGGGGCTCTGTGCTTTCTTTCGTTCTGAACAAGTGTTACTGTTTTCTGCACAAAAGCGATTCTGCGAAGCAATGGGAACACTTCTGTTTCCCAGGCACAGAGAAGGTGCTAGCAGGGAATTCTCTGCCTGCCTTTCCCCAGTGCTCTGCAAGCTCTCCAGGACAACATAAAATCTGGTGCTCTGTGCTTTCTTTCGTCTGAACAAGTGTTACTGTTTTCTGCACAAAAGCGATTCTGCGAAGCAATGTGAACAGGCACAGAGAAGGTGCTAGCAGGGAATTCTCTGCTTGCTTTTCCTCAGTGCTCTGCAAGCTCTCCAGGACAACATAGAATCTGGGGCTCTGTGCTTTCTTTCGTTCTGAACAAGTGTTACTGTTTTCTGCACAAAAGCGATTCTGCGAAGCAATGTGAAAACTTCTGTTTCCCAGGCACAGAGAAGGTGCTAGCAGGGAATTCTCTGCCTGCTTTTCCCCAGTGCTCTGCAAGCTCTCCAGGACAACATAAAATCTGGGGCTCTGTGCTTTCTTTCGTTCTGAACAAGTGTTACTGTTTTCTGCACAAAAGCGATTCTGCGAAGCAATGTGAAGACTTCTGTTTCCCAGGCACAGAGAAGGTGCTAGCAGGGAATTCTCTGCCTGCCTTTCCCCAGTGCTCTGCAAGCTCTCCAGGACAACATAAAATCTGGGGCTCTGTGCTTTCTTTCGTTCTGAACAAGTGTTATTGTTTTCTGCACAAAAGCGATTCTGCGAAGCAATGTGAACAGGCACAGAGAAGGTGCTAGCAGGGAATTCTCTGCCTGCCTTTCCCCAGTGCTCTGCAAGCTCTCCAGGACAACAGCAAATCTGCGGCTCTGTGCTATCTTTCGTTCTGAACAAGTGTTACTGTTTTCTGCACAAAAGCGATTCTGCGAAGGAATGTGAACAGGCACAGAGAAGGTGCTAGCAGGGAATTCTCTGCCTGCCTTTCCCCAGTGCTCTGCAAGCTCTCCAGGACAACATAAAATCTGGGGCTCTGTGCTTTCTTTCGTTCTGAACAAGTGTTACTGTTTTCTGCACAAAAGCGATTCTGCGAAGCAATGGGAACACTTCTGTTTCCCAGGCACAGAGAAGGTGCTAGCAGGGAATTCTCTGCCTGCTTTTCCCCAGTGCTCTGTAAGCTCTCCAGGACAACATAAAATCTGGGGCTCTGTGCTTTCTTTTGTTCTGAAAAAGTGTTACTGTTACCTGCACAAAAGCGATTCTGCCAAGCAATGTGAACACTTCTGCTTCCCAGGCACAGAGAAGGTGCTAGCAGGGAATTCTCTGCCTGCCTTTCCCCAGTGCTCTGCAAGCTCTCCAGGACAACATAAAATCTGGGGCTCTGTGCTTTCTTTCGTCTGAACAAGTGTTACTGTTTTCTGCACAAAAGCGATTCTGCGAAGCAATGTGAACAGGCACAGAGAAGGTGCTAGCAGGGAATTCTCTGCCTGCCTTTCCCCAGTGCTCTGCAAGCTCTCCAGGACAACATAAAATCTGGGGCTCTGTGCTTTCTTTTGTTCTGAACAAGTGTTACTGTTTTCTGCACAAAAGCGATTCTGCGAAGGAATGTGAACACTTCTGTTTCCCAGGCACAGAGAAGGTGCTAGCAGGGAATTCTCTGCCTGCCTTTCCCCAGTGCTCTGCAAGCTCTCCAGGACAACATAAAATCTGGGGCTCTGTGCTTTCTTTCGTTCTGAACAAGTGTTACTGTTTTCTGCACAAAAGCGATTCTGCGAAGCAATGGGAACACTTCTGTTTCCCAGGCACAGAGAAGGTGCTAGCAGGGAATTCTCTGCCTGCTTTTCCCCAGTGCTCTGTAAGCTCTCCAGGACAACAGCAAATCTGGGGCTCTGTGCTTTCTTTCGTTCTGAACATGTGTTACTGTTTTCTGCAGAAAAGTGATTCTGCGAAGCAATGTGAACACTTCTGCTTCCCAGTCACATAGAAGGTGCTAGCAGGGAATTCTCTGCCTGCCTTTCCCCAGTGCTCTGCAAGCTCTCCAGGACAACATAAAATCTGGTGCTCTGTGCTTTCTTTCGTCTGAACAAGTGTTACTGTTTTCTGCACAAAAGCGATTCTGCGAAGCAATGTGAACAGGCACAGAGAACGTGCTAGCAGGGAATTCTCTGCTTGCTTTTCCTCAGTGCTCTGCAAGCTCTCCAGGACAACATAGAATCTGGGGCTCTGTGCTTTCTTTCGTTCTGAACAAGTGTTACTGTTTTCTGCACAAAAGCGATTCTGCGAAGCAATGGGAACACTTCTGCTTCCCAGGCACAGAGAAGGTGCTAGCAGGGAATTCTCTGCCTGCTTTTCCCCAGTGCTCTGCAAGCTCTCCAGGACAACATAGAATCTGGGGCTCTGTGCTTTCTTTCGTTCTGAACAAGTGTTACTGTTTTCTGCACAAAAGCGATTCTGCGAAGCAATGTGAACACTTCTGTTTCCCAGGCACAGAGAAGGTGCTAGCAGGGAATTCTCTGCCTGCTTTTCCCCAGTGCTCTGCAAGCTCTCCAGGACAACATAAAATCTGGGGCTCTGTGCTTTCTTTCGTTCTGAACAAGTGTTACTGTTTTCTGCACAAAAGCGATTCTGCGAAGCAATGTGAAGACTTCTGCTTCCCAGGCACAGAGAAGGTGCTAGCAGGGAATTCTCTGCCTGCCTTTCCCCAGTGCTCTGCAAGCTCTCCAGGACAACATAAAATCTGGGGCTCTGTGCTTTCTTTCGTTCTGAACAAGTGTTATTGTTTTCTGCACAAAAGCGATTCTGCGAAGCAATGTGAACAGGCACAGAGAAGGTGCTAGCAGGGAATTCTCTGCCTGCCTTTCCCCAGTGCTCTGCAAGCTCTCCAGGACAACAGCAAATCTGCGGCTCTGTGCTATCTTTCGTTCTGAACAAGTGTTACTGTTTTCTGCACAAAAGAGATTCTGCGAAGGAATGTGAACAGGCACAGAGAAGGTGCTAGCAGGGAATTCTCTGCCTGCCTTTCCCCAGTGCTCTGCAAGCTCTCCAGGACAACATAAAATCTGGGGCTCTGTGCTTTCTTTCGTTCTGAACAAGTGTTACTGTTTTCTGCACAAAAGCGATTCTGCGAAGCAATGTGAACACTTCTGTTTCCCAGGCACAGAGAAGGTGCTAGCAGGGAATTCTCTGCCTGCCTTTCCCCAGTGCTCTGCAAGCTCTCCAGGACAACATAAAATCTGGGGCTCTGTGCTTTCTTTCGTTCTGAACAAGTGTTACTGTTTTCTGCACAAAAGCGATTCTGCGAAGCAATGTGAACACTTCTGCTTCCCAGGCACATAGAAGGTGCTAGCAGGGAATTCTCTGCCTGCTTTTCCCCAGTGCTCTGCAAGCTCTCCAGGACAACATAAAATCTGGGGCTTTGTGCTTTCTTTCGTTCTGAACAAGTGTTACTGTTTTCTGCACAAAAGCGATTCTGCGAAGGAATGTGAACAGGCACAGAGAAGGTGCTAGCAGGGAATTCTCTGCCTGCCTTTCCCCATTGCTCTGCAAGCTCTCCAGGACAACATAAAATCTGGGGCTCTGTGCTTTCTTTCGTTCTGAACAAGTGTTACTGTTTTCTGCACAAAAGCGATTCTGCGAAGCAATGGGAACACTTCTGTTTCCCAGGCACAGAGAAGGTGCTAGCAGGGAATTCTCTGCCTGCTTTTCCCCAGTGCTCTGCAAGCTCTCCAGGACAACAGCAAATCTGGGGCTCTGTGCTTTCTTTCGTTCTGAACAAGTGTTACTGTTTTCTGCACAAAAGCGATTCTGCGAAGCAATGTGAACACTTCTGCTTCCCAGGCACAGAGAAGGTGCTAGCAGGGAATTCTCTGCTTGCTTTTCCCCAGTGCTCTGCAAGCTCTCCAGGACAACATAAAATCTGGGGCTCTGTGCTTTCTTTCGTTCTGAACAAGTGTTATTGTTTTCTGCACAAAATCAATTCTGCGAAGCAATGTGAAGACTTCTGTTTCCCAGGCACAGAGAAGGTGCTAGCAGGGAATTCTCTGCCTGCCTTTCCCCAGTGCTCTGCAAGCTCTCCAGGACAACATAAAATCTGGGGCTCTGTGCTTTCTTTTGTTCTGAACAAGTGTTAGTGTTTTCTGCACAAAAGCGATTCTGCCAAGCAATGGGAACACTTCTGCTTCCCAGGCACCGAGAACGTGCTAGCAGGGAATTCTCTGCCTGCCTTTCCCCAGTGCTCTGCAAGCTCTCCAGGACAACATAAAATCTGGGGCTCTGTGCTTTCTTTCGTTCTGAACAAGTGTTACTGTTTTCTGCACAAAAGCGATTCTGCGAAGCAATGTGAACACTTCTGCTTCCCAGGCACAGAGAAGGTGCTAGCAGGGAATTCTCTGCCTGCCTTTCCCCAGTGCTCTGCAAGCTCTCCAGGACAACAGCAAATCTGGGGCTCTGTGCTTTCTTTCGTTCTGAACAAGTGTTAGTGTTTTCTGCACAAAAGCGATTCTGCGAAGCAATGTGAACACTTCTGTTTCCCAGGCACAGAGAAGGTGCTAGCAGGGAATTCTCTGCCTGCCTTTCCCCAGTGCTCTGCAAGCTCTCCAGGACAACATAAAATCTGGGGCTCTGTGCTTTCTTTCGTTCTGAACAAGTGTTACTGTTTTCTGCACAAAAGCGATTCTGCGAAGCAATGTGAACAGGCACAGAGAAGGTGCTAGCAGGGAATTCTCTGCCTGCCTTTCCCCAGTACTCTGCAAGCTCTCCAGGACAACAGCAAATCTGGGGCTCTGTGCTTTCTTTCGTTCTGAAAAAGTGTTACTGTTTTCTGCACAAAAGCGATTCTGCGAAGCAATGGGAACACTTCTGTTTCCCAGGCACAGAGAAGGTGCTAGCAGGGAATTCTCTGCCTGCTTTTCCCCAGTGCTCTGTAAGCTCTCCAGGACAACATAAAATCTGGGGCTCTGTGCTTTCTTTCCTTCTGAACAAGTGTTACTGTTTTCTGCACAAAAGCGATTCTGCGAAGGAATGTGAACACTTCTGCTTCCCAGGCACAGAGAAGGTGCTAGCAGGGAATTCTCTGCCTGCCTTTCCCCAGTGCTCTGCAAGCTCTCCAGGACAACAGCAAATCTGGTGCTCTGTGCTTTCTTTCGTTCTGAACAAGTGTTATTGGTTTCTGCACAAAAGCGATTCTGCGAAGCAATGTGAACACTTCTGCTTCCCAGGCACAGAGAAGGTGCTAGCAGGGAATTCTCTGCCTGCCTTTCCCCAGTGCTCTGCAAGCTCTCCAGGACAACATAAAATCTGGGGCTCTGTGCTTTCTTTCGTCTGAACAAGTGTTACTGTTTTCTGCACAAAAGCGATTCTGCGAAGTAATGTGAACAGGCACAGAGAAGGTGCTAGCAGGGAATTCTCTGCCTGCCTTTCCCCAGTGCTCTGCAAGCTCTCCAGGACAACATAAAATCTGGGGCTCTGTGCTTTCTTTCGTTCTGAACAAGTGTTACTGTTTTCTGCACAAAAGCGATTCTGCGAAGCAATGTGAACACTTCTGTTTCCCAGGCACAGAGAAGGTGCTAGCAGGGAATTCTCTGCCTGCTTTTCCCCAGTACTCTGCAAGCTCTCCAGCACAACATAAAATATGGGGCTCTGTGCTTTCTTTCCTTCTGAACAAGTGTACTGTTTTCTGCACAAAAGCGATACTGCTAAGAAATCTGAACACTTCTGTTTCCCAGGCACAGAGAAGGTGCTAGCAGGGAATTCTCTGCCTGCTTTTCCCCAGTGCTCTGTAAGCTCTCCAGGACAACAGCAAATCTGGGGCTCTGTGCTTTCTTTCGTTCTGAACAAGTGTTACTGTTTTCTGCACAAAAGCGATTCTGCGAAGCAATGTGAAGACTTCTGCTTCCCAGGCACAGAGAAGGTGCTAGCAGGGAATTCTCTGCTTGCTTTTCCCCAGTGCTCTGCAAGTTCTCGAGGACAACATAAAATCTGGGGCTCTGTGCTTTCTTTCGTTCTGAACAAGTGTTACTGTTTTCTGCACAAAAGCGATTCTGCGAAGGAATGTGAACACTTCTGTTTCCCAGGCACAGAGAAGGTGCTAGCAGGGAATTCTCTGCCTGCTTTTCCCCAGTGCTCTGCAAGCTCTCCAGCACAACATAAAATCTGGGGCTCTGTGCTTTCTTTCGTTCTGAACAAGTGTTACTGTTTTCTGCACAAAAGCGATTCTGCGAAGGAATGTGAACACTTCTGTTTCCCAGGCACCGAGAACGTGCTAGCAGGGAATTCTCTGCCTGCTTTTCCCCAGTGCTCTGCAAGCTCTCCAGGACAACAGCAGATCTGGGGCTCTGTGCTTTCTTTCGTTCTGAACAAGTGTTACTGTTTTCTGCACAAAAGCGATTCTGCGAAGCAATGTGAACAGGCACAGAGAAGGTGCTAGCAGGAAATTATCTGCCTGCCTTTCCCCAGTGCTCTGCAAGCTCTCCAGGACAACATAAAATCTGGGGCTCTGTGCTTTCTTTCGTTCTGAACAAGTGTTACTGTTTTCTGCACAAAAGCGATTCTGCGAAGCAATGGGAACACTTCTGTTTCCCAGGCACAGAGAAGGTGCTAGCAGGAAATTCTCTGCCTGCCTTTCCCCAGTGCTCTGCAAGATCTCCAGGACAACATAGAATCTCGGGCTCTGTGCTTTCTTTTGTTCTGAACAAGTGTTAGTGTTTTCTGCACAAAAGCGATTCTGCGAAGCAATGTGAACACTTCTGCTTCCCAGGCACAGAGAAGGTGCTAGCAGGGAATTCTCTGCCTGCCTTTCCCCAGTGCTCTGCAAGCTCTCCAGGACAACATAAAATCTGGGGCTCTGTGCTTTCTTTCGTCTGAACAAGTGTTACTGTTTTCTGCACAAAAGCGATTCTGTGAAGCAATGGGAACACTTCTCTTTCCCAGGCACAGAGAAGGTGCTAGCAGGGAATTCTCTGCCTGCTTTTCCCCAGTGCTCTGCAAGCTCTCCAGGACAACATAAAATCTGGGGCTCTGTGCTTTCTTTCGTTCTGAACAAGTGTTAATGTTTTCTGCACAAAAGCGATTCTGCGAAGCAATGTGAACACTTCTGTTTCCCAGGCACAGAGAACGTGCTAGAACGGAATTCTCTGCTTGCTTTTCCCCAGTGCTCTGCAAGTTCTCGAGGACAACATAAAATCTGGGGCTCTGTGCTTTCTTTCGTTCTGAACTAGTGTTATTGTTTTCTGCACAAAAGCGATTCTGCGAAGCAATGTGAAGACTTCTGCTTCCCAGGCACAGAGAAGGTGCTAGCAGGGAATTCTCTGCCTGCTTTTCCCGAGTGCTCTGCAAGCTCTCCAGCACAACATAAAATCTGGGGCTCTGTGCTTTCTTTTGTTCTGAACAAGTGTTACTGTTTTCTGCACAAAAGCGATTCTGCGAAGCAATGTGAACACTTCTGCTTCCCAGGCACAGAGAAGGTGCTAGCAGGGAATTCTCTGCCTGCCTTTCCCCAGTGCTCTGCAAGCTCTCCAGGACAACATAGAATCTGGGGCTCTGTGCTTTCTTTTGTTCTGAACAAGTGTTAGTGTTTTCTGCACAAAAGCGATTCTGCGAAGCAATGTGAACACTTCTGCTTCCCAGGCACAGAGAAGGTGCTAGCAGGGAATTCTCTGCCTGCCTTTCCCCAGTGCTCTGCAAGCTCTCCAGGACAACATAAAATCTGGGGCTCTGTGCTTTCTTTCGTTCTGAACAAGTGTTACTGTTTTCTGCACAAAAGCGATTCTGCGAAGCAATGGGAACACTTCTGTTTCCCAGGCACAGAGAAGGTGCTAGCAGGGAATTCTCTGCCTGCTTTTCCCCAGTGCTCTGCAAGCTCTCCAGGACAACATAAAATCTGGGGCTCTGTGCTTTCTTTTGTTCTGAAAAAGTGTTACGGTTATCTGCACAAAAGCGATTCTGCCAAGCAATGTGAACAATTCTGCTTCCCAGGCACAGAGAAGGTGCTAGCAGGAAATTCTCTGCCTGCCTTTCCCCAGTGCTCTGCAAGCTCTCCAGGACAACATAGAATCTGGGGCTCTGTGCTTTCTTTTGTTCTGAACAAGTGTTAGTGTTTTCTGCACAAAAGCGATTCTGCGAAGCAATGTGAACACTTCTGTTTCCCAGGCACAGAGAAGGTGCTAGCAGGGAATTCTCTGCCTGCTTTTCCCCAGTGCTCTGCAAGCTCTCCAGGACAACACAAAATCTGGGGCTCTGTGCTTTCTTTTGTTCTGAACAAGTGTTACTGTTTTCTGCACAAAAGCGATTCTGCGAAGGAATGTGAACAGGCACAGAGAAGGTGCTAGCAGGGAATTCTCTGCCTGCCTTTCCCCAGTGCTCTGCAAGCTCTCCAGGACAACATAAAATCTGGGGCTCTGTGCTTTCTTTCGTTCTGAACAAGTGTTACTGTTTTCTGCACAAAAGCGATTCTGCGAAGCAATGTGAACACTTCTGCTTCCCAGGCACAGAGAAGGTGCTAGCAGGGAATTCTCTGCCTGCCTTTCCCCAGTGCTCTGCAAGCTCTCCAGGACAACATAGAATCTGGGGCTCTGTGCTTTCTTTTGTTCTGAACAAGTGTTAGTGTTTTCTGCACAAAAGCGATTCTGCGAAGCAATGTGAACACTTCTGCTTCCCAGGCACAGAGAAGGTGCTAGCAGGGAATTCTCTGCCTGCCTTTCCCCAGTGCTCTGCAAGCTCTCCAGGACAACATAAAATCTGGGGCTCTGTGCTTTCTTTCGTTCTGAACAAGTGTTACTGTTTTCTGCACAAAAGCGATTCTGCGAAGCAATGGGAACACTTCTGTTTCCCAGGCACAGAGAAGGTGCTAGCAGGGAATTCTCTGCCTGCTTTTCCCCAGTGCTCTGCAAGCTCTCCAGGACAACATAAAATCTGGGGCTCTGTGCTTTCTTCCGTTCTGAAAAAGTGTTACTGTTATCTGCACAAAAGCGATTCTGCCAAGCAATGTGAACAATTCTGCTTCCCAGGCACAGAGAAGGTGCTAGCAGGAAATTCTCTGCCTGCCTTTCCCCAGTGCTCTGCAAGCTCTCCAGGACAACATAGAATCTGGGGCTCTGTGCTTTCTTTTGTTCTGAACAAGTGTTAGTGTTTTCTGCACAAAAGCGATTCTGTGAAGCAATGTGAAGACTTCTGCTTCCCAGGCACAGAGAAGGTGCTAGCAGGGAATTCTCTGCCTGCCTTTCCCCAGTGCTCTGCAAGCTCTCCAGCACAACATAAAATCTGGGGCTCTGTGCTTTCTTTCGTTCTGAACAAGTGTTACTGTTTTCTGCACAAAAGCGATTCTGCGAAGCAATGTGAACACTTCTGCTTCCCAGGCACAGAGAAGGTGCTAGCAGGGAATTCTCTGCCTGCTTTTCCCCAGTGCTCTGCAAGCTCTCCAGGACAACACAAAATCTGGGGCTCTGTGCTTTCTTTTGTTCTGAACAAGTGTTACTGTTTTCTGCACAAAAGCGATTCTGCGAAGGAATGTGAACAGGCACAGAGAAGGTGCTAGCAGGGAATTCTCTGCCTGCCTTTCCCCAGTGCTCTGCAAGCTCTCCAGGACAACATAAAATCTGGGGCTCTGTGCTTTCTTTCGTTCTGAACAAGTGTTACTGTTTTCTGCACAAAAGCGATTCTGCGAAGCAATGTGAACACTTCTGCTTCCCAGGCACAGAGAAGGTGCTAGCAGGGAATTCTCTGCCTGCCTTTCCCCAGTGCTCTGCAAGCTCTCCAGGACAACATAGAATCTGGGGCTCTGTGCTTTCTTTCGTTCTGAACAAGTCTTATTGTTTTCTGCACAAAAGCGATTCTGCGAAGCAATGTGAACACTTCTGCTTCCCAGGCACAGAGAAGGTGCTAGCAGGGAATTCTCTGCCTGCCTTTCCCCAGTGCTCTGCAAGCTCTCCAGGACAACATAAAATCTGGGGCTCTGTGCTTTCTTTCGTTCTGAACAAGTGTTACTGTTTTCTGCACAAAAGCGATTCTGCGAAGCAATGGGAACACTTCTGTTTCCCAGGCACAGAGAAGGTGCTAGCAGGGAATTCTCTGCCTGCTTTTCCCCAGTGCTCTGTAAGCTCTCCAGGACAACAGCAAATCTGGGGCTCTGTGCTTTCTTTCGTTCTGAACAAGTGTTACTGTTTTCTGCAGAAAAGTGATTCTGCGAAGCAATGTGAACACTTCTGCTTCCCAGTCACAGAGAAGGTGCTAGCAGGGAATTCTCTGCCTGCCTTTCCCCAGTGCTCTGCAAGCTCTCCAGGACAACATAAAATCTGGTGCTCTGTGCTTTCTTTCGTCTGAACAAGTGTTACTGTTTTCTGCACAAAAGCGATTCTGCGAAGCAATGTGAACAGGCACAGAGAAGGTGCTAGCAGGGAATTCTCTGCTTGCTTTTCCTCAGTGCTCTGCAAGCTCTCCAGGACAACATAGAATCTGGGGCTCTGTGCTTTCTTTCGTTCTGAACAAGTGTTACTGTTTTCTGCACAAAAGCGATTCTGCGAAGCAATGGGAACACCTCTGCTTCCCAGGCACAGAGAAGGTGCTAGCAGGGAATTCTCTGCCTGCTTTTCCCCAGTGCTCTGCAAGCTCTCCAGGACAACATAAAATCTGGGGCTCTGTGCTTTCTTTCGTTCTGAACAAGTGTTACTGTTTTCTGCACAAAAGCGATTCTGCGAAGCAATGTGAAAACTTCTGTTTCCCAGGCACAGAGAAGGTGCTAGCAGGGAATTCTCTGCCTGCTTTTCCCCAGTGCTCTGCAAGCTCTCCAGGACAACATAAAATCTGGGGCTCTGTGCTTTCTTTCGTTCTGAACAAGTGTTACTGTTTTCTGCACAAAAGCGATTCTGCGAAGCAATGTGAAGACTTCTGCTTCCCAGGCACAGAGAAGGTGCTAGCAGGGAATTCTCTGCCTGCCTTTCCCCAGTGCTCTGCAAGCTCTCCAGGACAACATAAAATCTGGGGCTCTGTGCTTTCTTTCGTTCTGAACAAGTGTTATTGTTTTCTGCACAAAAGCGATTCTGCGAAGCAATGTGAACAGGCACAGAGAAGGTGCTAGCAGGGAATTCTCTGCCTGCCTTTCCCCAGTGCTCTGCAAGCTCTCCAGGACAACAGCAAATCTGCGGCTCTGTGCTATCTTTCGTTCTGAACAAGTGTTACTGTTTTCTGCACAAAAGCGATTCTGCGAAGGAATGTGAACAGGCACAGAGAAGGTGCTAGCAGGGAATTCTCTGCCTGCCTTTCCCCAGTGCTCTGCAAGCTCTCCAGGACAACATAAAATCTGGGGCTCTGTGCTTTCTTTCGTCTGAACAAGTGTTACTGTTTTCTGCACAAAAGCGATTCTGCGAAGCAATGTGAACAGGCACAAAGAAGGTGCTAGCAGGGAATTCTCTGCCTGCCTTTCCCCAGTGCTCTGCAAGCTCTCCAGGACAACATAAAATCTGGGGCTCTGTGCTTTCTTTCGTTCTGAACAAGTGTTATTGGTTTCTGCACAAAAGCGATTCTGCGAAGCAATGTGAACACTTCTGCTTCCCAGGCACAGAGAAGGTGCTAGCAGGGAATTCTCTGCATGCCTTTCCCCAGTGCTCTGCAAGCTCTCCAGGACAACATAAAATCTGGGGCTCTGTGCTTTCTTTCGTCTGAACAAGTGTTACTGTTTTCTGCACAAAAGCGATTCTGCGAAGTAATGTGAACAGGCACAGAGAAGGTGCTAGCAGGGAATTCTCTGCCTGCCTTTCCCCAGTGCTCTGCAAGCTCTCCAGGACAACATAAAATCTGGGGCTCTGTGCTTTCTTTCGTTCTGAACAAGTGTTACTGTTTTCTGCACAAAAGCGATTCTGCGAAGCAATGTGAACACTTCTGTTTCCCAGGCACAGAGAAGGTGCTAGCAGGGAATTCTCTGCCTGCTTTTCCCCAGTACTCTGCAAGCTCTCCAGCACAACATAAAATATGGGGCTCTGTGCTTTCTTTCCTTCTGAACAAGTGTACTGTTTTCTGCACAAAAGCGATACTGCTAAGAAATCTGAACACTTCTGTTTCCCAGGCACAGAGAAGGTGCTAGCAGGGAATTCTCTGCCTGCTTTTCCCCAGTGCTCTGTAAGCTCTCCAGGACAACAGCAAATCTGGGGCTCTGTGCTTTCTTTCGTTCTGAACAAGTGTTACTGTTTTCTGCACAAAAGCGATTCTGCGAAGCAATGTGAAGACTTCTGCTTCCCAGGCACAGAGAAGGTGCTAGCAGGGAATTCTCTGCTTGCTTTTCCCCAGTGCTCTGCAAGTTCTCGAGGACAACATAAAATCTGGGGCTCTGTGCTTTCTTTCGTTCTGAACAAGTGTTACTGTTTTCTGCACAAAAGCGATTCTGCGAAGGAATGTGAACACTTCTGTTTCCCAGGCAAAGAGAAGGTGCTAGCAGGGAATTCTCTGCCTGCCTTTCCCCAGTGCTCTGCAAGCTCTCCAGCACAACATAAAATCTGGGGCTCTGTGCTTTCTTTCATTCTGAACAAGTGTTACTGTTTTCTGCACAAAAGCGATTCTGCGAAGGAATGTGAACAGGCACAGAGAAGGTGCTAGCAGGGAATTCTCTGCCTGCCTTTCCCCAGTGCTCTGCAAGCTCTCCAGCACAACATAAAATCTGGGGCTCTGTGCTTTCTTTCGTTCTGAACAAGTGTTACTGTTTTCTGCACAAAAGCGATTCTGCGAAGGAATGTGAACACTTCTGTTTCCCAGGTACCGAGAACGTGCTAGCAGGGAATTCTCTGCCTGCTTTTCCCCAGTGCTCTGCAAGCTCTCCAGGACAACAGCAGATCTGGGGCTCTGTGCTTTCTTTCGTTCTGAACAAGTGTTACTGTTTTCTGCACAAAAGCGATTCTGCGAAGCAATGTGAACAGGCACAGAGAAGGTGCTAGCAGGAAATTCTCTGCCTGCCTTTCCCCAGTGCTCTGCAAGCTCTCCAGGACAACATAAAATCTGGGGCTCTGTGCTTTCTTTCGTTCTGAACAAGTGTTACTGTTTTCTGCACAAAAGCGATTCTGCGAAGCAATGGGAACACTTCTGTTTCCCAGGCACAGAGAAGGTGCTAGCAGGGAATTCTCTGCCTGCCTTTCCCCAGTGCTCTGCAAGATCTCCAGGACAACATAGAATCTCGGGCTCTGTGCTTTCTTTTGTTCTGAACAATTGTTAGTGTTTTCTGCACAAAAGCGATTCTGCGAAGCAATGTGAACACTTCTGCTTCCCAGGCACAGAGAAGGTGCTAGCAGGGAATTCTCTGCCTGCCTTTCCCCAGTGCTCTGCAAGCTCTCCAGGACAACATAAAATCTGGGGCTCTGTGCTTTCTTTCGTCTGAACAAGTGTTACTGTTTTCTGCACAAAAGCGATTCTGTGAAGCAATGGGAACACTTCTCTTTCCCAGGCACAGAGAAGGTGCTAGCAGGGAATTCTCTGCTTGCTTTTCCCCAGTGCTCTGCAAGCTCTCCAGGACAACATAAAATCTGGGGCTCTGTGCTTTCTTTCGTTCTGAACAAGTGTTAATGTTTTCTGCACAAAAGCGATTCTGCGAAGCAATGTGAACACTTCTGTTTCCCAGGCACAGAGAACGTGCTAGAACGGAATTCTCTGCTTGCTTTTCGCCACTGCTCTGCAAGTTCTCGAGGACAACATAAAATCTGGGGCTCTGTGCTTTCTTTCGTTCTGAACTAGTGTTATTGTTTTCTGCGCAAAAGCGATTCTGCGAAGCAATGTGAACACTTCTGCTTCCCAGGCACAGAGAAGGTGCTAGCAGGGAATTCTCTGCCTGCTTTTCCCGAGTGCTCTGCAAGCTCTCCAGCACAACATAAAATCTGGGGCTCTGTGCTTTCTTTTGTTCTGAACAAGTGTTACTGTTTTCTGCACAAAAGCGATTCTGCGAAGCAATGTGAACACTTCTGCTTCCCAGGCACAGAGAAGGTGCTAGCAGGGAATTCTCTGCCTGCCTTTCCCCAGTGCTCTGCAAGCTCTCCAGGACAACATAGAATCTGGGGCTCTGTGCTTTCTTTCGTTCTGAACAAGTCTTATTGTTTTCTGCACAAAAGCGATTCTGCGAAGCAATGTGAACAGGCACAGAGAAGGTGCTAGCAGGGAATTCTCTGCCTGCTTTTCCCCAGTGCTCTGCAAGCTCTCCAGGACAACATAAAATCTGGGGCTCTGTGCTTTCTTTTGTTCTGAACAAGTGTTACTGTTTTCTGCACAAAAGCGATTCTGCGAAGGAATGTGAACACTTCTGTTTCCCAGGCACAGAGAAGGTGCTAGCAGGGAATTCTCTGCCTGCCTTTCCCCAGTGCTCTGCAAGCTCTCCAGGACAACATAAAATCTGGGGCTCTGTGCTTTCTTTCGTTCTGAACAAGTGTTACTGTTTTCTGCACAAAAGCGATTCTGCGAAGCAATGGGAACACTTCTGTTTCCCAGGCACAGAGAAGGTGCTAGCAGGGAATTCTCTGCCTGCTTTTCCCCAGTGCTCTGTAAGCTCTCCAGGACAACAGCAAATCTGGGGCTCTGTGCTTTCTTTCGTTCTGAACAAGTGTTACTGTTTTCTGCAGAAAAGTGATTCTGCGAAGCAATGTGAACACTTCTGCTTCCCAGTCACATAGAAGGTGCTAGCAGGGAATTCTCTGCCTGCCTTTCCCCAGTGCTCTGCAAGCTCTCCAGGACAACATAAAATCTGGTGCTCTGTGCTTTCTTTCGTCTGAACAAGTGTTACTGTTTTCTGCACAAAAGCGATTCTGCGAAGCAATGTGAACAGGCACAGAGAACGTGCTAACAGGGAATTCTCTGCTTGCTTTTCCTCAGTGCTCTGCAAGCTCTCCAGGACAACATAGTATCTGGGGCTCTGTGCTTTCTTTCGTTCTGAACAAGTGTTAATGTTTTCTGCACAAAAGCGATTCTGCGAAGCAATGGGAACACTTCTGCTTCCCAGGCACAGAGAAGGTGCTAGCAGGGAATTCTCTGCCTGCTTTTCCCCAGTGCTCTGCAAGCTCTCCAGGACAACATAAAATATGGGGCTCTGTGCTTTCTTTCGTTCTGAACAAGTGTTACTGTTTTCTGCACAAAAGCGATTCTGCGAAGCAATGTGAACACTTCTGTTTCCCAGGCACAGAGAAGGTGCTAGCAGGGAATTCTCTGCCTGCTTTTCCCCAGTGCTCTGCAAGCTCTCCAGGACAACATAAAATCTGGGGCTCTGTGCTTTCTTTCGTTCTGAACAAGTGTTACTGTTTTCTGCACAAAAGCGATTCTGCGAAGCAATGTGAAGACTTCTGCTTCCCAGGCACAGAGAAGGTGCTAGCAGGGAATTCTCTGCCTGCCTTTCCCCAGTGCTCTGCAAGCTCTCCAGGACAACATAAAATCTGGGGCTCTGTGCTTTCTTTCGTTCTGAACAAGTGTTATTGTTTTCTGCACAAAAGCGATTCTGCGAAGCAATGTGAACAGGCACAGAGAAGGTGCTAGCAGGGAATTCTCTGCCTGCCTTTCCCCAGTGCTCTGCAAGCTCTCCAGGACAACAGCAAATCTGCGGCTCTGTGCTATCTTTCGTTCTGAACAAGTGTTACTGTTTTCTGCACAAAAGCGATTCTGCGAAGGAATGTGAACAGGCACAGAGAAGGTGCTAGCAGGGAATTCTCTGCCTGCCTTTCCCCAGTGCTCTGCAAGGTCTCCAGGACAACATAAAATCTGGGGCTCTGTGCTTTCTTTCGTCTGAACAAGTGTTACTGTTTTCTGCACAAAAGCGATTCTGCGAAGCAATGTGAACAGGCACAAAGAAGGTGCTAGCAGGGAATTCTCTGCCTGCCTTTCCCCAGTGCTCTGCAAGCTCTCCAGGACAACATAAAATCTGGTGCTCTGTGCTTTCTTTCGTTCTGAACAAGTGTTATTGGTTTCTGCACAAAAGCGATTCTGCGAAGCAATGTGAACAGGCACAGAGAAGGTGCTAGCAGGGAATTCTCTGCCTGCCTTTCCCCAGTGCTCTGCAAGCTCTCCAGGACAACATAAAATCTGGGGCTCTGTGCTTTCTTTCGTTCTGAACAAGTGTTACTGTTTTCTGCACAAAAGCGATTCTGCGAAGGAATGTGAACACTTCTGTTTCCCAGGCACCGAGAACGTGCTAGCAGGGAATTCTCTGCCTGCCTTTCCCCAGTGCTCTGCAAGCTCTCCAGGACAACATAGAATCTGGGGCTCTGTGCTTTCTTTCGTTCTGAACAAGTCTTATTGTTTTCTGCACAAAAGCGATTCTGCGAAGCAATGTGAACACTTCTGCTTCCCAGGCACAGAGAAGGTGCTAGCAGGGAATTCTCTGCCTGCCTTTCCCCAGTGCTCTGCAAGCTCTCCAGGACAACATAAAATCTGGGGCTCTGTGCTTTCTTTCGTTCTGAACAAGTGTTACTGTTTTCTGCACAAAAGCGATTCTGCGAAGCAATGTGAAGACTTCTGTTTCCCAGGCACAGAGAAGGTGCTAGCAGGGAATTCCCTGCCTGCTTTTCCCCAGTGCTCTGTAAGCTCTCCAGGACAACAGCAAATCTGGGGCTCTGTGCTTTCTTTCGTTCTGAACAAGTGTTACTGTTTTCTGCACAAAAGTGATTCTGCGAAGCAATGTGAACACTTCTGCTTCCCAGTCACATAGAAGGTGCTAGCAGGGAATTCTCTGCCTGCCTTTCCCCAGTGCTCTGCAAGCTCTCCAGGACAACATAAAATCTGGTGCTCTGTGCTTTCTTTCGTCTGAACAAGTGTTACTGTTTTCTGCACAAAAGCGATTCTGCGAAGCAATGTG
Organism: Strix uralensis; assembly: GCF_047716275.1. Lineage (NCBI taxonomy): Eukaryota > Metazoa > Chordata > Aves > Strigiformes > Strigidae > Strix > Strix uralensis. Next base: position 49,224 of record NW_027436719.1, on the reverse strand, counting down.
AACAGGCACAGAGAAGGTGCTAGCAGGGAATTCTCTGCTTGCTTTTCCTCAGTGCTCTGCAAGCTCTCCAGGACAACATAGAATCTGGGGCTCTGTGCTTTCTTTCGTTCTGAACAAGTGTTACTGTTTTCTGCACAAAAGCGATTCTGCGAAGCAATGGGAACACTTCTGCTTCCCAGGCACAGAGAAGGTGCTAGCAGGGAATTCTCTGCCTGCTTTTCCCCAGTGCTCTGCAAGCTCTCCAGGACAACATAAAATCTGGTGCTCTGTGCTTTCTTTCGTCTGAACAAGTGTTACTGTTTTCTGCACAAAAGCGATTCTGCGAAGCAATGTGAACAGGCACAGAGAAGGTGCTAGCAGGGAATTCTCTGCTTGCTTTTCCTCAGTGCTCTGCAAGCTCTCCAGGACAACATAGAATCTGGGGCTCTGTGCTTTCTTTCGTTCTGAACAAGTGTTACTGTTTTCTGCACAAAAGTGATTCTGCGAAGCAATGGGAACACTTCTGCTTCCCAGGCACAGAGAAGGTGCTAGCAGGGAATTCTCTGCCTGCTTTTCCCCAGTGCTCTGCAAGCTCTCCAGGACAACATAAAATCTGGGGCTCTGTGCTTTCTTTCGTTCTGAACAAGTGTTACTGTTTTCTGCACAAAAGCGATTCTGCGAAGCAATGTGAAGACTTCTTCTTCCCAGGCACAGAGAAGGTGCTAGCAGGGAATTCTCTGCCTGCCTTTCCCCAGTGCTCTGCAAGCTCTCCAGGACAACAGCAAATCTGCGGCTCTGTGCTATCTTTCGTTCTGAACAAGTGTTACTGTTTTCTGCACAAAAGCGATTCTGCGAAGGAATGTGAACAGGCACAGAGAAGGTGCTAGCAGGGAATTCTCTGCCTGCCTTTCCCCAGTGCTCTGCAAGCTCTCCAGGACAACATAAAATCTGGGGCTCTGTGCTTTCTTTCGTCTGAACAAGTGTTACTGTTTTCTGCACAAAAGCGATTCTGCGAAGCAATGTGAACAGGCACAAAGAAGGTGCTAGCAGGGAATTCTCTGCCTGCCTTTCCCCAGTGCTCTGAAAGCTCTCCAGGACAACATAAAATCTGGTGCTCTGTGCTTTCTTTCGTTCTGAACAAGTGTTATTGGTTTCTGCACAAAAGCGATTCTGCGAAGCAATGTGAACACTTCTGCTTCCCAGGCACAGAGAAGGTGCTAGCAGGGAATTCTCTGCCTGCCTTTCCCCAGTGCTCTGCAAGCTCTCCAGGACAACATAAAATCTGGGGCTCTGTGCTTTCTTTCCTTCTGAACAAGTGTTACTGTTTTCTGCACAAAAGCGATTCTGCGAAGCAATGTGAAGACTTCTGTTTCCCAGGCACAGAGAAGGTGCTAGCAGGGAATTCTCTGCCTGCTTTTCCCCAGTGCTCTGTAAGCTCTCCAGGACAACAGCAAATCTGGGGCTCTGTGCTTTCTTTCGTTCTGAACAAGTGTTACTGTTTTCTGCACAAAAGTGATTCTGCGAAGCAATGTGAACACTTCTGCTTCCCAGTCACATAGAAGGTGCTAGCAGGGAATTCTCTGCCTGCCTTTCCCCAGTGCTCTGCAAGCTCTCCAGGACAACATAAAATCTGGTGCTCTGTGCTTTCTTTCGTCTGAACAAGTGTTACTGTTTTCTGCACAAAAGCGATTCTGCGAAGCAATGTGAACAGGCACAGAGAAGGTGCTAGCAGGGAATTCTCTGCTTGCTTTTCCTCAGTGCTCTGCAAGCTCTCCAGGACAACATAGAATCTGGGGCTCTGTGCTTTCTTTCGTTCTGAACAAGTGTTACTGTTTTCTGCACAAAAGCGATTCTGCGAAGCAATGGGAACACTTCTGCTTCCCAGGCACAGAGAAGGTGCTAGCAGGGAATTCTCTGCCTGCTTTTCCCCAGTGCTCTGCAAGCTCTCCAGGACAACATAAAATCTGGGGCTCTGTGCTTTCTTTCGTTCTGAACAAGTGTTACTGTTTTCTGCACAAAAGCGATTCTGCGAAGCAATGTGAACACTTCTGCTTCCCAGGCACAGAGAAGGTGCTAGCAGGGAATTCTCTGCCTGCCTTTCCCCAGTGCTCTGCAAGCTCTCCAGGACAACATAAAATCTGGGGCTCTGTGCTTTCTTTTGTTCTGAACAAGTGTTACTGATTTCTGCACAAAATCGATTCTGCGAAGGAATGTGAACACTTCTGTTTCCCAGGCACAGAGAAGGTGCTAGCAGGGAATTCTCTGCCTGCCTTTCCCCAGTGCTCTGCAAGCTCTCCAGGACAACATAAAATCTGGGGCTCTGTGCTTTCTTTCGTTCTGAACAAGTGTTACTGTTTTCTGCACAAAAGCGATTCTGCGAAGCAATGTGAAGACTTCTGTTTCCCAGGCACAGAGAAGGTGCTAGCAGGGAATTCTCTGCCTGCTTTTCCCCAGTGCTCTGTAAGCTCTCCAGGACAACAGCAAATCTGGGGCTCTGTGCTTTCTTTCGTTCTGAACAAGTGTTACTGTTTTCTGCACAAAAGTGATTCTGCGAAGCAATGTGAACACTTCTGCTTCCCAGTCACATAGAAGGTGCTAGCAGGGAATTCTCTGCCTGCCTTTCCCCAGTGCTCTGCAAGCTCTCCAGGACAACATAAAATCTGGTGCTCTGTGCTTTCTTTCGTCTGAACAAGTGTTACTGTTTTCTGCACAAAAGCGATTCTGCGAAGCAATGTGAACAGGCACAGAGAAGGTGCTAGCAGGGAATTCTCTGCTTGCTTTTCCTCAGTGCTCTGCAAGCTCTCCAGGACAACATAGAATCTGGGGCTCTGTGCTTTCTTTCGTTCTGAACAAGTGTTACTGTTTTCTGCACAAAAGTGATTCTGCGAAGCAATGGGAACACTTCTGCTTCCCAGGCACAGAGAAGGTGCTAGCAGGGAATTCTCTGCCTGCTTTTCCCCAGTGCTCTGCAAGCTCTCCAGGACAACATAAAATCTGGGGCTCTGTGCTTTCTTTCGTTCTGAACAAGTGTTACTGTTTTCTGCACAAAAGCGATTCTGCGAAGCAATGTGAAGACTTCTGCTTCCCAGGCACAGAGAAGGTGCTAGCAGGGAATTCTCTGCCTGCCTTTCCCCAGTGCTCTGTAAGCTCTCCAGGACAACATAAAATCTGGGGCTCTGTGCTTTCTTTCGTTCTGAACAAGTGTTATTGTTTTCTGCACAAAAGCGATTCTGCGAAGCAATGTGAACAGGCACAGAGAAGGTGCTAGCAGGGAATTCTCTGCCTGCCTTTCCCCAGTGCTCTGCAAGCTCTCCAGGACAACAGCAAATCTGCGGCTCTGTGCTATCTTTCGTTCTGAACAAGTGTTACTGTTTTCTGCACAAAAGCGATTCTGCGAAGGAATGTGAACAGGCACAGAGAAGGTGCTAGCAGGGAATTCTCTGCCTGCCTTTCCCCAGTGCTCTGCAAGCTCTCCAGGACAACATAAAATCTGGGGCTCTGTGCTTTCTTTCGTCTGAACAAGTGTTACTGTTTTCTGCACAAAAGCGATTCTGCGAAGCAATGTGAACAGGCACAAAGAAGGTGCTAGCAGGGAATTCTCTGCCTGCCTTTCCCCAGTGCTCTGAAAGCTCTCCAGGACAACATAAAATCTGGTGCTCTGTGCTTTCTTTCGTTCTGAACAAGTGTTATTGGTTTCTGCACAAAAGCGATTCTGCGAAGCAATGTGAACACTTCTGCTTCCCAGGCACAGAGAAGGTGCTAGCAGGGAATTCTCTGCCTGCCTTTCCCCAGTGCTCTGCAAGCTCTCCAGGACAACATAAAATCTGGGGCTCTGTGCTTTCTTTCCTTCTGAACAAGTGTTACTGTTTTCTGCACAAAAGCGATTCTGCGAAGCAATGTGAAGACTTCTGTTTCCCAGGCACAGAGAAGGTGCTAGCAGGGAATTCTCTGCCTGCTTTTCCCCAGTGCTCTGTAAGCTCTCCAGGACAACAGCAAATCTGGGGCTCTGTGCTTTCTTTCGTTCTGAACAAGTGTTACTGTTTTCTGCACAAAAGTGATTCTGCGAAGCAATGTGAACACTTCTGCTTCCCAGTCACATAGAAGGTGCTAGCAGGGAATTCTCTGCCTGCCTTTCCCCAGTGCTCTGCAAGCTCTCCAGGACAACATAAAATCTGGTGCTCTGTGCTTTCTTTCGTCTGAACAAGTGTTACTGTTTTCTGCACAAAAGCGATTCTGCGAAGCAATGTGAACAGGCACAGAGAAGGTGCTAGCAGGGAATTCTCTGCTTGCTTTTCCTCAGTGCTCTGCAAGCTCTCCAGGACAACATAGAATCTGGGGCTCTGTGCTTTCTTTCGTTCTGAACAAGTGTTACTGTTTTCTGCACAAAAGCGATTCTGCGAAGCAATGGGAACACTTCTGCTTCCCAGGCACAGAGAAGGTGCTAGCAGGGAATTCTCTGCCTGCTTTTCCCCAGTGCTCTGCAAGCTCTCCAGGACAACATAAAATCTGGGGCTCTGTGCTTTCTTTCGTTCTGAACAAGTGTTACTGTTTTCTGCACAAAAGCGATTCTGCGAAGCAATGTGAACACTTCTGCTTCCCAGGCACAGAGAAGGTGCTAGCAGGGAATTCTCTGCCTGCCTTTCCCCAGTGCTCTGCAAGCTCTCCAGGACAACATAAAATCTGGGGCTCTGTGCTTTCTTTCGTTCTGAACAAGTGTTATTGTTTTCTGCACAAAAGCGATTCTGCGAAGCAATGTGAACAGGCACAGAGAAGGTGCTAGCAGGGAATTCTCTGCCTGCCTTTCCCCAGTGCTCTGCAAGCTCTCCAGGACAACAGCAAATCTGCGGCTCTGTGCTATCTTTCGTTCTGAACAAGTGTTATTGGTTTCTGCACAAAAGCGATTCTGCGAAGCAATGTGAACACTTCTGCTTCCCAGGCACAGAGAAGGTGCTAGCAGGGAATTCTCTGCCTGCCTTTCCCCAGTGCTCTGCAAGCTCTCCAGGACAACATAAAATCTGGGGCTCTGTGCTTTCTTTCGTCTGAACAAGTGTTACTGTTTTCTGCACAAAAGCGATTCTGCGAAGTAAAGTGAACAGGCACAGAGAAGGTGCTAGCAGGGAATTCTCTGCCTGCCTTTCCCCAGTGCTCTGCAAGCTCTCCAGGACAACATAAAATCTGGGGCTCTGTGCTTTCTTTCGTTCTGAACAAGTGTTACTGTTTTCTGCACAAAAGCGATTCTGCGAAGCAATGGGAACACTTCTGTTTCCCAGGCACAGAGAAGGTGCTAGCAGGGAATTCTCTGCCTGCTTTTCCCCAGTGCTCTGTAAGCTCTCCAGGACAACAGCAAATCTGGGGCTCTGTGCTTTCTTTCGTTCTGAACAAGTGTTACTGTTTTCTGCAGAAAAGTGATTCTGCGAAGCAATGTGAACACTTCTGCTTCCCAGTCACATAGAAGGTGCTAGCAGGGAATTCTCTGCCTGCCTTTCCCCAGTGCTCTGCAAGCTCTCCAGCACAACATAAAATCTGGTGCTCTGTGCTTTCTTTCGTCTGAACAAGTGTTACTGTTTTCTGCACAAAAGCGATTCTGCGAAGCAATGTGAACAGGCACAGAGAAGGTGCTAGCAGGGAATTCTCTGCTTGCTTTTCCTCAGTGCTCTGCAAGCTCTCCAGGACAACATAGAATCTGGGGCTCTGTGCTTTCTTTCGTTCTGAACAAGTGTTACTGTTTTCTGCACAAAAGCGATTCTGCGAAGCAATGGGAACATTTCTGCTTCCCAGGCACAGAGAAGGTGCTAGCAGGGAATTCTCTGCCTGCTTTTCCCCAGTGCTCTGCAAGCTCTCCAGGACAACATAAAATCTGGGGCTCTGTGCTTTCTTTCGTTCTGAACAAGTGTTACTGTTTTCTGCACAAAAGCGATTCTGCGAAGCAATGTGAAGACTTCTGCTTCCCAGGCACAGAGAAGGTGCTAGCAGGGAATTCTCTGCCTGCCTTTCCCCAGTGCTCTGCAAGCTCTCCAGGACAACATAAAATCTGGGGCTCTGTGCTTTCTTTCGTTCTGAACAAGTGTTATTGTTTTCTGCACAAAAGCGATTCTGCGAAGCAATGTGAACAGGCACAGAGAAGGTGCTAGCAGGGAATTCTCTGCCTGCCTTTCCCCAGTGCTCTGCAAGCTCTCCAGGACAACAGCAAATCTGCGGCTCTGTGCTATCTTTCGTTCTGAACAAGTGTTACTGTTTTCTGCACAAAAGCGATTCTGCGAAGGAATGTGAACAGGCACAGAGAAGGTGCTAGCAGGGAATTCTCTGCCTGCCTTTCCCCAGTGCTCTGCAAGCTCTCCAGGACAACATAAAATCTGGGGCTCTGTGCTTTCTTTCGTCTGAACAAGTGTTACTGTTTTCTGCACAAAAGCGATTCTGCGAAGCAATGTGAACAGGCACAAAGAAGGTCCTAGCAGGGAATTCTCTGCCTGCCTTTCCCCAGTGCTCTGCAAGCTCTCCAGGACAACATAAAATCTGGTGCTCTGTGCTTTCTTTCGTTCTGAACAAGTGTTATTGGTTTCTGCACAAAAGCGATTCTGCGAAGCAATGTGAACACTTCTGCTTCCCAGGCACAGAGAAGGTGCTAGCAGGGAATTCTCTGCCTGCCTTTCCCCAGTGCTCTGCAAGCTCTCCAGGACAACATAAAATCTGGGGCTCTGTGCTTTCTTTCGTCTGAACAAGTGTTACTGTTTTCTGCACAAAAGCGATTCTGCGAAGTAATGTGAACAGGCACAGAGAAGGTGCTAGCAGGGAATTCTCTGCCTGCCTTTCCCCAGTGCTCTGCAAGCTCTCCAGGACAACATAAAATCTGGGGCTCTGTGCTTTCTTTCGTTCTGAACAAGTGTTACTGTTTTCTGCACAAAAGCGATTCTGCGAAGCAATGTGAACTCTTCTGTTTCCCAGGCACAGAGAAGGTGCTAGCAGGGAATTCTCTGCCTGCTTTTCCCCAGTACTCTGCAAGCTCTCCAGCACAACATAAAATATGGGGCTCTGTGCTTTCTTTCCTTCTGAACAAGTGTACTGTTTTCTGCACAAAAGCGATACTGCTAAGAAATCTGAACACTTATGTTTCCCAGGCACAGAGAAGGTGCTAGCAGGGAATTCTCTGCCTGCCTTTCCCCAGTGCTCTGCAAGCTCTCCAGGACAACATAAAATCTGGGGCTCTGTGCTTTCTTTCGTTCTGAACAAGTGTTACTGTTTTCTGCACAAAAGCGATTCTGCGAAGCAATGTGAACACTTCTGCTTCCCAGGCACAGAGAAGGTGCTAGCAGGGAATTCTCTGCCTGCCTTTCCCCAGTGCTCTGCAAGCTCTCCAGGACAACATAAAATCTGGGGCTCTGTGCTTTCTTTCGTTCTGAACAAGTGTTACTGTTTTCTGCACAAAAGCGATTCTGCGAAGCAATGTGAACAGGCACAGAGAAGGTGCTAGCAGGGAATTCTCTGCCTGCCTTTCCCCAGTGCTCTGCAAGCTCTCCAGGACAACATAAAATCTGGGGCTCTGTGCTTTCTTTCGTTCTGAACAAGTGTTACTGTTTTCTGCACAAAAGCGATTCTGCGAAGCAATGTGAACACTTCTGCTTCCCAGGCACAGAGAAGGTGCTAGCAGGGAATTCTCTGCCTGCCTTTCCGCAGTGCTCTGCAAGCTCTCCAGGACAACGTAGAATCTGGGGCTCTGTGCTTTCTTTCGTTCTGAACAAGTGTTACTGTTTTCTGCACAAAAGCGATTCTGCGAAGCAATGTGAACAGGCACAGAGAAGGTGCTAGCAGGGAATTCTCTGCTTGCTTTTCCTCAGTGCTCTGCAAGCTCTCCAGGACAACATAGAATCTGGGGCTCTGTGCTTTCTTTCGTTCTGAACAAGTGTTACTGTTTTCTGCACAAAAGCGATTCTGCGAAGCAATGGGAACATTTCTGCTTCCCAGGCACAGAGAAGGTGCTAGCAGGGAATTCTCTGCCTGCTTTTCCCCAGTGCTCTGCAAGCTCTCCAGGACAACATAAAATCTGGGGCTCTGTGCTTTCTTTCGTTCTGAACAAGTGTTACTGTTTTCTGCACAAAAGCGATTCTGCGAAGCAATGTGAAGACTTCTGCTTCCCAGGCACAGAGAAGGTGCTAGCAGGGAATTCTCTGCCTGCCTTTCCCCAGTGCTCTGCAAGCTCTCCAGGACAACATAAAATCTGGGGCTCTGTGCTTTCTTTCGTTCTGACAAGTGTTATTGTTTTCTGCACAAAAGCGATTCTGCGAAGCAATGTGAACAGGCACAGAGAAGGTGCTAGCAGGGAATTCTCTGCCTGCCTTTCCCCAGTGCTCTGCAAGCTCTCCAGGACAACAGCAAATCTGCGGCTCTGTGCTATCTTTCGTTCTGAACAAGTGTTACTGTTTTCTGCACAAAAGCGATTCTGCGAAGGAATGTGAACAGGCACAGAGAAGGTGCTAGCAGGGAATTCTCTGCCTGCCTTTCCCCAGTGCTCTGCAAGCTCTCCAGGACAACATAAAATCTGGGGCTCTGTGCTTTCTTTCGTCTGAACAAGTGTTACTGTTTTCTGCACAAAAGCGATTCTGCGAAGCAATGTGAACAGGCACAAAGAAGGTGCTAGCAGGGAATTCTCTGCCTGCCTTTCCCCAGTGCTCTGCAAGCTCTCCAGGATAACATAAAATCTGGTGCTCTGTGCTTTCTTTCGTTCTGAACAAGTGTTATTGGTTTCTGCACAAAAGCGATTCTGCGAAGCAATGTGAAGACTTCTGCTTCCCAGGCACAGAGAAGGTGCTAGCAGGGAATTCTCTGCCTGCCTTTCCCCAGTGCTCTGCAAGCTCTCCAGGACAACATAAAATCTGGGGCTCTGTGCTTTCTTTCGTCTGAACAAGTGTTACTGTTTTCTGCACAAAAGCGATTCTGCGAAGTAATGTGAACAGGCACAGAGAAGGTGCTAGCAGGGAATTCTCTGCCTGCCTTTCCCCAGTGCTCTGCAAGCTCTCCAGGACAACATAAAATCTGGGGCTCTGTGCTTTCTTTCGTTCTGAACAAGTGTTACTGTTTTCTGCACAAAAGCGATTCTGCGAAGCAATGTGAACTCTTCTGTTTCCCAGGCACAGAGAAGGTGCTAGCAGGGAATTCTCTGCCTGCTTTTCCCCAGTACTCTGCAAGCTCTCCAGCACAACATAAAATATGGGGCTCTGTGCTTTCTTTCCTTCTGAACAAGTGTACTGTTTTCTGCACAAAAGCGATACTGCTAAGAAATCTGAACACTTATGTTTCCCAGGCACAGAGAAGGTGCTAGCAGGGAATTCTCTGCCTGCCTTTCCCCAGTGCTCTGCAAGCTCTCCAGGACAACATAAAATCTGGGGCTCTGTGCTTTCTTTCGTTCTGAACAAGTGTTACTGTTTTCTGCACAAAAGCGATTCTGCGAAGCAATGTGAACACTTCTGCTTCCCAGGCACAGAGAAGGTGCTAGCAGGGAATTCTCTGCCTGCCTTTCCCCAGTGCTCTGCAAGCTCTCCAGGACAACATAAAATCTGGGGCTCTGTGCTTTCTTTCGTTCTGAACAAGTGTTACTGTTTTCTGCACAAAAGCGATTCTGCGAAGCAATGTGAACAGGCACAGAGAAGGTGCTAGCAGGGAATTCTCTGCCTGCCTTTCCCCAGTGCTCTGCAAGCTCTCCAGGACAACATAAAATCTGGGGCTCTGTGCTTTCTTTCCTTCTGAACAAGTGTTACTGTTTTCTGCACAAAAGCGATTCTGCGAAGCAATGTGAACACTTCTGCTTCCCAGGCACAGAGAAGGTGCTAGCAGGGAATTCTCTGCCTGCCTTTCCGCAGTGCTCTGCAAGCTCTCCAGGACAACGTAGAATCTGGGGCTCTGTGCTTTCTTTCGTTCTGAACAAGTGTTACTGTTTTCTGCACAAAAGCGATTCTGCGAAGCAATGTGAACAGGCACAGAGAAGGTGCTAGCAGGGAATTCTCTGCCTGCCTTTCCCCAGTGCACTGCAAGCTCTCCAGGACAACATAAAATCTGGGGCTCTGTGCTTTCTTTCGTTCTGAACAAGTGTTACTGTTTTCTGCACAAAAGCGATTCTGCGAAGCAATGTGAACACTTCTGCTTCCCAGGCACAGAGAAGGTGCTAGCAGGGAATTCTCTGCCTGCCTTTCCCCAGTGCTCTGCAAGCTCTCCAGGACAACATAAAATCTGGGGCTCTGTGCTTTCTTTCCTTCTGAACAAGTGTTACTGTTTTCTGCACAAAAGCGATTCTGCGAAGCAATGTGAACAGGCACAGAGAAGGTGCTAGCAGGGAATTCTCTGCCTGCCTTTCCCCAGTGCTCTGCAAGCTCTCCAGGACAACATAAAATCTGGGGCTCTGTGCTTTCTTTTGTTCTGAACAAGTGTTACTGTTTTCTGCACAAAAGCGATTCTGCGAAGCAATGTGAACACTTCTGCTTCCCAGGCACAGAGAAGGTGCTAGCAGGGAATACTCTGCCTGCCTTTCCCCAGTGCTCTGCAAGCTCTCCAGGACAACATAAAATCTGGGGCTCTGTGCTTTCTTTCGTTCTGAACAAGTGTTACTGTTTTCTGCAAAAAAGCGATTCTGCGAAGCAATGTGAACACTTCTGCTTCCCAGGCACAGAGAAGGTGCTAGCAGGGAATTCTCTGCCTGCCTTTCCGCAGTGCTCTGCAAGCTCTCCAGGACAACGTAGAATCTGGGGCTCTGTGCTTTCTTTCGTTCTGAACAAGTGTTACTGTTTTCTGCACAAAAGCGATTCTGCGAAGCAATGTGAAGACTTCTGCTTCCCAGGCACAGAGAAGGTGCTAGCAGGGAATTCTCTGCCTGCCTTTCCCCAGTGCTCTGCAAGCTCTCCAGGACAACATAAAATCTGGGACTCTGTGCTTTCTTTCCTTCTGAACAAGTGTTACTGTTTTCTGCACAAAAGCGATTCTGCGAAGCAATGTGAACAGGCACAGAGAAGGTGCTAGCAGGGAATTCTCTGCCTGCCTTTCCCCAGTGCTCTGCAAGCTCTCCAGGACAACATAAAATCTGGGGCTCTGTGCTTTCTTTCGTTCTGAACAAGTGTTACTGTTTTCTGCACAAAAGCGATTCTGCGAAGCAATGGGAAAACTTCTGCTTCCCAGGCACAGAGAAGGTGCTAGCAGGGATTCTCTGCCTGCCTTTCCCCAGTGCTCTGCAAGCTCTCCAGGACAACATAAAATCTGGGGCTCTGTGCTTTCTTTCGTTCTGAACAAGTGTTACTGTTTTCTGCACAAAAGCGATTCTGCCAAGCAATGTGAACACTTCTGCTTCCCAGGCACAGAGAAGGTGCTAGCAGGGAATTCTCTGCCTGCTTTTCCCCAGTGCTCTGCAAGCTCTCCAGGACAACATAAAATCTGGGGCTCTGTGCTTTCTTTCGTTCTGAACAAGTGTTACTGTTTTCTGCACAAAAGCGATTCTACGAAGCAATGGGAAAACTTCTGCTTCCCAGGCACAGAGAAGGTGCTAGCAGGGATTCTCTGCCTGCCTTTCCCCAGTGCTCTGCAAGCTCTCCAGGACAACATAAAATCTGGGGCTCTGTGTTTTATTTCGTTCTGAACAAGTGTTACTGTTTTCTGCACAAAAGCGATTCTGCGAAGCAATGTGAACACTTCTGCTTCCCAGGCACAGAGAAGGTGCTAGCAGGGAATTCTCTGCCTGCCTTTCCCCAGTGCTCTGCAAGCTCTCCAGGACAACATAAAATCTGGGGCTCTGTGCTTTCTTTTGTTCTGAACAAGTGTTAGTGTTTTCTGCACAAAAGCGATTCTGCCAAGCAATGTGAACACTTCTGCTTCCCAGGCACAGAGAAGGTGCTAGCAGGGAATTCTCTGCCTGCTTTTCCCCAGTGCTCTGCAAGCTCTCCAGGACAACAGCAAATCTGGGGCTCTGTGCTTTCTTTCGTTCTGAACAAGTGTTACTGTTTTCTGCACAAAAGCGATTCTGCGAAGCAATGTGAACAGGCACAGAGAAGGTGCTAGCAGGGAATTCTCTGCCTGCCTTTCCCCAGTGCTCTGCAAGCTCTCCAGGACAACATAAAATCTGGGGCTCTGTGCTTTCTTTCCTTCTGAACAAGTGTTACTGTTTTCTGCACAAAAGTGATTCTGCGAAGCAATGTGAACACTTCTGCTTCCCAGGCACAGAGAAGGTGCTAGCAGGGAATTCTCTGCCTGCCTTTCCGCAGTACTCTGCAAGCTCTCCAGGACAACATAAAATCTGGGGCTCTGTGCTTTCTTTCCTTCTGAACAAGTGTTACTGTTTTCTGCACAAAAGCGATTCTGCGAAGCAATGTGAACAGGCACAGAGAAGGTGCTAGCAGGGAATTCTCTGCCTGCCTTTCCCCAGTGCTCTGCAAGCTCTCCAGGACAACATAAAATCTGGGGGTCTGTGCTTTCTTTCCTTCTGAACAAGTGTTACTGTTTTCTGCACAAAAGCGATTCTGCGAAGGAATGTGAACACTTCTGCTTCCCAGGCACAGAGAAGGTGCTAGCAGGGAATTCTCTGCCTGCCTTTCCGCAGTGCTCTGCAAGCTCTCCAGGACAACATAAAATCTGGGGCTCTGTGCTTTCTTTCCTTCTGAACAAGTGTTACTGTTTTCTGCACAAAAGCGATTCTGCGAAGCAATGTGAACAGGCACAGAGAAGGTGCTAGCAGGGAATTCTCTGCCTGCCTTTCCCCAGTGCTCTGCAAGCTCTCCAGGACAACAGCAAATCTGGGGCTCTGTGCTTTCTTTCGTTCTGAACAAGTGTTACTGTTTTCTGCACAAAAGCGATTCTGCGAAGCAATGTGAACACTTCTGCTTCCCAGGCACAGAGAAGGTGCTAGCAGGGAATTCTCTGCCTGCTTTTCCCCAGTGCTCTGTAAGCTCTCCAGGACAACAGCAAATCTGGGGCTCTGTGCTTTCTTTCGTTCTGAACAAGTGTTACTGTTTTCTGCAGAAAAGTGATTCTGCGAAGCAATGTGAACACTTCTGCTTCCCAGGCACATAGAAGGTGCTAGCAGGGAATTCTCTGCCTGCCTTTCCCCAGTGCTCTGCAAGCTCTCCAGGACAACATAAAATCTGGTGCTCTGTGCTTTCTTTCGTCTGAACAAGTGTTACTGTTTTCTGCACAAAAGCGATTCTGCGAAGCAATGTGAACAGGCACAGAGAAGGTGCTAGCAGGGAATTCTCTGCTTGCTTTTCCTCAGTGCTCTGCAAGCTCTCCAGGACAACATAGAATCTGGGGCTCTGTGCTTTCTTTCGTTCTGAACAAGTGTTACTGTTTTCTGCACAAAAGCGATTCTGCGAAGCAATGGGAACACTTCTGCTTCCCAGGCACAGAGAAGGTGCTAGCAGGGAATTCTCTGCCTGCTTTTCCCCAGTGCTCTGCAAGCTCTCCAGGACAACATAAAATCTGGGGCTCTGTGCTTTCTTTCGTTCTGAACAAGTGTTACTGTTTTCTGCACAAAAGCGATTCTGCGAAGCAATGTGAAGACTTCTGCTTCCCAGGCACAGAGAAGGTGCTAGCAGGGAATTCTCTGCCTGCCTTTCCCCAGTGCTCTGCAAGCTCTCCAGGACAACATAAAATCTGGGGCTCTGTGCTTTCTTTCGTTCTGAACAAGTGTTATTGTTTTCTGCACAAAAGCGATTCTGCGAAGCAATGTGAACAGGCACAGAGAAGGTGCTAGCAGGGAATTCTCTGCCTGCCTTTCCCCAGTGCTCTGCAAGCTCTCCAGGACAACAGCAAATCTGCGGCTCTGTGCTATCTTTCGTTCTGAACAAGTGTTACTGTTTTCTGCACAAAAGCGATTCTGCGAAGGAATGTGAACAGGCACAGAGAAGGTGCTAGCAGGGAATTCTCTGCCTGCCTTTCCCCAGTGCTCTGCAAGCTCTCCAGGACAACATAAAATCTGGGGCTCTGTGCTTTCTTTCGTCTGAACAAGTGTTACTGTTTTCTGCACAAAAGCGATTCTGCGAAGCAATGTGAACAGGCACAAAGAAGGTGCTAGCAGGGAATTCTCTGCCTGCCTTTCCCCAGTGCTCTGCAAGCTCTCCAGGACAACATAAAATCTGGGGCTCTGTGCTTTCTTTCGTCTGAACAAGTGTTACTGTTTTCTGCACAAAAGCGATTCTGCGAAGTAATGTGAACAGGCACAGAGAAGGTGCTAGCAGGGAATTCTCTGCCTGCCTTTCCCCAGTGCTCTGCAAGCTCTCCAGGACAACATAAAATCTGGGGCTCTGTGCTTTCTTTCGTTCTGAACAAGTGTTACTGTTTTCTGCACAAAAGCGATTCTGCGAAGCAATGTGAACTCTTCTGTTTCCCAGGCACAGAGAAGGTGCTAGCAGGGAATTCTCTGCCTGCTTTTCCCCAGTACTCTGCAAGCTCTCCAGCACAACATAAAATATGGGGCTCTGTGCTTTCTTTCCTTCTGAACAAGTGTACTGTTTTCTGCACAAAAGCGATACTGCTAAGAAATCTGAACACTTATGTTTCCCAGGCACAGAGAAGGTGCTAGCAGGGAATTCTCTGCTTGCTTTTCCCCAGTGCTCTGCAAGTTCTCGAGGACAACATAAAATCTGGGGCTCTGTGCTTTCTTTCGTTCTGAACAAGTGTTACTGTTTTCTGCACAAAAGCGATTCTGCGAAGGAATGTGAACACTTCTGTTTCCCAGGCACAGAGAAGGTGCTAGCAGGGAATTCTCTGCCTGCTTTTCCCCAGTGCTCTGCAAGCTCTCCAGGACAACATAAAATCTGGGGCTCTGTGCTTTCTTTCCTTCTGAACAAGTGTTACTGTTTTCTGCACAAAAGCGATTCTGCGAAGCAATGTGAACAGGCACAGAGAAGGTGCTAGCAGGGAATTCTCTGCCTGCCTTTCCCCAGTGCTCTGCAAGCTCTCCAGGACAACATAAAATCTGGGGCTCTGTGCTTTCTTTCCTTCTGAACAAGTGTTACTGTTTTCTGCACAAAAGCGATTCTGCGAAGCAATGTGAACACTTCTGCTTCCCAGGCACAGAGAAGGTGCTAGCAGGGAATTCTCTGCCTGCCTTTCCGCAGTGCTCTGCAAGCTCTCCAGGACAATGTAGAATCTGGGGCTCTGTGCTTTCTTTCGTTCTGAACAAGTGTTACTGTTTTCTGCACAAAAGCGATTCTGCGAAGCAATGTGAACAGGCACAGAGAAGGTGCTAGCAGGGAATTCTCTGCCTGCCTTTCCCCAGTGCACTGCAAGCTCTCCAGGACAACATAAAATCTGGGGCTCTGTGCTTTCTTTCGTTCTGAACAAGTGTTACTGTTTTCTGCACAAAAGCGATTCTGCGAAGCAATGGGAAAACTTCTGCTTCCCAGGCACAGAGAAGGTGCTAGCAGGGATTCTCTGCCTGCCTTTCCCCAGTGCTCTGCAAGCTCTCCAGGACAACATAAAATCTGGGGCTCTGTGCTTTCTTTCGTTCTGAACAAGTGTTACTGTTTTCTGCACAAAAGCGATTCTGCCAAGCAATGTGAACACTTCTGCTTCCCAGGCACAGAGAAGGTGCTAGCAGGGAATTCTCTGCCTGCTTTTCCCCAGTGCTCTGCAAGCTCTCCAGGACAACATAAAATCTGGGGCTCTGTGCTTTCTTTCGTTCTGAACAAGTGTTACTGTTTTCTGCACAAAAGCGATTCTACGAAGCAATGGGAAAACTTCTGCTTCCCAGGCACAGAGAAGGTGCTAGCAGGGATTCTCTGCCTGCCTTTCCCCAGTGCTCTGCAAGCTCTCCAGGACAACATAAAATCTGGGGCTCTGTGTTTTATTTCGTTCTGAACAAGTGTTACTGTTTTCTGCACAAAAGCGATTCTGCGAAGCAATGTGAACACTTCTGCTTCCCAGGCACAGAGAAGGTGCTAGCAGGGAATTCTCTGCCTGCCTTTCCCCAGTGCTCTGCAAGCTCTCCAGGACAACATAAAATCTGGGGCTCTGTGCTTTCTTTTGTTCTGAACAAGTGTTAGTGTTTTCTGCACAAAAGCGATTCTGCCAAGCAATGTGAACACTTCTGCTTCCCAGGCACAGAGAAGGTGCTAGCAGGGAATTCTCTGCCTGCTTTTCCCCAGTGCTCTGCAAGCTCTCCAGGACAACAGCAAATCTGGGGCTCTGTGCTTTCTTTCGTTCTGAACAAGTGTTACTGTTTTCTGCACAAAAGCGATTCTGCGAAGCAATGTGAACAGGCACAGAGAAGGTGCTAGCAGGGAATTCTCTGCCTGCCTTTCCCCAGTGCTCTGCAAGCTCTCCAGGACAACATAAAATCTGGGGCTCTGTGCTTTCTTTCCTTCTGAACAAGTGTTACTGTTTTCTGCACAAAAGTGATTCTGCGAAGCAATGTGAACACTTCTGTTTCCCAGGCACAGAGAAGGTGCTAGCAGGGAATTCTCTGCCTGCCTTTCCGCAGTGCTCTGCAAGCTCTCCAGGACAACATAAAATCTGGGGCTCTGTGCTTTCTTTCCTTCTGAACAAGTGTTACTGTTTTCTGCACAAAAGCGATTCTGCGAAGCAATGTGAACAGGCACAGAGAAGGTGCTAGCAGGGAATTCTCTGCCTGCCTTTCCCCAGTGCTCTGCAAGCTCTCCAGGACAACATAAAATCTGGGGGTCTGTGCTTTCTTTCCTTCTGAACAAGTGTTACTGTTTTCTGCACAAAAGCGATTCTGCGAAGGAATGTGAACACTTCTGCTTCCCAGGCACAGAGAAGGTGCTAGCAGGGAATTCTCTGCCTGCCTTTCCGCAGTGCTCTGCAAGCTCTCCAGGACAACATAAAATCTGGGGCTCTGTGCTTTCTTTCCTTCTGAACAAGTGTTACTGTTTTCTGCACAAAAGCGATTCTGCGAAGCAATGTGAACAGGCACAGAGAAGGTGCTAGCAGGGAATTCTCTGCCTGCCTTTCCCCAGTGCTCTGCAAGCTCTCCAGGACAACAGCAAATCTGGGGCTCTGTGCTTTCTTTCGTTCTGAACAAGTGTTACTGTTTTCTGCACAAAAGCGATTCTGCGAAGCAATGTGAACACTTCTGCTTCCCAGGCACAGAGAAGGTGCTAGCAGGGAATTCTCTGCCTGCTTTTCCCCAGTGCTCTGTAAGCTCTCCAGGACAACAGCAAATCTGGGGCTCTGTGCTTTCTTTCGTTCTGAACAAGTGTTACTGTTTTCTGCAGAAAAGTGATTCTGCGAAGCAATGTGAACACTTCTGCTTCCCAGGCACATAGAAGGTGCTAGCAGGGAATTCTCTGCCTGCCTTTCCCCAGTGCTCTGCAAGCTCTCCAGGACAACATAAAATCTGGTGCTCTGTGCTTTCTTTCGTCTGAACAAGTGTTACTGTTTTCTGCACAAAAGCGATTCTGCGAAGCAATGTGAACAGGCACAGAGAAGGTGCTAGCAGGGAATTCTCTGCTTGCTTTTCCTCAGTGCTCTGCAAGCTCTCCAGGACAACATAGAATCTGGGGCTCTGTGCTTTCTTTCGTTCTGAACAAGTGTTACTGTTTTCTGCACAAAAGCGATTCTGCGAAGCAATGGGAACACTTCTGCTTCCCAGGCACAGAGAAGGTGCTAGCAGGGAATTCTCTGCCTGCTTTTCCCCAGTGCTCTGCAAGCTCTCCAGGACAACATAAAATCTGGGGCTCTGTGCTTTCTTTCGTTCTGAACAAGTGTTACTGTTTTCTGCACAAAAGCGATTCTGCGAAGCAATGTGAACACTTCTGCTTCCCAGGCACAGAGAAGGTGCTAGCAGGGAATTCTCTGCCTGCCTTTCCCCAGTGCTCTGCAAGCTCTCCAGGACAACATAAAATCTGGGGCTCTGTGCTTTCTTTCGTTCTGAACAAGTGTTATTGTTTTCTGCACAAAAGCGATTCTGCGAAGCAATGTGAACAGGCACAGAGAAGGTGCTAGCAGGGAATTCTCTGCCTGCCTTTCCCCAGTGCTCTGCAAGCTCTCCAGGACAACAGCAAATCTGCGGCTCTGTGCTATCTTTCGTTCTGAACAAGTGTTACTGTTTTCTGCACAAAAGCGATTCTGCGAAGGAATGTGAACAGGCACAGAGAAGGTGCTAGCAGGGAATTCTCTGCCTGCCTTTCCCCAGTGCTCTGCAAGCTCTCCAGGACAACATAAAATCTGGGGCTCTGTGCTTTCTTTCGTCTGAACAAGTGTTACTGTTTTCTGCACAAAAGCGATTCTGCGAAGCAATGTGAACAGGCACAAAGAAGGTGCTAGCAGGGAATTCTCTGCCTGCCTTTCCCCAGTGCTCTGCAAGCTCTCCAGGACAACATAAAATCTGGGGCTCTGTGCTTTCTTTCGTCTGAACAAGTGTTACTGTTTTCTGCACAAAAGCGATTCTGCGAAGTAATGTGAACAGGCACAGAGAAGGTGCTAGCAGGGAATTCTCTGCCTGCCTTTCCCCAGTGCTCTGCAAGCTCTCCAGGACAACATAAAATCTGGGGCTCTGTGCTTTCTTTCCTTCTGAACAAGTGTTACTGTTTTCTGCACAAAAGCGATTCTGCGAAGCAATGTGAACTCTTCTGTTTCCCAGGCACAGAGAAGGTGCTAGCAGGGAATTCTCTGCCTGCTTTTCCCCAGTACTCTGCAAGCTCTCCAGCACAACATAAAATATGGGGCTCTGTGCTTTCTTTCCTTCTGAACAAGTGTACTGTTTTCTGCACAAAAGTGATACTGCTAAGAAATCTGAACACTTATGTTTCCCAGGCACAGAGAAGGTGCTAGCAGGGAATTCTCTGCTTGCTTTTCCCCAGTGCTCTGCAAGTTCTCGAGGACAACATAAAATCTGGGGCTCTGTGCTTTCTTTCGTTCTGAACAAGTGTTACTGTTTTCTGCACAAAAGCGATTCTGCGAAGGAATGTGAACACTTCTGTTTCCCAGGCACAGAGAAGGTGCTAGCAGGGAATTCTCTGCCTGCTTTTCCCCAGTGCTCTGCAAGCTCTCCAGGACAACATAAAATCTGGGGCTCTGTGCTTTCTTTCCTTCTGAACAAGTGTTACTGTTTTCTGCACAAAAGCGATTCTGCGAAGCAATGTGAACAGGCACAGAGAAGGTGCTAGCAGGGAATTCTCTGCCTGCCTTTCCCCAGTGCTCTGCAAGCTCTCCAGGACAACATAAAATCTGGGGCTCTGTGCTTTCTTTCGTTCTGAACAAGTGTTACTGTTTTCTGCACAAAAGCGATTCTGCGAAGCAATGTGAACACTTCTGCTTCCCAGGCACAGAGAAGGTGCTAGCAGGGAATTCTCTGCCTGCCTTTCCCCAGTGCTCTGCAAGCTCTCCAGGACAACATAAAATCTGGGGCTCTGTGCTTTCTTTCGTTCTGAACAAGTGTTACTGTTTTCTGCACAAAAGCGATTCTGCGAAGCAATGTGAACACTTCTGCTTCCCAGGCACAGAGAAGGTGCTAGCAGGGAATTCTCTGCCTGCCTTTCCCCAGTGCTCTGCAAGCTCTCCAGGACAACATAAAATCTGGGGCTCTGTGCTTTCTTTCCTTCTGAACAAGTGTTACTGTTTTCTGCACAAAAGCGATTCTGCGAAGCAATGTGAACAGGCACAGAGAAGGTGCTAGCAGGGAATTCTCTGCCTGCCTTTCCCCAGTGCTCTGCAAGCTCTCCAGGACAGCATAAAATCTGGGGCTCTGTGCTTTCTTTCCTTCTGAACAAGTGTTACTGTTTTCTGCACAAAAGCGATTCTGCGAAGCAATGTGAACACTTCTGCTTCCCAGGCACAGAGAAGGTGCTAGCAGGGAATTCTCTGCCTGCCTTTCCGCAGTGCTCTGCAAGCTCTCCAGGACAACGTAGAATCTGGGGCTCTGTGCTTTCTTTCGTTCTGAACAAGTGTTACTGTTTTCTGCACAAAAGCGATTCTGCGAAGCAGTGTGAAGACTTCTGCTTCCCAGGCACAGAGAAGGTGCTAGCAGGGAATTCTCTGCCTGCCTTTCCCCAGTGCTCTGCAAGCTCTCCAGGACAACATAAAATCTGGGGCTCTGTGCTTTCTTTCGTTCTGAACAAGTGTTACTGTTTTCTGCACAAAAGCGATTCTGCCAAGCAATGTGAACACTTCTGCTTCCCAGGCACAGAGAAGGTGCTAGCAGGGAATTCTCTGCCTGCTTTTCCCCAGTGCTCTGCAAGCTCTCCAGGACAACAGCAAATCTGGGGCTCTGTGCTTTCTTTCGTTCTGAACAAGTGTTACTGTTTTCTGCACAAAAGCGATTCTGCGAAGCAATGTGAACAGGCACAGAGAAGGTGCTAGCAGGGAATTCTCTGCCTGCCTTTCCCCAGTGCTCTGCAAGCTCTCCAGGACAACATAAAATCTGGGGCTCTGTGCTTTCTTTCGTTCTGAACAAGTGTTACTGTTTTCTGCACAAAAGCGATTCTGCGAAGCAATGTGAACACTTCTGCTTCCCAGGCACAGAGAAGGTGCTAGCAGGGAATTCTCTGCCTGCCTTTCCCCAGTGCTCTGCAAGCTCTCCAGGACAACATAAAATCTGGGGCTCTGTGCTTTCTTCCGTTCTGAACAAGTGTTACTGTTTTCTGCACAAAAGCGATTCTGCGAAGCAATGTGAACAGGCACATAGAAGGTGCTAGCAGGGAATTCTCTGCCTGCTTTTCCCCAGTGCTCTGCAAGCTCTCCAGGACAACAGCAAATCTGGGGCTCTGTGCTTTCTTTCGTTCTGAACAAGTGTTACTGTTTTCTGCACAAAAGCGATTCTGCGAAGCAATGTGAACAGGCACAGAGAAGGTGCTAGCAGGGAATTCTCTGCCTGCCTTTCCCCAGTGCTCTGCAAGCTCTCCAGGACAACATAAAATCTGGGGCTCTGTGCTTTCTTTCCTTCTGAACAAGTGTTACTGTTTTCTGCACAAAAGCGATTCTGCGAAGCAATGTGAACACTTCTGCTTCCCAGGCACAGAGAAGGTGCTAGCAGGGAATTCTCTGCCTGCCTTTCCGCAGTGCTCTGCAAGCTCTCCAGGACAATGTAGAATCTGGGGCTCTGTGCTTTCTTTCGTTCTGAACAAGTGTTACTGTTTTCTGCACAAAAGCGATTCTGCGAAGCAATGTGAACAGGCACAGAGAAGGTGCTAGCAGGGAATTCTCTGCCTGCCTTTCCCCAGTGCACTGCAAGCTCTCCAGGACAACATAAAATCTGGGGCTCTGTGCTTTCTTTCCTTCTGAACAAGTGTTACTGTTTTCTGCACAAAAGCGATTCTGCGAAGCAATGTGAACACTTCTGCTTCCCAGGCACAGAGAAGGTGCTAGCAGGGATTCTCTGCCTGCCTTTCCCCAGTGCTCTGCAAGCTCTCCAGGACAACATAAAATCTGGGGCTCTGTGCTTTCTTTCGTTCTGAACAAGTGTTACTGTTTTCTGCACAAAAGCGATTCTGCGAAGCAATGTGAACACTTCTGCTTCCCAGGCACAGAGAAGGTGCTAGCAGGGAATTCTCTGCCTGCCTTTCCCCAGTGCTCTGCAAGCTCTCCAGGACAACATAAAATCTGGGGCTCTGTGCTTTCTTTCCTTCTGAACAAGTGTTACTGTTTTCTGCACAAAAGCGATTCTGCGAAGCAATGTGAACAGGCACAGAGAAGGTGCTAGCAGGGAATTCTCTGCCTGCCTTTCCCCAGTGCTCTGCAAGCTCTCCAGGACAACATAAAATCTGGGGCTCTGTGCTTTCTTTCGTTCTGAACAAGTGTTAGTGTTTTCTGCACAAAAGCGATTCTGCGAAGCAATGGGAAAACTTCTGCTTCCCAGGCACAGAGAAGGTGCTAGCAGGGATTCTCTGCCTGCCTTTCCGCAGTGCTCTGCAAGCTCTCCAGGACAACATAAAATCTGGGGCTCTGTGCTTTCTTTCGTTCTGAACAAGTGTTACTGTTTTCTGCACAAAAGCGATTCTGCCAAGCAATGTGAACACTTCTGCTTCCCAGGCACAGAGAAGGTGCTAGCAGGGAATTCTCTGCCTGCTTTTCCCCAGTGCTCTGCAAGCTCTCCAGGACAACAGCAAATCTGGGGCTCTGTGCTTTCTTTCGTTCTGAACAAGTGTTACTGTTTTCTGCACAAAAGCGATTCTGCGAAGCAATGTGAACAGGCACAGAGAAGGTGCTAGCAGGGAATTCTCTGCCTGCCTTTCCCCAGTGCTCTGCAAGCTCTCCAGGACAACATAAAATCTGGGGCTCTGTGCTTTCTTTCCTTCTGAACAAGTGTTACTGTTTTCTGCACAAAAGCGATTCTGCGAAGCAATGTGAACACTTCTGCTTCCCAGGCACAGAGAAGGTGCTAGCAGGGAATTCTCTGCCTGCCTTTCCCCAGTGCTCTGCAAGCTCTCCAGGACAACATAAAATCTGGGGCTCTGTGCTTTCTTTCCTTCTGAACAAGTGTTACTGTTTTCTGCACAAAAGCGATTCTGCGAAGCAATGTGAACAGGCACAGAGAAGGTGCTAGCAGGGAATTCTCTGCCTGCCTTTCCCCAGTGCTCTGCAAGCTCTCCAGGACAACATAAAATCTGGGGCTCTGTGCTTTCTTTCGTTCTGAACAAGTGTTACTGTTTTCTGCACAAAAGCGATTCTGCGAAGCAATGTGAACACTTCTGCTTCCCAGGCACAGAGAAGGTGCTAGCAGGGAATTCTCTGCCTGCCTTTCCCCAGTGCACTGCAAGTTCTGCAGGACAACATAAAATCTGGGGCTCTGTGCTTTCTTTTGTTCTGAACAAGTGTTAGTGTTTTCTGCACAAAAGCTATTCTGCGAAGCAATGTGAACACTTCTGCTTCCCAGGCACAGAGAAGGTGCTAGCAGGGAATTCTCTGCCTGCCTTTCCCCAGTGCACTGCAAGCTCTCCAGGACAACATAAAATCTGGGGCTCTGTGCTTTCTTTCGTTCTGAACAAGTGTTACTGTTTTCTGCACAAAAGCGATTCTACGAAGCAATGGGAAAACTTCTGCTTCCCAGGCACAGAGAAGGTGCTAGCAGGGATTCTCTGCCTGCCTTTCCCCAGTGCTCTGCAAGCTCTCCAGGACAACATAAAATCTGGGGCTCTGTGCTTTATTTCGTTCTGAACAAGTGTTACTGTTTTCTGCACAAAAGCGATTCTGCGAAGCAATGTGAACACTTCTGCTTCCCAGGCACAGAGAAGGTGCTAGCAGGGAATTCTCTGCCTGCCTTTCCCCAGTGCTCTGCAAGCTCTCCAGGACAACATAAAATCTGGGGCTCTGTGCTTTCTTTCCTTCTGAACAAGTGTTACTGTTTTCTGCACAAAAGCGATTCTGCGAAGGAATGTGAACACTTCTGCTTCCCAGGCACAGAGAAGGTGCTAGCAGGGAATTCTCTGCCTGCCTTTCCGCAGTGCTCTGCAAGCTCTCCAGGACAACATAAAATCTGGGGCTCTGTGCTTTCTTTCCTTCTGAACAAGTGTTACTGTTTTCTGCACAAAAGCGATTCTGCGAAGCAATGTGAACAGGCACAGAGAAGGTGCTAGCAGGGAATTCTCTGCCTGCCTTTCCCCAGTGCTCTGCAAGCTCTCCAGGACAACAGCAAATCTGGGGCTCTGTGCTTTCTTTCGTTCTGAACAAGTGTTAGTGTTTTCTGCACAAAAGCTATTCTGCGAAGCAATGTGAACACTTCTGCTTCCCAGGCACAGAGAAGGTGCTAGCAGGGAATTCTCTGCCTGCCTTTCCGCAGTGCTCTGCAAGCTCTCCAGGACAACGGAGAATCTGGGGCTCTGTGCTTTCTTTCGTTCTGAACAAGTGTTACTGTTTTCTGCACAAAAGCGATTCTGCGAAGCAATGTGAACACTTCTGCTTCCCAGGCACAGAGAAGGTGCTAGCAGGGAATTCTCTGCCTGCCTTTCCCCAGTGCTCTGCAAGCTCTCCAGGACAACAGCAAATCTGGGGCTCTGTGCTTTCTTTCGTTCTGAACAAGTGTTACTGTTTTCTGCACAAAAGCGATTCTGCGAAGCAATGTGAACAGGCACAGAGAAGGTGCTAGCAGGGAATTCTCTGCCTGACTTTCCCCAGTGCTCTGCAAGCTCTCAAGGACAACATAAAATCTGGGGCTCTGTGCTTTCTTTCGTTCTGAACAAGTGTTAGTGTTTTCTGCACAAAAGCTATTCTGCGAAGCAATGTGAACACTTCTGCTTCCCAGGCACAGAGAAGGTGCTAGCAGGGAATTCTCTGCCTGCCTTTCCCCAGTGCTCTGCAAGCTCTCCAGGACAACATAAAATCTGGGGCTCTGTGCTTTCTTTCCTTCTGAACAAGTGTTAGTGTTTTCTGCACAAAAGCTATTCTGCGAAGCAATGTGAACACTTCTGCTTCCCAGGCACAGAGAAGGTGCTAGCAGGGAATTCTCTGCCTGCCTTTCCGCAGTGCTCTGCAAGCTCTCCAGGACAACATAAAATCTGGGGCTCTGTGCTTTCTTTCGTTCTGAACAAGTGTTACTGTTTTCTGCACAAAAGCGATTCTGCGAAGCAATGTGAACACTTCTGCTTCCCAGGCACAGAGAAGGTGCTAGCAGGGAATTCTCTGCCTGCCTTTCCCCAGTGCTCTGCCAGCTCTCCAGGACAACATAAAATCTGGGGCTCTGTGCTTTCTTTCCTTCTGAACAAGTGTTACTGTTTTCTGCACAAAAGCGATTCTGCGAAGCAATGTGAACAGGCACAGAGAAGGTGCTAGCAGGGAATTCTCTGCCTGCTTTTCCCCAGTGCTCTGCAAGCTCTCCAGGACAACATAAAATCTGGGGCTCTGTGCTTTCTTTCCTTCTGAACAAGTGTTACTGTTTTCTGCACAAAAGCGATTCTGCGAAGGAATGTGAACACTTCTGCTTCCCAGGCACAGAGAAGGTGCTAGCAGGGAATTCTCTGCCTGCCTTTCCCCAGTGCTCTGCAAGCTCTCCAGGACAACATAAAATCTGGGGCTCTGTGCTTTCTTTCCTTCTGAACAAGTGTTACTGTTTTCTGCACAAAAGCGATTCTGCGAAGCAATGTGAACAGGCACAGAGAAGGTGCTAGCAGGGAATTCTCTGCCTGCCTTTCCCCAGTGCTCTGCAAGCTCTCCAGGACAACATAAAATCTGGGGCTCTGTGCTTTCTTTCGTTCTGAACAAGTGTTACTGTTTTCTGCACAAAAGCGATTCTGCGAAGCAATGTGAACACTTCTGCTTCCCAGGCACAGAGAAGGTGCTAGCAGGGAATTCTCTGCCTGCCTTTCCCCAGTGCTCTGCCAGCTCTCCAGGACAACATAAAATCTGGGGCTCTGTGCTTTCTTTCCTTCTGAACAAGTGTTACTGTTTTCTGCACAAAAGCGATTCTGCGAAGCAATGTGAACAGGCACAGAGAAGGTGCTAGCAGGGAATTCTCTGCCTGCCTTTCCCCAGTGCTCTGCAAGCTCTCCAGGACAACATAAAATCTGGGGCTCTGTGCTTTCTTTCGTTCTGAACAAGTGTTACTGTTTTCTGCACAAAAGCGATTCTGCGAAGCAATGTGAAGACTTCTGCTTCCCAGGCACAGAGAAGGTGCTAGCAGGGAATTCTCTGCCTGCCTTTCCCCAGTGCTCTGCAAGCTCTCCAGGACAACATAAAATCTGGGGCTCTGTGCTTTCTTTCCTTCTGAACAAGTGTTACTGTTTTCTGCACAAAAGCGATTCTGCGAAGCAATGTGAACAGGCACAGAGAAGGTGCTAGCAGGGAATTCTCTGCCTGCCTTTCCCCAGTGCTCTGCCAGCTCTCCAGGACAACATAAAATCTGGGGCTCTGTGCTTTCTTCCGTTCTGAACAAGTGTTACTGTTTTCTGCACAAAAGCGATTCTGCGAAGCAATGTGAACAGGCACAGAGAAGGTGCTAGCAGGGAATTCTCTGCCTGCCTTTCCCCAGTGCTCTGCAAGCTCTCCAGGACAACGCAGAATCTGCGGCTCTGTGCTTTTTTTTCGTTCTGAACAACTGTTACTGTTTTCTGCACAAAAGCGATTCTGCCAAGCAATGTGAACAGGCACAGAGAAAGTGCTAGCAGGGAATTCTCTGCCTGCCTTTCCCCAGTGCTCTGCAAGCTCTCCAGGACAACATAAAATCTGGGGCTCTGTGCTTTCTTTCGTTCTGAACAAGTGTTACTGTTTTCTGCACAAAAGCGATTCTGCGAAGCAATGTGAACACTTCTGCTTCCCAGGCACAGAGAAGGTGCTAGCAGGGAATACTCTGCCTGCCTTTCCCCAGTGCTCTGCAAGCTCTCCAGGACAACATAAAATCTGGGGCTCTGTGCTTTCTTTCGTTCTGAACAAGTGTTACTGTTTTCTGCACAAAAGCGATTCTGCGAAGCAATGTGAACACTTCTGCTTCCCAGGCACAGAGAAGGTGCTAGCAGGGAATTCTCTGCCTGCCTTTCCGCAGTGCTCTGCAAGCTCTCCAGGACAATGTAGAATCTGGGGCTCTGTGCTTTCTTTCCTTCTGAACAAGTGTTACTGTTTTCTGCACAAAAGCGATTCTGCGAAGCAATGTGAACAGGCACAGAGAAGGTGCTAGCAGGGAATTCTCTGCCTGCCTTTCCCCAGTGCTCTGCAAGCTCTCCAGGACAACATAAAATCTGGGGCTCTGTGCTTTCTTTCCTTCTGAACAAGTGTTACTGTTTTCTGCACAAAAGCGATTCTGCGAAGCAATGTGAACACTTCTGCTTCCCAGGCACAGAGAAGGTGCTAGCAGGGAATTCTCTGCCTGCCTTTCCCCAGTGCTCTGCAAGCTCTCCAGGACAGCATAAAATCTGGGGCTCTGTGCTTTCTTTCGTTCTGAACAAGTGTTACTGTTTTCTGCACAAAAGCGATTCTGCGAAGCAATGTGAACACTTCTGCTTCCCAGGCACAGAGAAGGTGCTAGCAGGGAATTCTCTGCCTGCCTTTCCCCAGTGCTCTGCAAGCTCTCCAGGACAACATAAAATCTGGGGCTCTGTGCTTTCTTTCCTTCTGAACAAGTGTTACTGTTTTCTGCACAAAAGCGATTCTGCGAAGCAATGTGAACAGGCACAGAGAAGGTGCTAGCAGGGAATTCTCTGCATGCCTTTCCCCAGTGCTCTGCCAGCTCTCCAGGACAACATAAAATCTGGGGCTCTGTGCTTTCTTTCGTTCTGAACAAGTGTTACTGTTTTCTGCACAAAAGCGATTCTGCGAAGCAATGTGAACACTTCTGCTTCCCAGGCACAGAGAAGGTGCTAGCAGGGATTCTCTGCCTGCCTTTCCCCAGTGCTCTGCAAGCTCTCCAGGACAACGTAGAATCTGGGGCTCTGTGCTTTCTTTCCTTCTGAACAAGTGTTACTGTTTTCTGCACAAAAGCGATTCTGCGAAGCAATGTGAACAGGCACAGAGAAGGTGCTAGCAGGGAATTCTCTGCCTGCCTTTCCGCAGTGCTCTGCAAGCTCTCCAGGACAACAGCAAATCTGGGGCTCTGTGCTTTCTTTCCTTCTGAACAAGTGTTAATGTTTTCTGCACAAAAGCGATTCTGCGAAGGAATGTGAACACTTCTGCTTCCCAGGCACAGAGAAGGTGCTAGCAGGGAATTCTCTGCCTGCCTTTCCGCAGTGCTCTGCAAGCTCTCCAGGACAACATAAAATCTGGGGCTCTGTGCTTTCTTTCCTTCTGAACAAGTGTTACTGTTTTCTGCACAAAAGCGATTCTGCGAAGCAATGTGAACAGGCACAGAGAAGGTGCTAGCAGGGAATTCTCTGCCTGCCTTTCCCCAGTGCTCTGCAAGCTCTCCAGGACAACATAGAATCTGGGGCTCTGTGCTTTCTTTCCTTCTGAACAAGTGTTACTGTTTTCTGCACAAAAGCGATTCTGCGAAGCAATGTGAACAGGCACAGAGAAGGTGCTAGCAGGGAATTCTCTGCCTGCCTTTCCCCAGTGCTCTGCAAGCTCTCCAGGACAACAGCAAATCTGGCGCTCTGTGCTTTCTTTCCTTCTGAACAAGTGTTACTGTTTTCTGCACAAAAGCGATTCTGCGAAGCAATGTGAACACTTCTGCTTCCCAGGCACAGAGAAGGTGCTAGCAGGGAATTCTCTGCCTGCCTTTCCCCAGTGCTCTGCAAGCTCTCCAGGACAACATAAAATCTGGGGCTCTGTGCTTTCTTCCGTTCTGAACAAGTGTTACTGTTTTCTGCACAAAAGCGATTCTGCGAAGCAATGTGAACAGGCACAGAGAAGGTGCTAGCAGGGAATTCTCTGCCTGCCTTTCCCCAGTGCTCTGCAAGCTCTACAGGATAACATTGTAAGAGTCGGTCAGAAGATCAGCATTGTCTCAACATTGTCATCAGGGATATGGACAGTGAGGTACCCGACAACGGCCTGTTTGGAGCGCAGCTGCCGACCCCTGGAATGGAACGTGGTGCAAAGGCTCCTGAATGCAGAACTATGTGGCACAGCCAGTGCTGTGCTGTTCTCCTGAGTACTGAACCGTGTGGTGCAGGCAGTGCAGTGCTGTTCTTTGGTGCCTGAGCCGTGCAGTACAAAGAGTGTTGTGCTATTGTTCGGTACCTGGGCCTAGCCAGAGCAGTTAGTGGTAATTGCATAGCCATTGTCAAAAAGATGGATCGTGACTGTTGCCATAACACCGATGAAGAAATCATGAACCTCAGATGAACTTTGCTTCATTATAATACCAAAACACACCTCCTGGTTGAAGGTTACCCGCCTCTGAGACTGACCACACCTCGGACACTCCCCCCCGCGCACGCGCGATGGCCTTGCTCGAGAGGGGTGGAGATATGATAATTGAATTCTGAGAAGGGCGGAGACCCCCGAGGCAGAGGTGGAGCAAGGTGTGTTACTAAGCATAAAAGATGACTTCTGGGCAAGAAAAATTGGAAGCTTCCCCACCAAGGACCACGACGATCGACGACGCAGCATCAGCTGGACCCGGGACCGTTAGGACGTCGTGAGATCAGCGGTGGTAGCTATAACCTCTCTCCCTCTTCTCTCTAAAACTTAACTTTACTTTTCTCCTTTCTTTCACCCATCTCTAACTATCGCGTGCCTCTTCACAGGCAACCCAATAAAGTTTCACTGTTTGATTACTGCTATCCCCTTTGGTGTTGGTCACCTTAATTTTGCACTTTCGAGATCGTAGCAAACGAATCATCACGAGTCCACCGAGTGGACCGTGACATTAAACTGGCGTCACGGACAGGATCCTGAGAGACAGGGGGGTGCAGGCTGTGTGTGGTCTGTAACAGGGGAAGAACTTTTCGCTCCAGCCGCACCTGGCCCTACACCCGAAAGGGTGAGAGGTGTCCAGAAAGCAAGGGGGGTGATTTGAGATTCCCGCACACCACACACACCTCGGTGTATTGCACCCCAAACTCGAATTGAGGGCTCTGTCTATCAGGATCAAGTGCAAGGATCTCTTAGTGCAAAAGGGGGAACTGCCCTCAATAAATGAGGTCGACTACCTGGGGAAGTGAAAGGGACAAACTGAGAAAGTCTGCAACTAAGTTTAACCTCCCTGTGGTAGATCTTGGTCCCTTCAGCCACTCGGGGAAGAGAAGGGCGACGCAGCTGCTGTTGCGTCTGTGGTGTAACTAAGTTTTCCTCCCCGAAGTGAGTTCAGCCCCTTCATAATAAGAATGACTGAAAAAGATGTTTATCAAAACCCTCCATTAGTAAAAAATCTTGACTCGTTCTATGCACTCTTGGCAAAGTATGGAGCTCGACCCTCCCCGCCCGGGGAAGAGTGGGCTCGAGACAATTGGGCAAATTTACAGAGTGTAACAGACCGAGTGATTTCCATACATAATGAGGCTAGATTACGGTCAGGTAAAGGCAAAGCGATAATCTGTGCAGTCCTTGGAGCCAGCCTGGTCGCAGCAATTGAAGACCGCTCTAAGCGGCGTAGCCATGAAAAACAAATCATAGAATCCCTTGAAAATTTGGTACAACTTTTGCAGAAAACAATCTCCAACCTGGAAGATCAATTAGTAGAAAAGGAGAAAGCAGTTTGCTTGTTCAAGCAGCAGACAGAGGAAAAGGAGGAAGAAAACCGCTGTCTAAAAGATGCCCTAAGAGAAGAATTTTCAAAGTCTGCTGAATCACTGAGTGAGATAGAAATGATGATGGAAGAGGTAGGTGTTCGGCAAATAAGTCAAATATACCCTCAAAAGGAACTAAAGGAAGCAAAGAAACGCTTCAGGGAGAACCCCCGAGTTAGACCTTTGATTAAAGCAGAATATGCTTATATAAATGATGAGGATAACGACCCACATATTACCACCAAAGAGATACCATATACTCCCACCGAATTGGCCAAGATGAAAAGAGAGTATGGGCGCCTTCCCAAAGAATCCGAAACAGAGTATGTATGGCGCGTATCTCTAACCGGAGGGGACCAAATTCAGTTAAATGAAAAGGAGGCAAGTGGTTACTGGGGTCACGGTGTCTTTTTAACAACAGGGGATAGACGTGCCCCATGGTCCCTAACCCAGCGGGCTGCTTATTGGGCCGGAGGGTTGAACCCTTTAGACAGGGGGGATCCCCTGGCAATCACAGGCACAATAGATCAATTGCTAGAAAGTGTGCACAAAGCAGCCTGCCTGCAAATGATACATGAAAGGAAATTAGTCCCTGGATGTGAATCCCCGATGATGTTGTCTGTGAATCCTGAAATCATGACTCCTTTAATAAGGGGGCTCCCAGAGTCACTCAGATCTACCGGGATTGATCTCCAAAGAACCATAGCATCTTTGGACCCGGTAGAAAAGCTGGAGAGCTTTATAAATGGCAGGAGAGATGAAACCAATACTGGCTCAGATTCACCTTTCAATCATAGCTCAACTCCTTCCCGTTCAAAACATAAAAAGAGGTGGACATGGGGAGATGTAGCTCAGGAATTGATAGATTATAGCAGGAAATATGGTCCTGTGAGGACTCTGGAGGAAAAATCAAAAGGGATCCGTCAAATAGGAGCTAAAGATCTACCCCTTTCCGTTAGCAAGACTGCAACCTCTTCCACTGACCATGCTGCTGTTGCTGACTACTCCCACTCTAAAACAGGAGGAGGACAGCCCCTGACTCGACAACAGTGGTGGGCTTTGGGAATTAAAAAGGGAGTTCCCAGGGATATAATGGATGGTTTACCCCTTAATAAGCTGAGTAAACTAATATCAAGGTGGTATGGTCCGAAACAACACCCACAGCACTCACCGACAAATACAGAAACCTCTCCTGTCACGCCCACGGCCCCCCCTGTGGAGAACACGGGCGACGGGAAAAGTCAGCAGGGAAACTAGAACCTCCGTTCCTTAGCAGTGGGCGGGGGAACGGAGGATGGATTTATATCCGACAGCTCACTAAAACTAATAGAGGAGATTTATTGATTACAGCTATTGTAGGACCTAAGCACGCACCCGTAACTTTTTTAATTGACACCGGGGCTCAGATCTCTGCCCTGACTGAGGAAGATGCACGGAGGTGTGGGGTGATTCCCTCTAAGCAAAACGTTTGTGTCCTGAATGCTTTAGGGTCAACAGAGGTTATGAACGTTGCTCCGGTTAGGCTGATGCTACCGGGAGAGGAAAGCACGGTCACTATTTACATGGTGGTTGGAAACATTCCAACCAACTTGTTAGGAATAGATGCCCTCAAAGGTAGGGGGTGGGAGGATTCAGAAGGATTGTTGTGGACTTTCGGGACACCGCAACTGAACATCAGGCTGCTTCAAACTGCACCCCCTCTGCCGCTTAGCAAAATAACCAATGTCAAACAATACCCCCTCCCCCTGGGAGCAAAGGAAGGTATCAAACCAGTCATGCAGGAGATGCGGGAACAAGGAGTGGTGATAAATACCCATTCTCCTTTTAACTCGCCGGTGTGGCCAGTGAAAAAACCTAATGGGAAGTGGAGGCTCACTATAGATTTTCGAAGGCTGAATGCTAACACAGAGCCCCTAACTGCCGCGGTCCCTAACATGGCTGAATTGGTAATAACAATTCAGGAGAAAGCTCATCCAATTATGGCAACCATAGATGTTAAAGATATGTTTTTCATGATACCTTTGCGACCAGAAGACAGAGATCGTTTTGCTTTTACGTGGGAGGGACAACAATTCACCTTTACCCGGCTGCCTCAGGGATACAAACATTCCCCTACACTTGCTCACCATGCTTTGGCCCAAGAACTGGAGAAAATACCAAAAGCCAAAGGCGTAGCTGTTTATCAGTATATTGATGATATTCTTGTGGGGGGAGATAAAGAAGAGGAGGTAGGAATGACCCAACAGAACATCATCTCCCATTTGGAGAACCTGGGTTTGCAAATTCCCCCAGAAAAGGTCCAAAAGCCATCACAAGAAGTAAAGTTTTTGGGGATTTGGTGGAAAGGGGGAATGACATGTATCCCCCCAGACACTCTCACTTCCCTAGATCAGATTAAAATGCCTGAATCAAAAAAGGATTTGCAGCATGCTTTAGGGCTATTGGTATTCTGGAGAAAACATATCCCAGACTTTTCCATCATTGCCAGACCTCTTTATGATTTACTGAAGAAAAGGGCCAAATGGGAATGGACTGCTTCTCAGGAAGAAGCAATGCAATTGTTAATTTTTGAGGCAACAGCTCACCAGGCTCTTGGCCCTATTCACCCTTCAGACCCCTTTCAGGTAGAATGGGGGTTTGCCACTACAGGATTGTCAGTACACATTTGGCAGCGTGGTCCTGAGGGCCCAACCCGCCCCGTAGGATTTTATTCCCGTGGCTTTAAGGATGCCGAGAAGAGATATACTGCATGGGAGAAAGGTTTGTTTGTGGTTAGCCTGGCTCTCATAGAAGTGGAGAAAATCACACGTCAACAACCAATTGTGCTAAGAGGCCCGTTCAAAGTTATAAAAGCAGTCTCTAACGGGACCCCCCCTCCTGATGGGGTAGCCCAGAGAGCCTCGGTACGAAAGTGGTATGCTCAAATTGAACACTACTGTAACCTTTTTTCAGTGACTGAAGGAGCTCTGAAAAACTTAGCTATCCAAGAAACAGAGAGCCTGGACAGCAGCCAAGACAAACCTATCTCAGTTATTCGGGTGGCCCCTCCTTTCCTCCACGATCAGTCAGTGAATGCTTGGTTTACCGATGCTTCTGCAAAGCGAGAAGGAAAAGTGTGGCAATACCGGGCAGTAGCTCTCCACACTGCTACTGATGAACAGATAATAACAGAGGGAGAAGGGAGTGCCCAGGTAGGAGAATTAATTGCAGTATGGAGTGTTTTCAAGCGTGAAGCACAAACCATTTCCCCAGTCCACATATATACTGATTCTTATGCAGTGTTTAAGGGATGTACTGAATGGCTCCCTTTCTGGGAGCAAAATGAATGGGAGGTTAACAGAATTCCAGTATGGCAAAAGGACAAGTGGCAAGAAATCTTGAGCATTGCCAGCCAAGGGAACTTTGCTGTGGGATGGGTAGCTTCTCATCAAGTAGATGGGGGCTCAGCAGGAGAATGGAACAACAAAGCTGATGAATTAGCAAGACTAGCTCCTGTACAAAAGGACCAGATCACAGAAGACTGGGAACGTCTGTTAGAATGGTTGCATATAAAACGAAAACATATGGGAGCTAAAGATCTGTATCGTGAAGCCCTTGCTCGAGGTTGGCCTGTCACCAGGGAAATGTGTAAAACTTGCATATCAGCCTGCGAACAGTGTCGTACACGGCTCGAAAGACACCCCTTAGAGGATGACCCCCTGCATTTAAGAGAGGGTAAAGGCTTGTGGGATGCCTGGCAGGTAGATTATATCGGCCCCTTTAAGAAATCAGGAGGAAAACGTTTTGTGCTGGTGGGAGTGGAAATAACATCAGGGCTAGTCCAAGCCGAAGCTTTTAACAAAGCTACAGGAGAAAAAACAGTGAAAGCACTGCGTGAATGGTTTGGAATTTTTCCAAAACCACAAGAAATACAATCTGACAATGGCTCCCACTTCACTGCCAAAATCGTACAGGATTGGGCACGAAGCGAAGGAATTAAATGGGTCTTCCACACTCCATACTATCCACAGGCCAATGGAATTGTAGAAAGGACAAATGGTCTCTTAAAATGACTTTTGAAGCCACAGGAGGGAAATTGGGATGTCCGTCTATGGGAAGCTATCAAAGGTGTAAATGATAGATGGGGGGTAAATGGATGCCCTAAAATTACTGCATTTTGCCCGAAGGCACCCTCCCTAGTTCCCTCATTAAAGGGACCAGATAATTCCAGGAACCCAGCACACTTCCCTGGACAACCTGTCCTAGTAGAGCTTCCCACCGTGGGAAGTGTACCATTAGTACTAAAAACCCCACTGAATATACACTCATGGGTAGCATCTGATGCTGTAGGGAAGGAACATCGGATAAATACTCGCTGGATAATTCCATCATTCTAGTTTTCTGTCCAGTATTAATTTCTCTTGCCTTGGAGAGGCAAGTCCTGTTGCTTTCTTGTTGCAGAAGAACTCCGAGGGACACCAAGAATAACATGAACCATGAATCACTTAATTGGATTGGTAGTATTTCTCTGCATCTTACCCCTAGCCCGTAACCAAAAGAATACAGAATGGCCTTGGACAGATGCCTATTTTGGGCATACAGGCGTCATGGGAAAAAATCCATTGGGGATGAATTTGGCAACCGTCATAATATATGACAACATGACATTTCGATCAGACAAATGGGAAATGACAAATTCGATCCATACCTGGACAGTTGAAAGAGGAAAAGAGATACAGATCGGTTGTAAAATCTTCAATGCAAGTGATGCAAAAGATCCGCCTCCCCTGACTCAAATCACCATCAAGGAAATTTCCAACGGAAAAATGGGATCCAGAATAGGCCAAACCCATTGTGCGGCTGAGGTTTGTTGGTATGCGTTTACTGCAATCCGACCAGTATTCATTATTTGTTTAGGAGGAACCAGATTAAAGAACCGAGCTGTATCTTTTAAATTTAGATTAAATATAACACAGGAGGAAACCACAGCCGCTCCTGTTCATACTGTTCCTACTCAGGTTGCTACTTCAAATCACATAGAACTGGAACAATTAAGAGCACCATATGTGTATCCGATAGGACCATATGTAATCAGGAATACAGGCCAACAACAAATGTTGTTTAACCCGGCATGGTCTCTCAAACGAGTTGAATTGCTGATGCAAAACAATGTTTCGGACATTCAGCCAGCTTGCTCACCCTTCCTAAAGGCTTCTTACGAGGGATGGACAACCTGGCTGCAAAAACGAACTCTTTCCACGGGAAGAACACGGAGAGACCTAACCGGTGTTTTGGGAACAGGATTGGGAGTTTTAAATAGTATCGATTCAGAGGTAATAATGAACAAATTGGCTACCTCAATTAGTGATTTGGCTAACTTACAACAGCCTTTGCGATCATCTTTATTGGCTCTGGGGACTAACCAGTGGCTGTTGTCAAATATATTACCAAAGTGGGAAAAGGTAAATGTAAAGGATCATGAATTGATTGCAGATGCACTTGGGGTGATACAGAATAACCTCTCTTTGGCTCTCAGCTGTATCCAGGCTCAAGTATGGATGCAGTCGGTAGCCGCCTCAATTATAAGAGAAGGTGAAGAAGGCACTCTCCCTACTGAAATTAGGAAAATAATTTGGGACAGTGCCACTGATTTTGAGAAGAAACTCCAATCCTGGTGGAACCTGGTAAACTTTACCTATGACCCCATCACAAACACAGCTACAACCTTTGTGCTTACTATATATAATGCTACCCTATACCAAATTTATCCCATCATTGCATTAGGATTGAACCACAACGGAGCTATACTCTATCCTTTTGAGCATAGAGTATGGGCCCGAAAGGTGGATGAAAAATGGCAAACTGTCAATTTGGAATCTTGCATTGTGCGAGAACAACAAGGATTTATCTGTGAAGGCAACGCAATTGAGGCTCGAGATATTTGTTTAGATACTGAACAAAATATTTGTCATTTTGAGATTCATCCTAATGAAAACCCTGAAACAGTACTCATATACATTGGCAAAGGCTGTGTATGTTTGAGGACTGTTTGTGATTTTTTATCCGTGGACAAGGTAATTGTAGAGACTAAAACTCATTCAAATTTTTGTGTTTGTAATTTTACTGAGATTATCGGGTGTGACTTTTCTTATTCGGCCCCGGTCACATCTCACCAACTTTTGCAATCTAATTACACGTTGATTCATGAATTGCTGCCTACACCCATTGGAATGAATCTCACTTTGGTAAAGCAATTACTACAACACAAAGATTTGATTGAGATTTTGGAAAAAAATAGGGAAAACGGACAGAAAACCTTAATAACTGTTCATCACAATGTGAAAGAAATACACCAAATTTTGGAAAGAGTGCAAAAGGATGCAGAACATAGATGGTGGGACACACTTTTCGGATGGTCGCCTACCGCTACAGGCATCCTGAACAAGTTGTGTCACCCCATCGTGGTTCTCTTGATATTGGTTTTGATCAGTTTGGTTTTGTCAGCAGTATTGTATGTCATAACCTGGAGAATGATGAATCGGTTAACACGTTTGATGTCTGTATTGAACACACACAACATGTTTGATGTCCCATCCAATGTGGATATCCCCAAAACAATTGATGTTTTAAAATTTCATTAATTTTTTTTTTATATTAATAGTTTTGATTGTAATTATTTTATAAATTTAATTTTGTAGATTGTTTGATCACTGTTATTTCCTTTCTTTCTTCTCTCTCTCTCTGTCTCTCTCCCTTTCTTTTGATTTCTTTCTTCCTCTACTACTATGCTACTACCGTGCGATCCCGATGTCCTGACGACCATGTTGAGCCACGGGGTGGTGTAAGAGTCGGTCAGAAGATCAGCATTGTCTCAACATTGTCATCAGGGATATGGACAGTGAGGTACCCGACAACGGCCTGTTTGGAGCGCAGCTGCCGACCCCTGGAATGGAACGTGGTGCAAAGGCTCCTGAATGCAGAACTATGTGGCACAGCCAGTGCTGTGCTGTTCTCCTGAGTACTGAACCGTGTGGTGCAGGCAGTGCAGTGCTGTTCTTTGGTGCCTGAGCCGTGCAGTACAAAGAGTGTTGTGCTATTGTTCGGTACCTGGGCCTAGCCAGAGCAGTTAGTGGTAATTGCATAGCCATTGTCAAAAAGATGGATCGTGACTGTTGCCATAACACCGATGAAGAAATCATGAACCTCAGATGAACTTTGCTTCATTATAATACCAAAACACACCTCCTGGTTGAAGGTTACCCGCCTCTGAGACTGACCACACCTCGGACACTCCCCCCCGCGCACGCGCGATGGCCTTGCTCGAGAGGGGTGGAGATATGATAATTGAATTCTGAGAAGGGCGGAGACCCCCGAGGCAGAGGTGGAGCAAGGTGTGTTACTAAGCATAAAAGATGACTTCTGGGCAAGAAAAATTGGAAGCTTCCCCACCAAGGACCACGACGATCGACGACGCAGCATCAGCTGGACCCGGGACCGTTAGGACGTCGTGAGATCAGCGGTGGTAGCTATAACCTCTCTCCCTCTTCTCTTTAAAACTTAACTTTACTTTTCTCCTTTCTTTCACCCATCTCTAACTATCGCGTGCCTCTTCACAGGCAACCCAATAAAGTTTCACTGTTTGATTACTGCTATCCCCTTTGGTGTTGGTCACCTTAATTTTGCACTTTCGAGATCGTAGCAAACGAATCATCACGAGTCCACCGAGTGGACCGTGACAAACATAAAATCTGGGGCTCTGTGCTTTCTTTCCTTCTGAACAAGTGTTACTGTTTTCTGCACAAAAGCGATTCTGCGAAGCAATGTGAACACTTCTGCTTCCCAGGCACAGAGAAGGTGCTAGCAGGGAATTCTCTGCCTGCCTTTCCCCAGTGCTCTGCAAGCTCTCCAGGACAACATAAAATCTGGGGCTCTGTGCTTTCTTTCGTTCTGAACAAGTGTTACTGTTTTCTGCACAAAAGCGATTCTGCGAAGCAATGTGAAGACTTCTGCTTCCCAGGCACAGAGAAGGTGCTAGCAGGGAATTCTCTGCCTACCTTTCCGCAGTGCTCTGCAAGCTCTACAGGACAACGTAGAATCTGGGGCTCTGTGCTTTCTTTCCTTCTGAACAAGTGTTACTGTTTCCTGCACAAAAGCGATTCTGCGAAGCAATGTGAACACTTCTGCTTCCCAGGCACAGAGAAGGTGCTAGCAGGGAATTCTCTGCCTGCCTTTCCGCAGTGCTCTGCAAGCTCTCCAGGACAACGTAGAATCTGGGGCTCTGTGCTTTCTTTCCTTCTGAACAAGTGTTACTGTTTTCTGCACAAAAGCGATTCTGCGAAGCAATGTGAACAGGCACAGAGAAGGTGCTAGCAGGGAATTCTCTGCCTGCCTTTCCCCAGTGCTCTGCAAGCTCTCCAGGACAACAGCAAATCTGGGGCTCTGTGCTTTCTTTTGTTCTGAACAAGTGTTACTGTTTTCTGCACAAAAGCGATTCTGCGAAGCAATGTGAACACTTCTGCTTCCCAGGCACAGAGAAGGTGCTAGCAGGGAATACTCTGCCTGCCTTTCCCCAGTGCTCTGCAAGCTCTCCAGGACAACATAAAATCTGGGGCTCTGTGCTTTCTTTCCTTCTGAACAAGTGTTACTGTTTTCTGCACAAAAGCGATTCTGCGAAGCAATGTGAACAGGCACAGAGAAGGTGCTAGCAGGGAATTCTCTGCATGCCTTTCCCCAGTGCTCTGCCAGCTCTCCAGGACAACATAAAATCTGGGGCTCTGTGCTTTCTTTCGTTCTGAACAAGTGTTACTGTTTTCTGCACAAAAGCGATTCTGCGAAGCAATGTGAAGACTTCTGCTTCCCAGGCACAGAGAAGGTGCTAGCAGGGATTCTCTGCCTGCCTTTCCCCAGTGCTCTGCAAGCTCTCCAGGACAACGTAGAATCTGCGGCTCTGTGCTTTCTTTCCTTCTGAACAAGTGTTACTGTTTTCTGCACAAAAGCGATTCTGCGAAGCAATGTGAACAGGCACAGAGAAGGTGCTAGCAGGGAATTCTCTGCCTGCCTTTCCCCAGTGCTCTGCAAGCTCTCCAGGACAACAGCAAATCTGGGGCTCTGTGCTTTCTTTTGTTCTGAACAAGTGTTACTGTTTTCTGCACAAAAGCGATTCTGCGAAGCAATGTGAACACTTCTGCTTCCCAGGCACAGAGAAGGTGCTAGCAGGGAATTCTCTGCCTGCCTTTCCCCAGTGCTCTGCAAGCTCTCCAGGACAACATAAAATCTGGGGCTCTGTGCTTTCTTTCGTTCTGAACAAGTGTTACTGTTTTCTGCACAAAAGCGATTCTGCGAAGCAATGTGAACACTTCTGCTTCCCAGGCACAGAGAAGGTGCTAGCAGGGAATTCTCTGCCTGCCTTTCCGCAGTGCTCTGCAAGCTCTCCAGGACAACATAAAATCTGGGGCTCTGTGCTTTCTTTCCTTCTGAACAAGTGTTACTGTTTTCTGCACAAAAGCGATTCTGCGAAGGAATGTGAACACTTCTGCTTCCCAGGCACAGAGAAGGTGCTAGCAGGGAATTCTCTGCCTGCCTTTCCGCAGTGCTCTGCAAGCTCTCCAGGACAACATAAAATCTGGGGCTCTGTGCTTTCTTTCCTTCTGAACAAGTGTTACTGTTTTCTGCACAAAAGCGATTCTGCGAAGCAATGTGAACAGGCACAGAGAAGGTGCTAGCAGGGAATTCTCTGCCTGCCTTTCCCCAGTGCTCTGCAAGCTCTCCAAGACAACAGCAAATCTGGGGCTCTGTGCTTTCTTTCGTTCTGAACAAGTGTTACTGTTTTCTGCACAAAAGCGATTCTGCGAAGCAATGTGAACACTTCTGCTTCCCAGGCACAGAGAAGGTGCTAGCAGGGAATTCTCTGCCTGCCTTTCCCCAGTGCTCTGCAAGCTCTCCAGGACAACATAAAATCTGGGGCTCTGTGCTTTCTTCCGTTCTGAACAAGTGTTACTGTTTTCTGCACAAAAGCGATTCTGCGAAGCAATGTGAACAGGCACAGAGAAGGTGCTAGCAGGGAATTCTCTGCCTGCCTTTCCCCAGTGCTCTGCAAGCTCTCCAGGACAACATAAAATCTGGGGCTCTGTGCTTTCTTTCGTTCTGAACAAGTGTTACTGTTTTCTGCACAAAAGCGATTCTGCGAAGCAATGTGAACACTTCTGCTTCCCAGGCACAGAGAAGGTGCTAGCAGGGAATACTCTGCCTGCCTTTCCCCAGTGCTCTGCAAGCTCTCCAGGACAACATAAAATCTGGGGCTCTGTGCTTTCTTTCCTTCTGAACAAGTGTTACTGTTTTCTGCACAAAAGCGATTCTGCGAAGCAATGTGAACAGGCACAGAGAAGGTGCTAGCAGGGAATTCTCTGCCTGCCTTTCCCCAGTGCTCTGCCAGCTCTCCAGGACAACATAAAATCTGGGGCTCTGTGCTTTCTTTCGTTCTGAACAAGTGTTACTGTTTTCTGCACAAAAGCGATTCTGCGAAGCAATGTGAACACTTCTGCTTCCCAGGCACAGAGAAGGTGCTAGCAGGGATTCTCTGCCTGCCTTTCCCCAGTGCTCTGCAAGCTCTCCAGGACAACGTAGAATCTGCGGCTCTGTGCTTTCTTTCGTTCTGAACAAGTGTTACTGTTTTCTGCACAAAAGCGATTCTGCGAAGCAATGTGAACAGGCACAGAGAAGGTGCTAGCAGGGAATTCTCTGCCTGCCTTTCCCCAGTGCTCTGCAAGCTCTCCAGGACAACAGCAAATCTGGGGCTCTGTGCTTTCTTTTGTTCTGAACAAGTGTTACTGTTTTCTGCACAAAAGCGATTCTGCGAAGCAATGTGAACACTTCTGCTTCCCAGGCACAGAGAAGGTGCTAGCAGGGAATACTCTGCCTGCCTTTCCCCAGTGCTCTGCAAGCTCTCCAGGACAACATAAAATCTGGGGCTCTGTGCTTTCTTTCGTTCTGAACAAGTGTTACTGTTTTCTGCACAAAAGCGATTCTGCGAAGCAATGTGAACACTTCTGCTTCCCAGGCACAGAGAAGGTGCTAGCAGGGAATTCTCTGCCTGCCTTTCCCCAGTGCTCTGCAAGCTCTCCAGGACAACATAAAATCTGGGGCTCTGTGCTTTCTTTCCTTCTGAACAAGTGTTACTGTTTTCTGCACAAAAGCGATTCTGCGAAGGAATGTGAACACTTCTGCTTCCCAGGCACAGAGAAGGTGCTAGCAGGGAATTCTCTGCCTGCCTTTCCGCAGTGCTCTGCAAGCTCTCCAGGACAACATAAAATCTGGGGCTCTGTGCTTTCTTTCCTTCTGAACAAGTGTTACTGTTTTCTGCACAAAAGCGATTCTGCGAAGCAATGTGAACAGGCACAGAGAAGGTGCTAGCAGGGAATTCTCTGCCTGCCTTTCCCCAGTGCTCTGCAAGCTCTCCAAGACAACAGCAAATCTGGGGCTCTGTGCTTTCTTTCGTTCTGAACAAGTGTTACTGTTTTCTGCACAAAAGCGATTCTGCGAAGCAATGTGAACACTTCTGCTTCCCAGGCACAGAGAAGGTGCTAGCAGGGAATTCTCTGCCTGCCTTTCCCCAGTGCTCTGCAAGCTCTCCAGGACAACATAAAATCTGGGGCTCTGTGCTTTCTTCCGTTCTGAACAAGTGTTACTGTTTTCTGCACAAAAGCGATTCTGCGAAGCAATGTGAACAGGCACAGAGAAGGTGCTAGCAGGGAATTCTCTGCCTGCCTTTCCCCAGTGCTCTGCAAGCTCTCCAGGACAACATAAAATCTGGGGCTCTGTGCTTTCTTTCGTTCTGAACAAGTGTTACTGTTTTCTGCACAAAAGCGATTCTGCGAAGCAATGTGAACACTTCTGCTTCCCAGGCACAGAGAAGGTGCTAGCAGGGAATTCTCTGCCTGCCTTTCCCCAGTGCTCTGCAAGCTCTCCAGGACAACATAAAATCTGGGGCTCTGTGCTTTCTTTCCTTCTGAACAAGTGTTACTGTTTTCTGCACAAAAGCGATTCTGCGAAGGAATGTGAACACTTCTGCTTCCCAGGCACAGAGAAGGTGCTAGCAGGGAATACTCTGCCTGCCTTTCCCCAGTGCTCTGCAAGCTCTCCAGGACAACATAAAATCTGGGGCTCTGTGCTTTCTTTCCTTCTGAACAAGTGTTACTGTTTTCTGCACAAAAGCGATTCTGCGAAGCAATGTGAACAGGCACAGAGAAGGTGCTAGCAGGGAATTCTCTGCATGCCTTTCCCCAGTGCTCTGCCAGCTCTCCAGGACAACATAAAATCTGGGGCTCTGTGCTTTCTTTCGTTCTGAACAAGTGTTACTGTTTTCTGCACAAAAGCGATTCTGCGAAGCAATGTGAAGACTTCTGCTTCCCAGGCACAGAGAAGGTGCTAGCAGGGATTCTCTGCCTGCCTTTCCCCAGTGCTCTGCAAGCTCTCCAGGACAACGTAGAATCTGCGGCTCTGTGCTTTCTTTCCTTCTGAACAAGTGTTACTGTTTTCTGCACAAAAGCGATTCTGCGAAGCAATGTGAACAGGCACAGAGAAGGTGCTAGCAGGGAATTCTCTGCCTGCCTTTCCCCAGTGCTCTGCAAGCTCTCCAGGACAACAGCAAATCTGGGGCTCTGTGCTTTCTTTTGTTCTGAACAAGTGTTACTGTTTTCTGCACAAAAGCGATTCTGCGAAGCAATGTGAACACTTCTGCTTCCCAGGCACAGAGAAGGTGCTAGCAGGGAATACTCTGCCTGCCTTTCCCCAGTGCTCTGCAAGCTCTCCAGGACAACATAAAATCTGGGGCTCTGTGCTTTCTTTCGTTCTGAACAAGTGTTACTGTTTTCTGCACAAAAGCGATTCTGCGAAGCAATGTGAACACTTCTGCTTCCCAGGCACAGAGAAGGTGCTAGCAGGGAATTCTCTGCCTGCCTTTCCCCAGTGCTCTGCAAGCTCTCCAGGACAACATAAAATCTGGGGCTCTGTGCTTTCTTTCCTTCTGAACAAGTGTTACTGTTTTCTGCACAAAAGCGATTCTGCGAAGGAATGTGAACACTTCTGCTTCCCAGGCACAGAGAAGGTGCTAGCAGGGAATTCTCTGCCTGCCTTTCCGCAGTGCTCTGCAAGCTCTCCAGGACAACATAAAATCTGGGGCTCTGTGCTTTCTTTCCTTCTGAACAAGTGTTACTGTTTTCTGCACAAAAGCGATTCTGCGAAGCAATGTGAACAGGCACAGAGAAGGTGCTAGCAGGGAATTCTCTGCCTGCCTTTCCCCAGTGCTCTGCAAGCTCTCCAAGACAACAGCAAATCTGGGGCTCTGTGCTTTCTTTCGTTCTGAACAAGTGTTACTGTTTTCTGCACAAAAGCGATTCTGCGAAGCAATGTGAACACTTCTGCTTCCCAGGCACAGAGAAGGTGCTAGCAGGGAATTCTCTGCCTGCCTTTCCCCAGTGCTCTGCAAGCTCTCCAGGACAACATAAAATCTGGGGCTCTGTGCTTTCTTCCGTTCTGAACAAGTGTTACTGTTTTCTGCACAAAAGCGATTCTGCGAAGCAATGTGAACAGGCACAGAGAAGGTGCTAGCAGGGAATTCTCTGCCTGCCTTTCCCCAGTGCTCTGCAAGCTCTCCAGGACAACATAAAATCTGGGGCTCTGTGCTTTCTTTCGTTCTGAACAAGTGTTACTGTTTTCTGCACAAAAGCGATTCTGCGAAGCAATGTGAACACTTCTGCTTCCCAGGCACAGAGAAGGTGCTAGCAGGGAATTCTCTGCCTGCCTTTCCCCAGTGCTCTGCAAGCTCTCCAGGACAACATAAAATCTGGGGCTCTGTGCTTTCTTTCCTTCTGAACAAGTGTTACTGTTTTCTGCACAAAAGCGATTCTGCGAAGCAATGTGAACAGGCACAGAGAAGGTGCTAGCAGGGAATTCTCTGCCTGCCTTTCCCCAGTGCTCTGCAAGCTCTCCAGGACAACATAAAATCTGGGGCTCTGTGCTTTCTTTCGTTCTGAACAAGTGTTACTGTTTTCTGCACAAAAGCGATTCTGCGAAGCAATGTGAACACTTCTGCTTCCCAGGCACAGAGAAGGTGCTAGCAGGGAATTCTCTGCCTGCCTTTCCCCAGTGCTCTGCAAGCTCTCCAGGACAACATAAAATCTGGGGCTCTGTGCTTTCTTCCGTTCTGAACAAGTGTTACTGTTTTCTGCACAAAAGCGATTCTGCGAAGCAATGTGAACAGGCACAGAGAAGGTGCTAGCAGGGAATTCTCTGCCTGCCTTTCCCCAGTGCTCTGCAAGCTCTACAGGATAACATTGTAAGAGTCGGTCAGAAGATCAGCATTGTCTCAACATTGTCATCAGGGATATGGACAGTGAGGTACCCGACAACGGCCTGTTTGGAGCGCAGCTGCCGACCCCTGGAATGGAACGTGGTGCAAAGGCTCCTGAATGCAGAACTATGTGGCACAGCCAGTGCTGTGCTGTTCTCCTGAGTACTGAACCGTGTGGTGCAGGCAGTGCAGTGCTGTTCTTTGGTGCCTGAGCCGTGCAGTACAAAGAGTGTTGTGCTATTGTTCGGTACCTGGGCCTAGCCAGAGCAGTTAGTGGTAATTGCATAGCCATTGTCAAAAAGATGGATCGTGACTGTTGCCATAACACCGATGAAGAAATCATGAACCTCAGATGAACTTTGCTTCATTATAATACCAAAACA
The DNA here is from genome assembly GCF_047716275.1 of Strix uralensis. Lineage (NCBI taxonomy): Eukaryota > Metazoa > Chordata > Aves > Strigiformes > Strigidae > Strix > Strix uralensis. The sequence continues at coordinate 4,522 of NW_027436719.1, read as the reverse complement.
CACCTCCTGGTTGAAGGTTACCCGCCTCTGAGACTGACCACACCTCGGACACTCCCCCCCGCGCACGCGCGATGGCCTTGCTCGAGAGGGGTGGAGATATGATAATTGAATTCTGAGAAGGGCGGAGACCCCCGAGGCAGAGGTGGAGCAAGGTGTGTTACTAAGCATAAAAGATGACTTCTGGGCAAGAAAAATTGGAAGCTTCCCCACCAAGGACCACGACGATCGACGACGCAGCATCAGCTGGACCCGGGACCGTTAGGACGTCGTGAGATCAGCGGTGGTAGCTATAACCTCTCTCCCTCTTCTCTCTAAAACTTAACTTTACTTTTCTCCTTTCTTTCACCCATCTCTAACTATCGCGTGCCTCTTCACAGGCAACCCAATAAAGTTTCACTGTTTGATTACTGCTATCCCCTTTGGTGTTGGTCACCTTAATTTTGCACTTTCGAGATCGTAGCAAACGAATCATCACGAGTCCACCGAGTGGACCGTGACATTAAACTGGCGTCACGGACAGGATCCTGAGAGACAGGGGGGTGCAGGCTGTGTGTGGTCTGTAACAGGGGAAGAACTTTTCGCTCCAGCCGCACCTGGCCCTACACCCGAAAGGGTGAGAGGTGTCCAGAAAGCAAGGGGGGTGATTTGAGATTCCCGCACACCACACACACCTCGGTGTATTGCACCCCAAACTCGAATTGAGGGCTCTGTCTATCAGGATCAAGTGCAAGGATCTCTTAGTGCAAAAGGGGGAACTGCCCTCAATAAATGAGGTCGACTACCTGGGGAAGTGAAAGGGACAAACTGAGAAAGTCTGCAACTAAGTTTAACCTCCCTGTGGTAGATCTTGGTCCCTTCAGCCACTCGGGGAAGAGAAGGGCGACGCAGCTGCTGTTGCGTCTGTGGTGTAACTAAGTTTTCCTCCCCGAAGTGAGTTCAGCCCCTTCATAATAAGAATGACTGAAAAAGATGTTTATCAAAACCCTCCATTAGTAAAAAATCTTGACTCGTTCTATGCACTCTTGGCAAAGTATGGAGCTCGACCCTCCCCGCCCGGGGAAGAGTGGGCTCGAGACAATTGGGCAAATTTACAGAGTGTAACAGACCGAGTGATTTCCATACATAATGAGGCTAGATTACGGTCAGGTAAAGGCAAAGCGATAATCTGTGCAGTCCTTGGAGCCAGCCTGGTCGCAGCAATTGAAGACCGCTCTAAGCGGCGTAGCCATGAAAAACAAATCATAGAATCCCTTGAAAATTTGGTACAACTTTTGCAGAAAACAATCTCCAACCTGGAAGATCAATTAGTAGAAAAGGAGAAAGCAGTTTGCTTGTTCAAGCAGCAGACAGAGGAAAAGGAGGAAGAAAACCGCTGTCTAAAAGATGCCCTAAGAGAAGAATTTTCAAAGTCTGCTGAATCACTGAGTGAGATAGAAATGATGATGGAAGAGGTAGGTGTTCGGCAAATAAGTCAAATATACCCTCAAAAGGAACTAAAGGAAGCAAAGAAACGCTTCAGGGAGAACCCCCGAGTTAGACCTTTGATTAAAGCAGAATATGCTTATATAAATGATGAGGATAACGACCCACATATTACCACCAAAGAGATACCATATACTCCCACCGAATTGGCCAAGATGAAAAGAGAGTATGGGCGCCTTCCCAAAGAATCCGAAACAGAGTATGTATGGCGCGTATCTCTAACCGGAGGGGACCAAATTCAGTTAAATGAAAAGGAGGCAAGTGGTTACTGGGGTCACGGTGTCTTTTTAACAACAGGGGATAGACGTGCCCCATGGTCCCTAACCCAGCGGGCTGCTTATTGGGCCGGAGGGTTGAACCCTTTAGACAGGGGGGATCCCCTGGCAATCACAGGCACAATAGATCAATTGCTAGAAAGTGTGCACAAAGCAGCCTGCCTGCAAATGATACATGAAAGGAAATTAGTCCCTGGATGTGAATCCCCGATGATGTTGTCTGTGAATCCTGAAATCATGACTCCTTTAATAAGGGGGCTCCCAGAGTCACTCAGATCTACCGGGATTGATCTCCAAAGAACCATAGCATCTTTGGACCCGGTAGAAAAGCTGGAGAGCTTTATAAATGGCAGGAGAGATGAAACCAATACTGGCTCAGATTCACCTTTCAATCATAGCTCAACTCCTTCCCGTTCAAAACATAAAAAGAGGTGGACATGGGGAGATGTAGCTCAGGAATTGATAGATTATAGCAGGAAATATGGTCCTGTGAGGACTCTGGAGGAAAAATCAAAAGGGATCCGTCAAATAGGAGCTAAAGATCTACCCCTTTCCGTTAGCAAGACTGCAACCTCTTCCACTGACCATGCTGCTGTTGCTGACTACTCCCACTCTAAAACAGGAGGAGGACAGCCCCTGACTCGACAACAGTGGTGGGCTTTGGGAATTAAAAAGGGAGTTCCCAGGGATATAATGGATGGTTTACCCCTTAATAAGCTGAGTAAACTAATATCAAGGTGGTATGGTCCGAAACAACACCCACAGCACTCACCGACAAATACAGAAACCTCTCCTGTCACGCCCACGGCCCCCCCTGTGGAGAACACGGGCGACGGGAAAAGTCAGCAGGGAAACTAGAACCTCCGTTCCTTAGCAGTGGGCGGGGGAACGGAGGATGGATTTATATCCGACAGCTCACTAAAACTAATAGAGGAGATTTATTGATTACAGCTATTGTAGGACCTAAGCGCGCACCCGTAACTTTTTTAATTGACACCGGGGCTCAGATCTCTGCCCTGACTGAGGAAGATGCACGGAGGTGTGGGGTGATTCCCTCTAAGCAAAACGTTTGTGTCCTGAATGCTTTAGGGTCAACAGAGGTTATGAACGTTGCTCCGGTTAGGCTGATGCTACCGGGAGAGGAAAGCACGGTCACTATTTACATGGTGGTTGGAAACATTCCAACCAACTTGTTAGGAATAGATGCCCTCAAAGGTAGGGGGTGGGAGGATTCAGAAGGATTGTTGTGGACTTTCGGGACACCGCAACTGAACATCAGGCTGCTTCAAACTGCACCCCCTCTGCCGCTTAGCAAAATAACCAATGTCAAACAATACCCCCTCCCCCTGGGAGCAAAGGAAGGTATCAAACCAGTCATGCAGGAGATGCGGGAACAAGGAGTGGTGATAAATACCCATTCTCCTTTTAACTCGCCGGTGTGGCCAGTGAAAAAACCTAATGGGAAGTGGAGGCTCACTATAGATTTTCGAAGGCTGAATGCTAACACAGAGCCCCTAACTGCCGCGGTCCCTAACATGGCTGAATTGGTAATAACAATTCAGGAGAAAGCTCATCCAATTATGGCAACCATAGATGTTAAAGATATGTTTTTCATGATACCTTTGCGACCAGAAGACAGAGATCGTTTTGCTTTTACGTGGGAGGGACAACAATTCACCTTTACCCGGCTGCCTCAGGGATACAAACATTCCCCTACACTTGCTCACCATGCTTTGGCCCAAGAACTGGAGAAAATACCAAAAGCCAAAGGCGTAGCTGTTTATCAGTATATTGATGATATTCTTGTGGGGGGAGATAAAGAAGAGGAGGTAGGAATGACCCAACAGAACATCATCTCCCATTTGGAGAACCTGGGTTTGCAAATTCCCCCAGAAAAGGTCCAAAAGCCATCACAAGAAGTAAAGTTTTTGGGGATTTGGTGGAAAGGGGGAATGACATGTATCCCCCCAGACACTCTCACTTCCCTAGATCAGATTAAAATGCCTGAATCAAAAAAGGATTTGCAGCATGCTTTAGGGCTATTGGTATTCTGGAGAAAACATATCCCAGACTTTTCCATCATTGCCAGACCTCTTTATGATTTACTGAAGAAAAGGGCCAAATGGGAATGGACTGCTTCTCAGGAAGAAGCAATGCAATTGTTAATTTTTGAGGCAACAGCTCACCAGGCTCTTGGCCCTATTCACCCTTCAGACCCCTTTCAGGTAGAATGGGGGTTTGCCACTACAGGATTGTCAGTACACATTTGGCAGCGTGGTCCTGAGGGCCCAACCCGCCCCGTAGGATTTTATTCCCGTGGCTTTAAGGATGCCGAGAAGAGATATACTGCATGGGAGAAAGGTTTGTTTGTGGTTAGCCTGGCTCTCATAGAAGTGGAGAAAATCACACGTCAACAACCAATTGTGCTAAGAGGCCCGTTCAAAGTTATAAAAGCAGTCTCTAACGGGACCCCCCCTCCTGATGGGGTAGCCCAGAGAGCCTCGGTACGAAAGTGGTATGCTCAAATTGAACACTACTGTAACCTTTTTTCAGTGACTGAAGGAGCTCTGAAAAACTTAGCTATCCAAGAAACAGAGAGCCTGGACAGCAGCCAAGACAAACCTATCTCAGTTATTCGGGTGGCCCCTCCTTTCCTCCACGATCAGTCAGTGAATGCTTGGTTTACCGATGCTTCTGCAAAGCGAGAAGGAAAAGTGTGGCAATACCGGGCAGTAGCTCTCCACACTGCTACTGATGAACAGATA